>NC_080088.1:58960226-59272533 GCF_950005125.1 Chionomys nivalis | reverse complement strand
CCCCATGCCGCTCCTGAAACCACATGCACATACACACAGTCACCTGATCACCCCGAAGGGGCAGTTGGAAAGTCCTTCCCATATCCATCACGCCCACGGAGCAAATCCCAGAGAATAGGTTCAGCTCTGCATTTCTTCTGAAGCACATCCGCATTAGAAAGCTAACTCGGAGAATTTGTACGAGTCGGGTTCAGACACCCCATCCCTGTTTGTAGCTAACATGGTGAGCGACAGAGTAACAGCATAAAGCTGGCAAGGACCTGGTGGAAGGCCACAGGACTTCCCACATCGGAGAAGATGAAGTCTGTCACAAAGCCATGCTACTTTAAACCCTCAAAGTTACACAGACGTTTATGAATTTCCAAAAGCAAAATTCACCTGAGAGGCATAAGTTCTGAGGCTGAGGTTTTTCACATGGTAAATTATGGGTATGGGGCATAATGCTTCAACAGCCATACACTGAAGCCATGCTCCTGAACTTCCGAGCGCCAGACACTCACCTGGGCAGAAAGCACTTGGACACTGGGAGGTAGAATGCTGGGAAGCAGCGCCAAGAACCTAACTGCTCCAGAGCTAGAGAATGGTCAGAGTAGCAACAGCTCCAGGAAACCATGGCTTTGCGTCACCACCGAAAGTAAAATGTCAAGCTAAAAAGAATGCATACCCCAGAGCATGTTCTTTCTCTGCTGTGGCTGGTGGCAGGTCTGGAGAGCTCAAGGAGCAGCTTACCTCTTGCCCAGGATGCTTTGTCCATAGCCACGGTCTGGAAGAAGGGGCTTGGCACTCCTCAATGTCAGAAGTTAGTGAGTGGGGTGCTGAGATGGCTTGGCAGGTAAAGGCACTTGTACTGAGTTTAATCACTGGGACCCATGTGGTAGAATCTAGAACCCATTCCCACAAGTTGTTCTCTGACTTCCATATACACTGTAGCATGGACACACACAAATTACATACACACATATGTGTGTATGTGTATACATACACATATATAGTTTTTTTAAAGTTGGTGATGTGAGATCCTTCTAGATTTTCTTCAAGCCCCAGGGTTCTCCTTCTGTTTGTTGGGGGCACACATATATAGCCTTTTTGCTATCTTGCCACTTCCTCCTCACCTGAAAGGTCTCTATCCCACACAAGAACATTGTCTAGTGAGGACAGCAGTCTGGCAGGTCCCCAAGGTCCCTCTGTCATTTTCTAAGTATCTGTGCAGCTTTTTACCCAATTTCTGGATGCCAGAACACACATATAGCACCAACAATTGAGTTAAGATTATGACTTTTAGAGCTCTAGGCAGAGATCAGTGAAGCAAAAGCACCATGCCACAGGGGTTACAGTATGATTACCTCCAATCCAAAGTCAGAAAAGGCCCTTGCTTTGCCCTCAGCAGAAGCCATGCATGACAGCAACACCTCCGGGTACTCTACCTTGAAGCTCTGAACCACAGGCTAGGTAGGGAAAAGAACAGTGGCGGTTAGAAAGGAAGTCCCTAGGTCATAGAGGCAGCCTCCCAGCTCTCCACTTCAGCTCTGCAGTGCTACTGAGCAGGGCAGAGCAGCCCAGGCTCATGGTAACAGCACACTGGTCCCTAGGATCCCTTTCACACTTCCCAGAACAACTCACTGGAATCCATTAGGGAGCTTAGTATCTTAGTGTTTTCTCTGCTGGCCAACTTCTAATTCGGGCCTGGTTGTCTGGTCTTGGGCTTGTCGGCATCTCTGCTTAGCCTTTACCGTCCCTACTTTTCCAGTTATGCAGTCTGCTTCCCCACTTTGTCACTCAGCCACAGTGGCACTCCCAACTGGCTCACAGTTCTCAGAGCAGTGCACCTTCATCTTTTTATAGCCATGCTATATTTGTGCTTTCCAAGAATGCCTGTCAGCTGACAGGATCATAGGCTGCTGGCTGCCCACCCTGCTCCCTCTCACCTTCCTACCAATGCAGACTCACAGGGGCACTAGGGATGGTGTCATCCGTGACTGTCATGTAGACAGACATAAGTCTGTTGAGGCCCAGATTCTAGCGCCACACTGGACAAAGCAAGGTCCCCTAGCACCTGTGCCTTGGGATTAGGAGGGAATAGAATCGAAAGGCATAGCTTAGCTCTTTCAGGTGACACTGCATCACTTCTTCAGGGTGCTAAGGTGTGTGATGAACATTTTCTACACAGAGCACCTGGCAAGTAGCAGGTATTAGGCAAGCGTGGGCCCCTCAATTCCCTTCCCTCTTTGGATGTGTGCTCTGCCCAGAAATCCACACGTCTTCTGGGGCAGGGCACCACCACATGCTAGACGTTTCCACAGGATCTTCCCCTAAGGGATGGCTTCATTTGTGAGCCCAGCACTAGTCCCAGGGCTTTGCCTACATCCACTCACTTGACAGTCACAACCCTAATCACTTACGTACGAGGAAACTGAGGCAGAAAGGTTCCAGAGACCTGCAAAGTCACAGCGCGAGTAGAAGAGAACCAGGGAGTCTGATCCAACCAGTCTGAAGTGTGGAAAACTATCCCATGTTTCCTGTTTTTGGATCTGGGACTCAGCAGAAGCCCACAAAATTAACTCCAAGCCAAAGAGCCAGAGTATTCTGGCAGCATCCAAGGAAAGTAAATGTGACATGTGACTCACCAGTGACACTTGTGTATAACTACTTGAATCTGCATCCCTTGACCTAAAGTCTGGGTGCTTGAGTTCCATGCCCTTGAGCCATCTGCCCTGTCACAGCCAGAAATGCAGGAGTTTTAGCCAACTATTTCATTCCTCTTAGGATGTTTGCACCACAGGAGTTGGCACTGGCCTTGTCTCTAATTTAAAAAGCACATTACCAGCATACATATATAGTTCCATAGGCATCTATGTAATATGGTTTAAAATTATATGATAGCTAAGAGTATAAGTTCCTAGTAAAATCAGTCGAGATTAAAATCCTGGAGCCACTACAGGAATCACACTGGCTGTGGTCAAGCCATATGACATCCCTAGGTTGGGCAGCTCATCTGTAGGAAAGAATGCCTTCAGGGTTGCTGTGAAGGCAGCGTGGCCACATCCACAACCAGCCATGCTGCAGAGCACACAATTTTGTTTTCCCTCTATATCTGCCTCATCTGTTCCCACTACTGCTATAATGCTGCTAAACATGCCAAGAATTTCCTGAGACATACTGTAACACAGACAGGTCTGCCCCAAACCCTAAATAAGAATCCAAATCCCAGCAGCAACTCCATACCACCATTGATTGGCATGATGCCATCCAAAGACATTCTTGACCCCAGCTGTACTTCTCTCAAATGAAAACTAGGTAGTGTCTCCTGCTCTCAGGCTGTCTTAAGGTACATCATACAGAAGTAAAAAGGTACCAGTACACATTACTGGAGCACAAAGTACAAAGGCAACATTTTTTGTTCACCTTTAGGCAAGGTTGTTTGGCTCCAAGCACTGGTACAAAACACTCAAGTGGCCAAGACAGAGCTGGGACAGACCTGCCTCAAGGGAATAGAAGGCACAAGTCCTGCCTCCTGACCTCAGATGGAGCCTGACTAGTTCCATGAACTTGGGTGATACCTGCACTGCTGTGCTGTGGGATGCAATAGAAAAGGGCAAATGTGAACCACGGGTGAGGCTGGGCCGAAAAGACTGCTAGTTGCCAAGGAAACACTGGAAAGGATTTGTGGTGCTCAGGTACTGACTTCAGGAATTCCTTTCTCTAGTTTCCTAAAGTTCTCAGGTGTGCAGAGGTAAATGTTTACACACTAGCACTGCAAAGGTACAGGACACTTGGGGACCTGTCTAGCAATGCCAGTCACTATTAACAATCAGGATGCAACCATATGGCTCCCAGACACACAGGGTTTCAACATTTCTCAATTTTATCCGCCTGATAATCTATGTGAAAGCTCAGCCATTCAAGAAAGATGCCCCAAGAGTTGGTGTCAGGGACTGCTTTTCTTTGGGATAGCCAGTGCTTAAGCAGGAGGCCTGCTATCTGCCAACGGCACCACTGAATGACCAGAAGCCTCTCACCAAGTGGCAGATATGGATGGCTGCTGTACTCCTGGTCTGCCTGCCCTCACCAACCCATTCAGAACCCTTAGGGTTCAGGGGATTCTCTTGCTGATCTTTAGTGAGGATATTGTTAAATCCAACTTAAACAAAAGAACAGGTTCTATTTACCACAACATTTCTAGGTAGAAAGATTCCAGCTTCTAAAAGATTAGAGTGCAGAAAAAGTCAGACTAAGAAGCCCTGACCATGGGCACAGACTGCAGCCCTCAAGAGTGACCTGTAATTTGTGGTAAGGCTAAGTGTTCACTCTGGTCTAAGTGGTGGATGCTTTTGAAATCATTTATTTGTTCTTTAACCACATACTCCATGGCAGCTCTAACAAAGTGACTCTAGCTTGTTAAATAGTTAGCAAGAATAATAAACACACACTCCGCCATGCCCCACTGCAAATCCAGCAGCTCGGAGTGTGTTCTTCCATTACTTAAGCCTTCTGGGGGAAAAGGGCCAAATAAATACCCATTTGGAGGTCAGTGAACTTTGGGAACAGAGAGGGCTCACCCGAGTCTGTGCCATGGAGGTAAAGTCTCAAGCCACAAGTCCCTGGCCCCCAAGGAGCCTTGACAAAGCCACAGATGAGTGTCGTTCCTGACATGGCCCGACTGAAACATACTCTTCCAGACCAGTCCACAGTGAGAACAAAACCTACATCACAAATAATTGTGTTAAACCAGGAATGACATATTTGCTTTATAAATTACAAAACTCAGTAAAGGTTCTTCATGATCCATTTGTCTCAAATGGGTTTTCAAGTTTTAATGGATACTTGCTCTTAGTTCAGGGTAAGAATTTTTACTTATGGGAACAAAATCCTTACACAGACACACAGATACAGAGAGAGAGAGAGAGAGAGAGAGAGAGAGAGAGAGAGAGAGAGAGAGAGAGAGAGAGAGAGAGAGAGAGAGAGAAATGGAAGCCTGTGACAGACATATAATTGACTGACCCAATAAGCAAACACTGTCAAATTAAGAATTCTCATTACTTTAACACTTCCCAGGACCCCAAGTGAAAACAAACCAAACCAAATTCACCAGGACAGAGGCACATTTTTATCCCACACCTCATCTGGCATGCCTGTTATCTTTGACAGAGCAATGTCTAACTTGCTCCCTCCTAACCCTAGCTTCCGGGCACTGCTACAGCCTCTGTACAGCCACGGCAGCTCAGCCCTTCTTTACAATTCACTGATCTGGTCTCCATTTTCTGTTCAGATTTTGTTAACACCGTATCTTATGGCTTTTCTTGGTGTGTTGTTCTTTCAGGGAAAAGACTCAGTAGGAATATATTTCAAACCCAGACCAATAAAGCAGGCAAATACTTTTGGATTATGACAGAGGGTGTCTGCAGTATTTCAGAACTGGATAAATCAAGGCACACCAGGGAAGACTGCTGTCACAAACAGATATAGTCCTCCGTCAGCCCCGCACTAGCAGAGCTGGGAACCCAGCCACTCGAGCTCTTGCCACGTAACATGAACACAGCCACACCCGCTCTAGGACCCTGGTGGAGTGGACACTTAGGAGGAAAGGGTAGCCCCAAACAAAAGCTATCGGTGCCACAGCTCAGACACCAAGGAGGTCCCTTCTAGGACCATGACAAATCCAGAGATTCCTGGATATCATCACAACAGCCAGGGCAACTGTGTACCTTCTCAGGATGCAGATCCCAAATGGTGAAAGGTGACAGTGGCGTACAGAAAAGATTATTCACTGTGGTTCCATTCTGTACATTAAGATGCAAACATTTTCTTACTCAAATCAGCTGATGAAAACAAACAAGAAAAAATTAAGTTACGGCTTTTAGAAATAACTGGTGGTTTTCTTTTCTTCTTTTTTTTTGGGGGGGGAGGGGTTGAGACAGGGTTTCTCTGTAGCTTTGGAGCCTGTCCTGGAACGAGCTCTTGTAGCCCAGGTTGGCCTCAAACTCACAGAGATCCGCCTGCCTCTGCCTCCCGAGTGCTGGGATTAAAGGTGTGCTCTATCACTGCCTGGCTTAACTGGTGGTTTTCAAATGTTCCTGCTCAACGGATTCAAATATAAATGCTGTAACTGAACCAAACTGGTAAGAGAGTTATCAAATACCAAGGAGTAGTAAAACCACAATTAACCAGAAAGCCCGAGCTCCCTGGTTAATTGACTATTTACAAGAAATCTCCTCTGCTGTACCCACTAGCTTGGAAACTGTTCCTAAGCTGAACCAGTTTCCTTACAAGGCTCAGTAAGTATAAAACGCCAAACATAGTCCATGTGGTTCTGATGGCTTAGGCCCCTGTGACCTTGGGGCATCTCTCAGAAGGTACAGGAAAAAGGTGCAACTTTGTTATATCAGACACCTAGATAGACTTGGACTTTCTCGTTTTAAATAAACTGTGGACATTATGAATTCATTTATTGCCTTTCTTCTACCTTATTCTTCTGAGATGGAGGGGCAGCAAAGGTTCCAGGTGTGAAGATCTTCCAGCTCTGCCAGTGTTCAAACAGTGGGTTGGGCTGACAAAGAAGGTCAGTGACCTGTCCTGGACTCTTCCTACTAACTATGGTCCCAACAGGAATTCCTTAACAAGTCCACTGTTTTGAGGGATGGTATAAAATATCAGAATCCTATGCATTCCTTGTTGGACTCTTTTCTTTAAAAGCAAAGGCAAATCACTCATGATGGCTTCCAAACCAGATGACTTTAGATTTTTGCAAATAGAATCAAGCTGTGCGTCCACATTATGAATTCAAAATGGTCTGAGTCATCTTTCCAAGGGTATGAGAGTGCTATTTCTTCTGGGTAATAGTTACCTCTCTAAACCAAGAGGTGAAAGAGCTGTAAGGGGAAGTCCCTTTGCTGACCCTCAGCACCAGACCTTTGCAACAAGCAAGATGGACTTGGGTGCACAACACAACTAAACTGAGCTGCATCACAGCGGAAACAACATTCCCTTTGCAATTCCCTATTAACCCCATTACTCCACAGAGGTGTTCTCACTCTGATGCCAGGAAGCACCTCTCACTATCACAGTGAATGTGCTTCTTAGGTTTAGAGCCCTGACAGGTATCAGTATCTTGTAGGAACTTAGCAACATTTCTCTGTGTGTTGGCAAAGTGATACTGATATTCTACTTGGAGTAGGGGTTCCTTTGTTAAATACTTTAAAATTTTTAAGGTTGAAAACTAAGCACATAGGGGAAGAGGCAGAAATTTTTAAGAAATAAATTAATTAAAAAATAAATAAATCATAAAAAATAAAATAAAATAAAAAAAGAAAACTAAGCACATAATAGTAAACATAGTACCCAAATTATAAAGAGTTTAGGAGACCACAATAATCAAACGAATCATGTATTTTTAGTGATTTCAAAATAAATGACAAACATGGTCTAGAAAGAAAACACGTGTCACTGTGTCGTCAGGGTTTGTGAGATTCCAGATGCATCACAGCCTTCTCCCACACCAGGTGATTTCCAGAGTTAGAGGCTGGCAGAAACAGAAAAGGAACCATTTTCACACCATTCTGGACTCCATAACTCTTGATACTATAACTGTGCAAACAATCTGATATTTAGTAGAGTCGTTGTTCTAGACTATAGCCTTCCAGTCTCTGCAGCATCTTCTTCATTGGTCTCTAATGCCTCACAAAGGCAAACTCAGGTCGTAGCGTTCCTGCTTGGTCCTCAGAGCACATTCCACACCTAGGTTTTGGTTAACTGCCAGGTCTTCGGATGATGTTGAACTTCTACTGTGTGGTAAAAGCCTGATACTCCACTGCAGGATTCTTCTGAGAGTTTTCCTAGCAGGTCTTGCATGCTTACAGGCATGCCAGGCTGATTTGTAAAAACAAAACTGGAAGATGGGGAGAGAAAGAAAGCAGAGCTTCTTGCGTGTGGTGACTGGTCTCTTTCTCACAGTGGCAGTTAATATATGTCCTCGCCTTCGTCTCCTGAAGGCAAAGGCAATACATCTGAGGGAGATGTCAGACATCATGGTCAGGAGCCTTGCCTTGGGCTTGTCTCAGCCAGATCTGCAGCGTAACAAATGCTCCCACAGTCACATGAAAGAAAAGCTGCCAGAGGTTGCGCAGTTCGTAGAGATACATGTTGCACAGACAGATTAAGCCAAAAGTCAAGAATGATTTGACATTCCGCCAGCTGGTGTAGTATACAAGTAAATAACACTGTTCAAAACATAAAAATGAAAGATGGTTAGGTTATGGGAAAAGAACGAGGTGTGTAACATCAGAGTGAGACATGAAAAGAAAACAAAGGCACTGCCCCCAAAAAACAAGATAATATAAGTTATCAAAGGTATTTGGTCATGCATGTTCCATGACTTGAAAAAGAAATGTCTTTCATTTTTCAGATGAAAAGCATTTTGCATCATATGTCAAATAGAAGTACAACTGAGTGACTCCCATGTAAGACAGACTGGGGACATTCTCCAAGGTGACAGGGAATCAAGACTCGTATGCCATCCTCACCCAGGAAAGCACAGAAAACTCAACAGTTAAGAATACGAACTTTACCACAACTTGAATCTGAGGACTAAAGAAAGCAACAAGTCTCAGGTATGGCAAACAGCAAGGGGTGAGGTGTGGGTAGCGGGTAGCAGGGAGCTGCAGGAGCTGGGCCTTTTTCTCAGCTGTGACAGAAGAAGCCGTTGCCTGTATCGGGCTTATACTGGAGGAAGGTGTGTTATTAGCATGTTTTCATCATATAATTTCAAGCAGTTATGTCTTAAGCAGAAAAGGTGACAAAGGATGACAGTAAGCACTACTCTGATGACACAGTGAAGGGCGCACCCCCACAAGCCCTAATATAGTCCCCACAACATGTTAAAAACATGCTTATTTTGCTCAGCATCTACAGTTCCTGACAGGCAAGGATTTAATCATCTTGTTCATTCATTGGTCTCCAGGGTCCAGAACAGGGCCAAGTCCTCAGTTAGTGCTAAAATCTATTATCTGGGAAGCACAGGAATTCTGTGTGCTCATGAAGTCTTTGGAAAAAGCAGGAGTTTCTATGACTGCATCCAGGCTTCAGAATGGGAGGATATAAGATTTTCCCATACTTAAACAGAATGCACACCAAAAGTGATTTTTTAATCCCAGCACTTGAGAGGCAGAAGCAGGAGATCTCTGTGAGTTCAAGGTTAGCATGGTCTAGAAAGTTCTAGGCCAGCAGGACTATACAGTCAGACCCTGCCGGTATGAGAAGAGAGAAGAAAACAGAACAGAGCTCTGCTATGCATGTAAACTGAATAAGACTATATTGTACAAGGGAGAGTCTTATTGTGGAATAAAAGTTTAAAGACTTTTTTTTTCTTTTGAAATAACTTTTAACTTGGAGAAATCTGAACCAGCAGAACTGTACTGTTTCCACAGTGACATCACCCCAGGGCATGACCACACTGAGCACTGTTAACTGACAGGCTTCAATTTTGTCCTGTGTGCCATTAGCGATCTTGTCCCAACCCGGGATTCTGTACTGCATTTAGCTGTCAAATCTCCTCCAATCGATAACAGCTTCTCTGCCATGACCCTGGCAGACCTGATGAATATTCATCAGTTATACTGGAGCGCTGTTCCTCAACTGGACTGTTCAGTGTTCCAAGATCAAGTTAAGTATATGTGATTTTGCCAACAATAACACAGAGGTGCCAGACAGTATGTTTTATCATTGCTGTCAACTTCAACCCCTTGATGGGAGTGTCTGCCACCCACCGATGAATCTGCTGGCATCAGTTATTACAGTGGTAATGGCTTAACAGTGATTTAATAGTGATTTTTTTATCTCCATCATTCTTTCTACATTTATTAATTAGAATTCTACTGTAAAGAAGAGCTTTCCTTGTATTAAAAAATTTAATTGATGATTCTAAAATCTTTCAAAGGTAATTTTAAAAAAGGATAGCTTGCAATGCAGAGATCTGGCTGACATCACCTTGATCAAACTTATTACACTGCTAAAGAATTTTCTATAAACCAAAAAGAAAAAGAAAAAAAGAAAAACTTTGAAGGTGGTCTTTTCCTTTAGAGTTTTAGTTTTGCAGTTAAGCGAGAATGCATTATAACAGTGTCTGATGTGCTCTGAATATATGTGGAAGAAATAAAAGTATTATAAATAGGGGAAGAAGACATCTAGAGAGATAAGGTGTCTAAACATTAGTGTTGACAACAGAAGACTGTGACAAACATTTGTTCTATCTATACTAACCATTTTAAAAGCCATATTTTTAAATATGATGTTCAGTTTTACTTAAGAAGGTAGGTTCTGGGCTGGAGAGATGGTTCAGAGGCTAAGAGCACTGGCTGCTCTTCCAAAGGTCCTAAGTTCAATTCCCAGCAACCACATGGTGGCTCACAGCCACCTATAATGAGATCTGGTGCCCTCTTCTGGCCTGCAGCCATACATGCAGACAGAACACTATACATAATAACTAAATTAATTTAAAAAAAAGAAAATTGAATTTAAGGTGGTATATAGCTAGGACAAGAAGGACCATATGATTGTGGTAGAAGGAAAATAGATCAAAAGAAGATAATGCAGAACCCAGAAAGAGTCTCACACAAATATGCCCAATTGAATTTGTATAAAAGGTACAACAATTCAGTGGAAGAAAACAGTCCGTTAAAGAAATGGTGCTGGAGCACTTGGTGATGTATAAATAAACAAACCTCAACTTCAGTCTCATACCACAAACAAAACATAAACAGCAACACCAAACCCCCCTGAACTTAACATATAAATCAGAAAGCTACGAAACTTAGAAACCATCTCTTTGGCCCTGAAGCTGACTTCATACACCTCTATGCATACTGTCTTCACCCATGTACAGAGACTGAGGAAGTGTTATAAACTGTTAAAACATGAGTCATAAAAGTGATCAAACTAACTTTACAAAAATTAAAAACATCCTGCAAAAGCACCTAGGTGGCTAAAAAGACAAATAATTAAATGGGAAAGGGTATCATAGGATACATATATGACAAGGGCTACTACCTAGAACATATTTTTTAAAAATTTTTTTAAAATGTAGTCCCCATTTTTTGGGTCTGGGATACCTCACTCAGGATAGTGTTTTCTATTTCCATCCATTTGCATGCAAAATTCGAGCAGTCATTGTTTTTTACCGCTGAGTAGTACTCTAATATGTATATATTCCATACTTTCTTCATCCATTCTTCCATTGAAGGGCATCTAGGTTGTTTCCAGGTTCTGGCTATTACAAACAATGCTGCTAGCCGGGCGGTGGTGGCGCACGCCTTTAATCCCAGCACTTGGGAGGCAGAGGCAGGCGGATCTCTGTGAGTTCGAGACCAGCCTGGTCTACAAGAGCTAGTTCCAGGACAGGCTCCAAAACCACAGAGAAACCTTGTCTCGAAAAACCAAAAAAAAAAAAACAAAAAAAAAAAAAACAATGCTGCTATGAACATAGTTGAACAGATACTTTTGTCATATGATAGGGCATCTCTTAGGTATATTCCCAAGAGTGGTATTACTGGATCTTGGGGTAAGTTGATCCCAAATTTCCTGAGAAATCGCCACACTGATTTCCAAAGTGGTTGCACAAGTTTGCATTCCCACCAGCAATGGATGAGTGTACCCCCTTCTCCACAACCTCTCCAGCAAAGGCTATCATTGGTGTTTTTGATTTTAGCCATTCTGACAGATGTAAGAAGGTATCTCAAAGTTGTTTTAATTTGCATTTCCCTGATCGCTAGGGAAGTTGAGCATGACCTTAAATGTCTTTTGGCCATTTGAATTTCTTCTGTTGAGAATTCTCTGTTCAGTTCAGTGCCCCATTTTTTAATTGGGTTAATTAGCATTTTAAAGTCTAGTTTCTTGAGTTCTTTATATATTTTGGAGATCAGACCTTTGTCTGTTGCAGGGTTGGTGAAGATCTTCTCCCAGTCAGTGGGTTGCCTTTTTGTCTTAGTGACAGTGTCCTTTGCTTTACAGAAGCCTCTCAGTTTCAGGAGGTCCCATTTATTCAATGAACATGGGATGTACTCACTCATAATTGGTTTCTAGCCATAAATAAAGGACATTGAGTATATAATTTGTGATCCTAGAGAAGCTAAATAAGAAAGTGAACCCAAAGAAAAACATATAGTCATCCGCCTGGATAGGGGAAGTAGACAAGATTGCCGGGCAAAAACTGGGAACTTGTGGGTGGGGTGGCATGGGGCTAAGGGGAAATGGGGTGAGAAACGTGAGAAGTGGAGGATGGGGGGAGCTTGGGGGAATGGGATGGTTGGGATATAGGAAGGGTGGATACGGGAGCAGCGAAATATATATCCTAATTAAGGGAGCCATCTTAGGGTTGGCAAGAGACTTGACTCTAGAGGGGCTCGCAGGTATCCAGGGAGATGTCCCCAGCTGGTACCTTGGGCAACTGAGGAGAGGGAACCTGAAATGACCCTATCCTATACTGATAAACATCTTGCATATCACCTTAGAACCTTCATCTGGCGATGGATCGAGATAGAGACAGAGACCCAATTTGGAGCAACGGACTGAGCTCTTAAGGTCCAAATGAGGAGCAGAAGGAGGGAGAACATGAGCAAGGAAGTCAGGACCACAAGGGGTGCACCCACCCACTGTGACAGTGGAACTGATCTATTGGGAGCCCACCAAGGCCAGCTGGACTGGGACTGAATAAGCATGGGTTGAAACCGGACTCTCTGAACATGGCGGACAATGAAGGCTGATGAGAAGCCAAGGACAATGGCACTAGGTTTCGATCCTAATACATGAACTGGCTTTGTGGGAGCTTAGCCTGTTTGGATGCTCACCTTCCTGGACCTAGATAGAAGTGGGAGGACCTTGGTCTTCACGCAGGGCAGGGAATTTGGACTGCTCTTCAGTATCGAGAGGGAGGGGGAATGGAGTGGGGGGAGGAGAAGAGGAGTGGGGATAGGGGGAGGGGAGTGGGGGGAGGGGGCAATATGTGGGAGGAGGGGGAGGGAAATGGGAAACGGGGAGGAGGTGGAAATTTTAATTAAAAAAGAATAAAATAAAAATGTAGTCCCCAAAAAGTAAAAAATAAACCAATCAGAAAACAGACAGAAGATAGGAACAGATATTTATGTCACTGAAGAGGATACACAGACAAAAAATAAGCACACAAAGCAATGGCAAACATCATTAACCATTAAGGGATTCCAAAGTAAAACCATGATGAAATACTACTAAATGGCTAAAACAAAGGGACAACCACAAATACTAGTGAAGCTACAGAGAAAGGGCAAGAATGTACTGCACTTCGGAAAATAGTTTTCTATTAAAGCTAAGCATGCAGTTACCACACAAACCAATAATTTGTACTTCTGGGTATGCCTGTACATAAAGCCAGGCATGATGATATATGCCTGCAACTCCAGCATGAGGCTGAGGCAGGATAGAGTTTAAACTTGGCTTGGTCTATACAGTGAAGCCTTGTCCTAAAAAACATCAACTATGTAACAACTTGGGTGAATTTCCAGAGAATTTTATGCTGAGTAAGAAAAGGCCAATCACAAAGGTTTAGGTTTACCTAAATGTCTGTGCCCTTCCCTTCCCAAATGTGTACCCCCACTGAGGGGAAATTAGAAAGCAGACCTTTGGGAAGTTGCTAAGTCTAGATGGGATATAAGGGTGGAGTGCCTATAATGGATTAGTGGCCTCAAGAGAGATAACCACTTTCTCTGCTATGTCAAGACACAGCCAGAGGGCAGTCTTCTCCAGGCCTGGAAGAAACAAGTCTATCAACACCTTGGCCTAGGACATCCAAACCTCAGGAACAATAGGTGAAACAGTAGGTGAAAATAAACACCTATTGTTTAAGCTCCTCCTAGCCTATTTAAGTTTGGTAGAGCTGCCTTAACTGATGTCTATGTATTGTATGATTCCATTTATGGAACACAGGGATCCTTATGGTGACAGGAATATTCTCTATCTTGATTGTATCAATATCAACATAGCACTTGTGATATTGTATTATGGTTTTCAGACAGTATCATAGGAAAAGTCAGGTAAAAATAATTTACAGGACTTCTCCTATTACTCCATGTGAGTACAGTTGTCCTAAAAGACTTTAGCAAGAAAGACTAATGTGTACATATATATTTATGTTTATCAGAAGCTTTGTTATTACTGTGTGTAAGATATCAGTGAAGAAAGGTGGTGGGCACACATGTGGAAGGTCAGGGGACAATTTCTGGAGTCAGTTCTCTTCTTCCACTTTTAGGTAGACTTGAGGGACCAAATCTAGGCCATCAGGGTTGCCTCCTGAGCCATCTCAACATCCCTATTTTTTAAAACTATTTATCTTTGTGCATACATGTTTGTGTGCTTGAGTGTGGATCCACATGTGAGGGTCAGAGGATAATGTTTCAGGAGTTAGTTCTTGTCTTCTAACTTGTTTTGAGGCAGGATTTCTCTTTGTAATTTTTTGTTTTAGCAGTTTCTGTTTAAACTTTATTATTGTGTCAGTGTAGGTACCAGAACATACCATGCCACAGAGCATTGTGGATATCAAAGCAAGCACTTTTACCTACTCAGCCATCTCTCTGGTCCCTGATGTTTACTTAATAAACACCTCTATGCATACTGTATGTTCATATGAGAGAGTGATACACACACACACACACACACACTTATATATGTAGAAGGAGCAGCGGGCTGCGTTCCTGCTGCCCGGCTAGCTTATGCCCCGAAATAACAACACAAATTATATTCTTTTAAACACTGCCTGGCCTGTTAGTTCTAGCCTCTTATTGGCTAACTCTCACATCTTTATTAACCCATTTCTAATAATCTGTGCAGCACCACGAGGTGGTGGCTTACCAGGAAAGATTCAGCATGTCTGACCTGGCGGCTGGCTCCACGGCATCTGACCAACTATGCTTTCTTTCACCCAGCATTCTGTTCTGTCTACTCCACCTATCTAAATCCTGCCATATAAAAAGCCAAGGCAGTTTCTTTATTAACCAATGAGAGTAACACATAGACAGATGACCCTCCTCCATCATATATATAGATGAAAGAAGTGTTATAAAATGTTAGTAATAGGTGATTCTGTATATACTAGTCTTTTAATTTTTCTGTAAGTTTAGCAGTTTAGAAAGGAAAATACTCATAGTTTAGAAACAAAATAGGCTATAGTGTCTCCAGTTCTATTTGAAATACTCAGTATCAAGAGTAGTTCCTCCTGGCTGAGCTCTGTGTATCCATCAGCTCTGGTATCCTGAAGAAAAGGGCAACCAGGCCTGTAGTAGTGAACTTAAGAGATCTGGCCTAATGCATTAAAACCTACCCTGACAACTGGAAACACAGGAATAAAATAGTAAAATGTAACTGCAAAAAACAGTTACCACTCCACTCAGCATTTTTGGAAAGTGGGATGCTTAATGCCTATATACGTACAGGAAACTGGTTTGCTTCCCATTTTTAATTTTTAAAACTTTATTACTTAAAAAGTTTGCATATAAACTATATATCACACACCAAAACTAACCAGACCCAAAGTCTATCATCTCAGTGAACTTTTTTTTTTTTCCAAGACAGGGTTTCTCTGTAGCTCTGGAGCTTGTCCTAGAACTAGCTCTTGTAGACCAGGCTGGTCTCAAACTCACAGAGATCCGCCTGCCTCTGCCTCCCGAGTGCTGGGATTAAAAGCATGCACCACCACTGCCCAACTCTCAGTGAACTTCTATACACTTAGAATAGCTATTCTGAAGATGTGGAGTTTACATTGGATTTTATACTTTTCTTTCTCTCATAAGTGATACTACTCCACCATCAAGCAGCTCTTTCAATTACTGTAGTCTGTTCTGGGTGAAGTGAGAGGTGTGCCTGGCATTAGGAGCACTGTTGTGGAGTAGCACAGATAAAGGTCCACATCGCTACTAGCAGTAAGAACAGTCTAGACCTCAGTGAGAAACATGCTGCTGATAAAAGGATTAGTGTGGGGTCTTCTGTGACGATTTAATGGTACATTGAAAGTAAATGGCTTAGTGAAACACAAGGAGTCAATAACTGCCATTTTGATTAGGTACCAAATGTTCCCTTTGTAAAGCAAAGAAACCAAAGCTTTACCTTCATAAGTTACCATTGAAGAGATACCATTCACAATAGAAACATGAGACAGCAGTTATAAAACTGTAGTTTATATAACATCATAAAAACTGTACAAATTTAGGATCATTGATTTGGTTAGGTTAGAGATAGCATGATACAGGGAGATGAACCTGGAATCTAAATCCTGATGCATTAGCCATCACTCACCCCCTTTCCCGGTTATGCCATCTCAAGCAGTTCACTGAGTGCTTCTTTTTACATGTTTACAAATAAAACAATAATCTTGTAATGATGGGGCATAGGGATTAAGTGGGAAACCCACAAAACAACACTGTGTAAAATTAAGCACCACATGCCATTAACAAACACATGGCTTCACATTACCTGTATGAAATGTCCTTGGTTCTAATGAAACCTGCCAAATTAAACAGATTTCTAAAGATAACATTAAGAAAATTTAAAGATTTAAAAAATTAAAGCCATTAAAACTAAATTTATAATGGTTTGTGTTTATGTAAAGTTCAAATATTCATCAAAGTATTTCCCTAAAGAGTTCTACAGAGACAGGCTGAGACTGCATAGAGAGGACCAAGAGGTGCCCCCACACATTGGGGCATCCCACTCTAGTCCCTCAGTACGGGGGGGGGGGGGGGCAAAACCCTGGGCCCCTCCTCCACCTGCCTCAGCCTCTCTAGTCAGTCAGCAGGCAAGCTTCCTGCAGGTAAGCTGCTCCAACACCCTCACCCCATCAATTGGACCCTGTAAGCTACAAGTCCAACTCGGCCCTCAAACCCTTCTATCCCCTGTGACCTCAGAGGAACTCTGAAGCACAGACTGTGACTACACAGAGCAGACCAAGAGAGTATAGGCCAAGAGAGACCTCAGTGGCTCCCTGAGGCACAGACAGTGATAGTACAGACCAGACTAAGAAGGGGTCCCAAAGACACAGACAGCAACTGCAAGGATTATACCAAGAGTCAAAGACATTACCGGTACCAATTGGAGGAAGAGATGGGTAGGAGTCAATGCAAGAATTCATTCAACAACCTAAAAAGCAACACCGTCACATCAGAACCCAGTGGTCATACAACAGTAAGACTTGAACATCCTAACCCAAAAGAAGCAGAAGAAAAATAATTTTAAATGCAACTTTATGAGGATGGTAGAGACCTTTAAAGAGGAAATGAAAAACTCTCTTAAAGAAATGGAGGAAAAGACAAGCAAAAAAAAAAAAATTGAAGAAACCAATAAACCTCTTAAAGAAACTCATGAAAGCCAAGAAAAAAAAATAAACAGGCAAAGCAAACAGTTCAAACAGTTAAAGAAATAGAAGCAATAAAGAAAACACAAACACCAAGGGAATTCTGGAAATGAAAAAGCTGGGTAAACGAAAGCAAACTACAGATGCAAGTATAACCAACAGAATACAAGAGATAGAAAAGAGAATCTCAGGTGTGGAAGATACTATAAAGGAAATAGATTTATCGGTCAAGGAAAATGTTAAATCCAACAGATTCTTAACATAAAACATCCAGGAAATCTGGGACACCATGAAAAGACCAAACCTAAGAAAAATAGGATAGAAGGAGAAGAACTCCAGCTCAAAGGCATAGAAAATATATTCAACAAAATCATAGAAAAAAACTTTCCCAACCTAAGTAACATATAAAAGCAGACTTATCAGAATTACACCCAACTTCTCAATGGAAACCATGAAAGCCAGAAGGTCCTGGACAGATGTGCTGCAGATACTAAAAGACCACGGATGCAAGCCCAGAATACTATACCCAGCAAAGCTTTTAACTACCATTGATGGAAAAAACAAGAAATTCTATGACAAAACATATCCACAAATTCAGCCCTACAAAAAGTACTAGAAGGAAAACTCCAACCCACGGAAGCTAGCTGTACCCACAAAAACACGGGCAACAGATAACCTCCCACCAGAAAACCCACAAACATTACCACCAAAAAATAACAGGAATTAACAGTCATTGATCATTAATATCTCTTAATATCAATGAACTCAATTCACCTATAAAAAGACACAGACTAAGAGAATGGATATGAAAGCAGGATTCATCCTTCTGCTGTCTACAAGAAATACACCTCAACCTCAAAGACAGACACTACCTCAAAGTAAAGGAATTTTCCAATCAAATGAACCTAAGAAACAAGTGGATATAGCTATCCTAAATATCTAACAAAATAGACTTCAAACTAAAATCAATCAGAAGAGATGGAGAAGGACTCTTTATACTCATAACAGGAATAATCTATCAAGATGAAGTCTCAATCCTGAACATCTATGCCCCAAATACAAGAGCACCCACATAAGAAATAATACTAAAGCTTAAATTGCACATCAAACCTCACACGCTAATAGTAGGATACTTCAACATCCCACTCTTGATGGAGGAAGGTCATTGGTTAAAAATAAAGAAACTGCTTGACCCATTTGATCGGCCAGCCTTTAGGTGGGTGGAGTAAACAGAACAGAATGCTAGGAGGAAGAGGAAGTGAGCTCAGACGCCATGCTCCCCTCTCCCAGGCAGATGCAGGGCAGCTCCTCTGAGAGACAGATGCCATGCTCTCCTCTCCAGAGCAGATGCGATGAAGCTCCGACCCAGGATGGACGTAGGCTAGAATCTTCCCGGTAAGCACACCTTGGGGTGCTACACATATGAACAGAAATGGGTCAAGCAGTGTTTAAAAGAATACAGTTTGTGTGTCGTTATTTTAGGGCATAAGCTAGCTAGGCAGCCATGAGCCGGGCTGTGGGAAGAGGCCCACAGCTCCTACTACACACTCTCCCCAATGGACAGGTCAACATAACAGAGAAATAAGAGAACAGATGTCATGACTCAAATGGACTTAACAGACATCTATAGAACATTTCACCCAAACACAAAAGAATACCTTCTCAGCACCTCATGGAACCTTCTCTAAAACTGACCACATACTCAGTAACAAAGCAAACCTTAACAGAACAAAAAAATTGGAATAACCCCCTAAATCTTATCAAATCACCATGACTAAAAGTTTGAATTCAACAACAACACTAATTGCAGAAAACCTACAAACTCATGGAAATTGAACAGTGCTCAATTGAATCACCCGTCTCAAGGAAGAAATAAAGAAATTAAGACTTCCTAGAATTCAACGAAAATGAAGGTACAACATACTCAAACTTACGGGATACTATGAAAGCAGTGTAAAAGGGAAGTTCATAGCACTAAGTGCCTACATAAAGAAGGTAGAGAAATTTCACACTAGCAACTTAACAACATACCTAAAAGCTCTAAAACAAAAAGAAGCAGACTCACTCAGGAGGAGGAGATGACAGGAAATAATCAAATTGAGGGCTGAATCAATAAAATAGAAACAAAGAAAGCAACACAAAGAATCAATGAAACAAAAGAGCGTTCTTTGAGAAAATCAACAAGATAAACAAACCCTTATACAAACTAATCAAAAGGCAGAAAGAGAACATCCAAATTAACAAAATCAGAAATGAAAAGGGGGACCTAACAACAGACAAGGAGAAAATCCACAGAATCATTAGGTCATACTACAAAAACCTATACTCTACAAAAATTGGGGGAAAAAAATGGACAATTTTCTGGATAGGTACCAAATACCAAAATTAAATCAAGACCAGGTGAACAATTTAAATAGACCTATAACCTGCAAGGAAATAGAAGCAGTCATCAAAAGCCCACCCCACCCCCCCAAAAAAAGTCCAGGGCCAGATGGTTTCAGTGTAGAATTCTAAAAGAACTTCAAAGAAGAGCTAATATCTATACTCCTCAAAGTGTTCCACATAATAGAAACTGAAGGAACATTGCCAAACTCTTTTTATGAGGCTACAGTTACCCTGATACCTAAACTGCACAAAGATTCAGCCACGAGAGAGAATTATTGACCAATCTCCCTCATGAACACTGATGCAAAAATACTCGAAATCAAATACAAGAACACATCAAAGCCGGGCAGTGGTGGCGCATGCCTTTAATCCCAGCACTCGGGAGCAGAGGCAGGCAGATCTCTGGGAGTTCGAGGCCAGCCTGGTCTACAAGAGCTAGTTCCGGGATAGGCACCAAAGCCACAGAGAGACCCTGTCTCGAAAAACCAAAAAAAAAAAAAAAAAAAAAAGAACACATCAAAAAAAGTCATCCACCATGATCAAGCTGGCTTCATTCCAGAGATACAAGGATGGTTCAACATAAGAAAATCTATTTATTAATGTAATCCACCATATAAATAAACTGAAAGAAAAAAATCATATGATCTTCTCATTAGATGCTGAAAAAGTATTCGACAAAATCTAGCACCCCTTCATGATAAAGGTCTTAGAAAGACACAAGGAATGTATCTAAACATAATAAAGGCAATATACACCAAGTCAACAGCCAACATCAAATTAAATGGAGAAAAACTCAAAGTGATGCCACTAAAATTAGGAATATGACAAGGCAGTCCACTATCTCCATATCTATTTAACACAGAGCAATAAAAAAACAAAAGGAGATCAAAGGGATACAAATTGGAAAGAAAGAAGTCAAACTTTCGCTATTTGCAGATATGATAGTATACATAAGTGACCCCAAAAACTCTACCAGAGAACTCCTACAGCTGATAAATATCTTCAGTGATGTGGCAGGATACAAGATCAACTCAAAAAATCAGTAGCCCTCCTATATACAAACGAAACTGAAAGAGAAATCAGAGAAACATCTCCCTTCACAATAGCCACAAATAATATAAAATATCTTGGGGTAACACTAACCAAAGAAGTGAAAGACTTATTTGACAAGAACTTTTAAGTCTTTGACAAAAGAAACTGAAAAAGATACCAGAAAATTAAAGATCTCCCATGCTCTTGGATAGGCAGGATCAACATAGTAAAAATGGCAATCCTACCTAAAGCAATCTATAGATTCAATGAAATCCCCATCAAAATCCCAACACAATTCACAAACCTTGAAAGAATACTCAACTTCACATGGAAAAACAACTCAGGATAGCCAAAACAATCCTGTACAATAAAGGAACTTCCGGAAGCATCACAATCCCTGACATCAAACTCTATTATAGAGCTATAGTAATGAAAACAGCCTAGTATTGGCATAAAAACAGACAGGTTGACCAACAGAATCAAATCAAAGACCTGTATATTAATCCACACACCTATGAACACCTGATTCTTGACAATAAAGCTAAAATTATACAATGGAAAAAAGAAAGCATCTTCAACAAATGGTGCTGGCATAACTGGATGTCAACATGTAGAAGAATGAAAATAGATCCATATCTATTGTCATGCACAAAACTCAAGTCCAAATGGATTAAAGACCTCAATATAAATCCGACCACATTGAACCTGATAGAAGAGAAAGTGGGAAGCAGCCTTCAATGCATGGGCACAGGAGGCCACTTCCTAAATACAACACCAGTAGCACAGACACTGAGACCGAAAGAAAATAACTAAATAACTAAATAAATGGGACCTCCTGAAACTGAGAAGCTTCATAAAGCAACAGACACAGTCAATAAGACAAAAAGACAATCTACTGAATAAGAAAAGATCTTCATCAACCCCACATCAGACAAAGATCTCCAAAACATATAAAGAACTCAAGAAATTAGACATCAAAATACCAAACAATCCAATTAAAAAATGGGGTACAGATCTAAACAGAGAATTTTCAACAGAAGAATCTCAAATGGCCAAAAGACACTTAAGGAAATATTCAACATCCTTAGCCATCAGGGAAATGTAAATCAAAACGACTCTGAGATACCATATTACACCTGTAAGAATGACTAAGATCGAAAACACCAATGATAGCTTATGCTGGAGAGGATGCAGAGTAAGGG
Organism: Chionomys nivalis; assembly: GCF_950005125.1. Taxonomy (NCBI): domain Eukaryota; kingdom Metazoa; phylum Chordata; class Mammalia; order Rodentia; family Cricetidae; genus Chionomys; species Chionomys nivalis. Next base: position 59,250,555 of record NC_080088.1, on the reverse strand, counting down.
GAACACTCCTCCATTGCTGGTGGGAGTGCGAACTTGTACAACCACTCTGGAAATCAGTATGGCAGTTTCTCAAAAAATTGGGAATGAACCTACCTATGGATCCAGAAATACCACTCTTGGGCATACACCCAAAGGATGCTCAATCATACTACAAGGACATTGGTTCAAATATGCTCATAGCAGCATTATTTTAATAGCCAGAACCTAGAAACAATCTAGATGCCCCTCGACTGAAGAATGGATAAAGAAAATGTGGTACATTTATACAATGGAGTACTACTCAGTGGTAAAAGACAATGACATCTTGAAATTTGTATGCAAATGGATAGAACTAGAAAAAAGCATCCTGAGTGAGTTAACCCAGATCCAGAAAGATGCTCATGGTATATGTACCTGCTCATAAGTGGATACTAACTGTAAAGCAAAGGATAGCGAGTCTATAGTCCACAATCCCAGAGAAGCTAAGTAACAAGGAGAACCCTTCGAGAAACAGATATAGGTCCCCCTGGAAAGGGGAAATAGACAAGATCTCCTGAGAAAATTGGAAGCATGGGGGTGGGGTGAGAAGGGAGGGAAGAAGGGGAGGAGAAGGGGAGAAGCAGAAGGGGGAGAACTTGAGGGAATGGGATAGTCAAGATGGCAGAAGGTCAGAGACTGAGAGCAAGGAAAGAGATATATTGATTGAGGGAGCCATTATGGGGCTAACAAGAAACCTGGCACTACAGAAATTCCCAGGTATCCACAAGGATGACACCAGCTAAGACCTTAAGCAATAGTGGAGAGAGTGCCCAAACTACCTTGCCCTGTAATCAGACTGATACTATTTTAAATGTCACCATAGAGCCTTCATTCAGCAACTGATGGAAGTAGAGGCAGAGAGCCACAGTGGAGCACTGGGCTGAGCTCCCAAAGTCCAGTCCAAGAATGGAAGGAGTGAGAATATGAGCAAAGAGGTCAAGACCATGATGGGGATACCCCTGAAATATCTTACCTGAGCTAATGGTAGCTCACCAACTCTGGCTGGACAGGGAAGGAACCAGCATAGGACCAAATTAAACCCTTGGAATGTGGGTGACAGTTGTATGGCTGAGGCAGACTGCGGGGATACTGGCAGTGGGACCATGATTTATCCCTACTGCTTGTACTGGCTTTTGGGAACCCATTCTCTTTGGTGGGATACCTTACTCAGACTAGATATAGTAGGGAGAGCCTTGGTTCTTCCTCAAAGCAATGTCCCTTACCTTCTCTGAGGAGTGGACTGGGAAGTGGGGAGGGAGTGGGAACTGGTATTGGTGTGTAAAAAAAGAGTTGTTTTTAATAAAAAAAAATGGTAAAAAAAAAAGTTCTACAGAGTTTTGGGTAATCTTAGGGACATACAGAGCTTTACATCTTCCTAGCTTTCCTTCCTTTTTCCTATATAAACCAGAGGAACATGCCACTTACAGAAGTTAGGTCAAGGGTCCTGAGTTTGGGTCACTGACATGGTTATTCCTCCCATTCCTCTGCTGACCAGTCTCCCTATCAGCCAGAAGAACCTGCCTCCTCCTTGAGTCTCCTGTACACTCTAAGTGCTGGTTGGTGTCCTTCTCGGTGACAGTATTTCATTAACTTGCTGTCAGTACCACAGTTTAGGCTCCCTTTATTTTCCATCTCAATTGCCAGAATCATCTCCCTGCTGGTTTCCTCACTGCCAGCCCCTCTGCTCTTACAGTCCACCCTGTTCGTCTCTACTAACTTAAAAATCCTAAAATGTTGCTTTTGCTGCATCACTCCCTATTCAAGGCTTTCTCCAGAGCACAAAATCCTCTGCCTGGATGCTCAATAATTCTCACTAGAAAATCCAGACACAACCTTGCTGTTGCAGGAACATGACATGGCACCCCTGAAGCCCCAGCACAGAGAAAGGGTAAGTCCACTGGCAACCTCTGTCCAACTCAGATGGAAGTGTATGTTACAAAGGTGATGGAGGCACAAATAAAAAAGAGGCAAATAACTCAGACACCATTTTTATGTATTTTAAATACATGGGCAATTATCAGACTTGACACCTGAAACAAACAATAATTGGGAAGCATTTGTTACAAATGAAAGAGAACTTACCTGGTAAAGGCAGGCTGCTGTTCCAAGGAAAAATGCAATGATGTAATTGAGATCCTCACCATCACTCTGCAAAAAAACAAAAAACAAAGAAAGATTACCTTTTTGCTGGCACCATCTACTTAAACAAATGATCTACACCAAGATAGGCTATGACAATGTTTATGCATAGTCAAACATTTTACAGAGCAGTATATAAAAAATTATGAGTCTTGAAAAGAGAAATATAAAACGCATGGTAAGACAGAGGAAGTGAAAGATATTCTGGAGAGATGATTCAGCAGCAGTTAAAAGCACTGTTTTTCCAGAAGACAGGAATTCAATTCCTAGCACCCACATTGACTCACGACCATCTGTAATTCCATGGAATCCAATGCTTCCAGAACCTCCATGTGCTCTGGGCATACAAGTGGTACACAGACGTACATGTAGACAAAACACGGAGACACATAAAATGAACTTAAATTTAGAAGGCAGAGAAATGGGAAGTTGAGGAAAACTCCAAGCATTCTGTGTCTTGACCTCACCTGTCAATGGCATCTCACCCCAGGAAAGGTGAGAATCACCAGGGAAAAGCTAGCTCCCTCATGACACATAACGTCTCTTCCTTATAGTAAAGCCACATAAACATGCATAACACACCAGCAGGTGACCGATCAAGTTCCTCCTACTCACGAGGGTCAATGATTAAATAAACTGACAAACTTTACTACCCAGACACACATCAACGAATTGTCCAATAAAGTAACTTGACATGATAAATAAAATGGTGGCAACTGAAAAGCTACTGTCCACTAGAGTGTGCTAAATCCCACAGAGAAAGATCAGGACTGGCTCAGGGGTCACTGTGCTAGCACACAGCAGCCAGGAAGAACAACATACATATAACCACTCATGCTGCCCTTGCTGTCCTGCGAAGTGTCAGCATTTCTTCTTTCCATGCGTGTGTGAGCAGCACAGAAAGCCCAGGCAGGAGGAGGAAGCGTGTTTTCTTCTATGCAGGCACATTATACGAGGTCCCTTTTTCTTATTTTAGAACAAATAATTTTCTTTTTCCTACAAAGTCTTATTATGTAGCCCAGGACAGCCTCAAAGGCTCAATCCCCTTACCTCAGCTTCCTAAATGCTGGGATTTCAGGAAGGGGGGAGCATTTTATAATAGAAATAAATTGTTTTAGTGCAGTGGATTGCGTAAAGAACAGTCCACAAGGCAGAGGAAAGTGGCTTATCCTAGTGAGATCTTAAAACAGGAGCATTAATCTTCTTAGGATGCTCAGGTCAGTTCTCCCTTAGAGGCAGGAAGGGCCAACTTGAAGCCTTTCCATGTCTATAATTCAAAGACTTTAAACAAGCTCTGATTATTTTTTAGTCCTTTTTCCTGATTATAAAAGTTTATGTTCATTGTAGAAAATTGTGGAAGACACAGATTTTACAAAAAAAGCCCATGTAGTTCATAATCTCACATATGGGGAAAACTATTGTAAACCCTTTCATATATTTCTGGTCCTTGGTCTCTACCTCTCCCCACCCTCCACTGCCAAAGAAATGGAGCCATCCTCTTGCATGCTGCTCTTTGGTTGCTGTACTTTGGTTGCATCATTTCCCAACATAGTCAATATCCCTCAGCCACACGCTATGTAGTAGGACTTCATTACTGTCCTATATAGTAAGGTTGGTTTTTCTCTAAACTTACACTGCCATTTGAAACCTCTCTTCATTTTCTTTAGCTCTAAACACATGTTCCAGAGTCAGTCTGACCTGTGCTAAAATCTTTATTTACAAGCTATGTTTTTTATTGCTTAGTGTGTTTCTTTTTTAGAAAACAGAAGTACATCAAGCTTTGTAGTAACTATTCCAAACACTTTAGAGAATCACTGGTGCTTGTTAGCCCTTATGCCTGTGGAGTCTAAGCCTCATCCCACACAGTGGGAAGATGAGACCCACAGCAACTGCCTAAGGTCATTCATTACGCTAGTATTGGCGAGGAGATTGCAGGTCTCCTGACCTCTAGGGCAGCATTTCTACTGCTAACACAGGACTTCTAACACACCACACAAAAATTACTTCTGGGTTGGCATCAGCCTAATTATTATTGTTTCAAAACTGATCCTTAGAAGAAGCCATGCAATAAACAATGTGATAAAAGCATACGCATTCCTAAGATGTCAACTCACAACAACCTTATTAACATCTCTGAACTCAGAACAAAGCTAGGAAGCAAGTGCAAACAATCTAATTTACACATTACTCTGAACATAAAATCAAATTATCAACTTAAAAATATATATACACACAGACCCAACAAAGAAAACCTTCAGTGCCACATCATTTTAATAAATCCCTCTCACACTAAGAAGTAGTTACTAATTTAGCATAAGCGAATTTGTGCCGAATCTTTTTTTTCATTTTCTACACATTTTATTTGTATGTGTGTATGAACATGCACATAGGCATACACATGCCACAGCACACATATGGAGGCCAAGGAAAGCCTGCAGGAGTCATTTTCTCCTTCCGTCTTGTGGGTCCAGGGATTAAACCCAGGTTGTTAGACTTGGCAGCAAGTGCCTTTCCCAGAAGAGTCATCATATCAGCGCATTTATCCTGAATTTGAAACAATGACAATATACAGGAATGTTAATTCATTGAGTCTTCTAATTTAATGTGCCACAAGCACAAGGTAACATAGTAGAAGATAAATGCTGCAACCATTTTTAGTATTTATAAATCAAGGTTATAAAACTGTTACTTTAAATTACCACCTATATACTATTTAAAATCAGGAAAATACAATATAATATTCTCTAGATCTAAAATTAAAATAGCCAAATAAATCCTTTGTTTTTCCTTTTTTTCTTTAAAGACAGGGTCTCACTGTGTAGTCCTGTCTGGTGTGGAACTCGCTGGGGAGCTCAGGCTGACCTAGAACTCTCTTGCCTCAGCATTCCCAGCGCTGAGATTAAAGGCATGTGCCACTACACCCAGCCAAATCCTTTACTTTAATCAAGTTTTATAGAAATATGGAGGCTGTTGGTTCTGGGACTGTCTTTTCTCCTCCTTCATCACCAAGATATGAATAACTCCACTTAGGTAGGATTTGTACAAAATTCTACAGGGAAGACACCGTCAGTAAGATCTATTTAACTTGTGATTTAAAGGGGTTATTCCTAACATAAAATGCACTGATAACCTAGAGGAGCCTAGGATCAAGTCCAATGGCTATAATGAAGAAAAAAATAACTCTTCATCCTATCCAAGCTGTGAACCTAACTCTGAGGGAAAAGAAAAAGTGACTAATATCAGCCCATTGTGCCATAAAAGATTTACCAATATCTGAAATTTTAAGTACTTGAAAAATCCACCAATTAAACAGGAGTAACAAAGTTTTTTTTTCTTCTTTCTGCCTAAGAGTGCTGTTATTCATTGCTGAGGATTGAACCCAAGTTACAACACATAAAAAAAAATATTTTTTTTTTAAAAAAATTGAAGCCAAGGTTTAAATAAGTAGTATCCTCCTAGCCAAGCCCTTGTTTTGATGAGCAATATTTATACGGTTCAAAGTAAAGACAATCTATGAAGAGGCACTTAGTGAAGCCTTGCAGCCACTCTGTTCCCCACCCGTCATTTCCCAGCATGTTTATTACTTTCTTATCCTTACAGAGTTTGTTTATGCAAATGAAACACGCTGTTATTCTACCAGACAATCCTGCGGGGGGGGGGGGGGGGGGTATCTGTGTGGTGGGGTAAGCTGACAGGGTCTACTGAGTACAAGGTCAAGGTCAATACATCTGGCCTGAATTCCACTGGCATTCTCAAAATGCCCATTACTCTGAGGGCACAAAATTATAAAAATGAACTTCAAGACACAGATCAGATTCCTGAACCAGGCTCCATTCTAACTGGGACATCAAGGTCCTCACATGATCTATGCAGGAGGAAGGCTCAGGCCCCCACACACAGAGAAGCCCAATTCAAACTTATAAGAGCAGTCTGGGTTCAACAGGTTGTACTTTTAACTACTGCCAAGTAGAGCTGCACCTCACTGAAGAACATCAAAACATCAAAGTTCAGGGTAAGAATACGCCTATCTTTCTAGTTTCCCTTGGACTTAACATCAAAGAGAAGGCCTTTGTTCTACTGTTGACTTTGAAAATACTTTTTTTTTAAAGATATAGTCTCACTATGTAGCTCTGACTGACCTGGAACATAAGAGAAATCCACCTGCCTCTGTCTCCCAAATGCTGGATTAAAAGAGTGTGCCATGGGCCCAACTAAAATAGATTTAATTTTTTAGATTAGCCTTAGGCATACAGAGAATTGAGTAGAGACTCTCCAGATGCGCCCCCCCCCCCCCCCCCCCGCCTGCTCCCTGCTCAGTGTCTAGTAACAACTGGAATTGGTATGGTACTTTTATCACAAATGCTGAGCTAGTACTGACACACTGTTGCTTCTAAAGTTCACTCTTCCGGTTTGGACACATGGACAATAGCAGGCACCCACCATTACAGTCACACAAGACCACTTCACAACTCTGATAATCTCAGACAGTTGCCTCTCTTCCCAGTCCAGCAACTACAGGTCTATAGGTCTGCCTCTTGCGGAAAGTGTCCACTATGTAGTTTCTCGGGCTAGCTGCTGTCATCACGCAATATGCACCTAAGGAGGCCTCCATGCACTTAAGAGGACAGCCATTTCTTCTATTACTAAATGTTAGTCCACTGTATGAATTACTACCATTTACCATTCATCTTCCAGAATTGCTTCCTTGAAATTATGATTAAGTTGATATAAATATTCACATGTTGAAAGTGCTCTACTCACCTGGTGAGAGACACTTAAGAGCACTATTGCTACATGATAGAGTAAAGCTATATATAGCTCTGTGAGAAACAGCCCAACTGTTTTCCAGAGTGGCCGTAATATTTTGTACTCCCAACTTAGCAGCAGCTGTTCCTTGTTCCATGTCTTCATCAGCATTGGGAAGTGTCAGCTAGCTGGGCAGGTTTTAACAGGTGTTTAGTGGCATCATCTTGTAAACTTGTGGTTCCTTGATGGCATACGATATCCAGCATTTGTTTCCATGCCTGTCACCTGCAGTGTCTTCTGTGGTGAGGTTGTTTACTGATCTTTAGACCATTGTCAGTGGGTTGATTTGCATTCTTAGTTTTGAGTTTGAGGTGTTCTTTGTGTGTTTTAGAATCACCATCTCCCCTTCTTAAAGATTTCTTTCCATTTATGTGTGAATGAATGTATATTGAGCGTGCAGGTGCTCTTGGAGGCCAGAAGAGGGTGTCAGAGCCCTTGGAGCTGGAGTTATAGTTGTGAGACACCCAGGATAGGTGCTGGGAACCAAACTGGGTCCTCCTGAAGAGAGGCAATAATAGGCACTCTTCTCTGGAGCCATCTCCAGCCTTACAAAGTCAAGGCCTTTATCAGAGATGCTCGCAAAGTATCTTTTCCTAGCCTGTGGCTTTTTTCATTTTCTTGATTCACAGAACAGACTTTGTTAGGCTTTAATGACATTTAGCAGTCTATTTTTCTTTCCAACACTTTTGGTGCTATGCTTAAAAACTCATTTTCAGACTCTATGGTCACACAGGTTTTCCCTTCTGCTACTTTTTAAGCTTTGTTCTTTACGTTTAGTTCCATGACCCATTCTGATTTCCTGTTTATTACTTGGCATGTAGTTTTCCAGTTGTTCCAGAACCATGTTAAAATGACTGATCTGTCTCCATTGATTTGCTTTTGCTTCTTTATCAAAGATCAGGGAGCTCTATGGATGTAAGTTTATCTCTAGGTTCTTAATTCTGTCACAGTAATCTACTGTTTATTCCTTTGCCAATATCATACTGTCTTAATTACTGTAGTTTATAGTAAGTCTTAAAGTTGGACAATGTGAGCTCCCACTTTTGTTCATCAGTACTGTGTAGAACATTCTGGGTGTGAAATAGTAATAAATAGTCTGCTCCTCACACAGGGTTCCTAAAACCCTTATAAAGGTGCTAGAAAAATCTTTTGCTCCGATTAATCTTTGATACCAGTCCTGTCACAGATCCCCTAAGATCTTTCTAATTTCTTGAGTTATAGAAGGATTTGACCCAGAATTCCCATCTCTTGGAATTTCTTGTGTAAGGAGGACAGCTTTTGTTTTGAAGCAACTCTTGATAGAGTCCTAGATAAGTGCTAGATACCAGAAAAGACCACAGCTGGATGCCTGGGATTTCTATCTCCATTCCAATCTTCCAGGGAGGAGAGGAGAGATAAGAAGGTTAATAACCAATCATGCACCCCCCCCCCAAATCTCTAAAACACAGAGTTTGGAGAACTTCTAAATTGGTGAACATTTCAACATGTGAGGAAATGTGGGCAAACCCACCCCACAGGGACAGAAACCCATGTCCAGAGCTTTCCCAACCTCTCCCTATGTAGTTCTTAACCCATCTGTATCCTTTGAAATACTCTTTATAATTAACCAGAGCTGATCCAAAAACTATTCCACCAAATCTTGCTCCAAGAGAGAGTTGTACAAACCTCCAACTTATAGCCAGCTAGTCATCAATCTGGTCCTACAACCAACACCTGAAGGAAGGGTAGGCCCATAAAACCAAGCCCTTAGCATGTGAGTCCTAACTCTAAGCAGACAGTATTAAAACTGAACTAAATTGGCCAAGCAGTAGTGGCACATGCCTTTAATCCCAGCACTCAGGAGGCAGAGGTGGGTGGATCTCTGTAAGTTCGAGACCAGCCTGATCTACAAGAGCTAGTTCCAGAATAGGCATCAAAACTACACAGAGAAACCTGGTCAAAAAAAAAAAAAATCTGAACTAAATTGTAGGACACCTAGAAAGAACCAACAGCTCAACAATATTGAGTTTCCTCTCTAATGTGGAATCTCTCTCCATTTATTTAATCTTCGATTTCTTTGGTCAGAGTTTATAATCTACTTTATATCAGTCCTGTGAGTGTTTTATATTTATTTGTAAGTACTTCTTTTTTAGTACTTTCAATTCTCAACTGTTTGCTGCTGGAATTTAAGAAATTTTTATACAGTACAAGCTCCCTCCAGTATACAACTATACTCCCATCAGTTTCAGGAGCTGGCTGTTGTTCTTGGTAGTCATTATACAGCTAATCATGCCATCTGCAAACTTATCTTTTCCTTCCATATGTATTTTTCCTTTTCACCTTACTGCATCAGCTAGGATTTCCAGTGCAATGTTAACTAGAAGAGGTCAGAGGAGGTGCCTTCATCCTATTTCTGTCTTAGGGGGAAAGTATCTAGTTCCTTGTCACTAAAGATGTTATTTGCTTGAGATTTGAAAATTCCTGGTTTGCTCCAAGCTGTGTTTTGGGGATTTTTGTTTGCGTTTTTTTGTTTTGTTTTTTGTTTTTTTTTAAATCATGGATGAAGGACTTTGGGATTTTGTCAAATGCCTTTCTGTATCTACTGACGTGATCATGTGATTATTATTTCTCCTTTAGACTGTTGAAGTGATAGCAGTAATTGATTTCAAATCAGCATTGCACAACTGGGATAAATCCCACTTGGTTGTTATATAATTATTTTTATTTGTCATTATAGTTTGATTTGTTAATACATTGCTAAAGATCTCTGCATCTGCATCTAAGAAAGATAAATTGTGAAGCTGTCTTTTAAAAATATAAACAAGGTGAGAAATCTCAGCACAAAGCATCAATTACAGCTAAGTAGTAAATAGTTTGATCAGATTATTCTTCTAAAACCTAAAACTGCATCACTGCAATTAGACAAGTGTATTACTGATTAGAAGAGAACACAGAACAATTAGCAATGAAGAGAAGCTTAAGCCAATTGCAGCATTTCAAAAGCATTACAGACTATAGTACACAAAAACTTTTTTTAGTTTTTCAGTTATGAACCAGAAGAGGAAGAAGGAGAGACTCAGCTCCAGAAAAGAAAGGACAAGATAACTGAGAGGATGAAGTAAGTCAAAGTCACCTTTAGTAGGCTGTGCCAGAGTGCTCGCCTTCATAGGCTCTGAGCCCAGCTCCCAGCTTCCATACGATATTCAGTCAGGATGTAAACACGGTTTTGTAATGGGAAAGCTTTTTCTACCCAGGGCTACTCTAGCTAGAAAAGCTAACTCTTCACACCCTACCCCATGTTTTTTCTATATATCAATAAAATGGTTTCCAAAGATGTCTTTATTTATCAGCATTTTTAGTCAGCAGTTTCCAAAGTGCCCATTTCCTGTCATTGACAGCTTGACTGGCTGGCTGAAAACTGAACTGCTGGAATAAATCCAACCGTGCAGAGGTGTATTGCACCACGCCCGTCTGCGCTCTATGTGCTACCATACAGTTTGTGAACCGGGCAAGGGGCTGGAGATTGAAACACACAAAGACTCACAGACGCACAGACACGGGTCATCCTTGAAACAAAAATGCCCCCTTTATTGTGTCCAGAGGCAACTTATATAGAGATCCTTAACTGATAGATACACCCCAGCAAACCCACCAGAAATCACTCCCCTGCCATCAGGAACTCCTGAGGGTCTCATGCTCAGAGCAGCTGCAAGCATTACAAGTTGTTTATCAGAAATTCAGAATCTGGGGGATTCACAGCTCCCAACACAGAGGGATGGGACAGAAGGCAGAGGAACCACAACCAGCATCCTATGCCTAAAAGGGGGCAGTAGCTTTACCTGTGAATTAACTGTTTGGAAGAAAATCTTAAGAGGACAGCCCAGGCATCCCTTTTAGGAACCATGATGTCATCTCTTTTCAGTTGGCTTTAGGTAGCTGAACAAAGAGGACATAAACCTAGCATGGTAAGCAGGTTTTTATAGATAGTATCCTGAACTTAATGCTACACACACGCAGAGAGAGAGAGAGAGAGAGAGAGAGAGAGAGAGAGAGAGAGAGAGAGAGAGAGAGAGAGAGAGACAGAACAGGTTTTTATAAATGGATTCCTGAACGTAATGGTGGAGAGACAGACAGGCACACATGCACACACACAGAGACAGAGAGAGAACTCTGATTTATAATGTGATATATCAAGAAGTCTTGGGAAAATAGAGAATGGGAACAAAGGAAAAGACAACTGTGCATCTAAAACCTGATGGACTTAGACAGTTTGGTAGCTAAAGGCCTGGAATATGAAGTGCCTGAAGAAACCAGTGTCCCTGCTGCTAACCAGGCAGCTCAGATTTGAAAAGGCCACTGAGCAGAAGGAAAAGCAGCAGCACTTACTAAGGAACACCCAGGAGCAGTGTCCATGTGGACTGTCTTCCTGCTCCTACTTTCCTCTCCCTCTTGCTCCTCCAAGACCGGCTCACCGTCTCTCCTCACCTCTTCTGAATCACAGTAATCTCTCCTCTTCTGGCTCTAAGAACTTAGTTATTACTCCCATACGTCTTTGCCTATCAAATTCAACTGTAAACTGTGAGAATGCAGGGTCCATGCTGCATAGCTAGATGTTCCCCAGTGCCTGTCAACAATGCCTCTAAACGAGTGGATGACAAGGGAACATGTCAACCAGAAGTCAGTACTTTTTGGGTGGTGGGTGCTTTTGTGGGTTTTGTTTTTTGTTTTGAGACAGGGTTTCATTACACAACCATGCTAGCCTAGAACTCACTATGTGGTTTCAGCTGGCCTCAGATTTATAACCCTCCTGCTTCAGCCTCCCATGGGCCAGGATTACAGGCATGCCTACCAGACGTGTTACTGTAACCATGCTTTTGAAAGAAGGTATCAAAGGGCAAGTATAAGAACACAGATTCCGAGCTTGTGTTGTGAATTATACTAAGTCCTAATCCAATTCAAATCAACTATGTAATAAGCAGAATGAATAGACAGTCACCTGACACTGTAAAAATAGCACAGTACCTGCAGAAGGCTTTCTATGGCGTGAAAGCCTCGAATTAAGTTCAGAGCTCCACATAAGAGACTAAGGATAAACGCCACGATCCCTGACAGAGTTGCTGGTTCCAGTCGCTGATGTGCTGGGAGAGAAAAAAAAATAGTTAGAAATGAATACCAACATCTCATGCTAGCTAAGCTTATGTCAACCCAAATTCACTGTTCAACTTAGATGTATTCAAAGTAAATAACTTTAAAGAATATACCTTACTAATTAAATAGTTCCCAGTCTCCCAAAGCAGGGTTTCTCTGTGTAGCCCTGGCTGTTCTGGAACTCACTCTGCAGACCTCAACTACAGAGATCTGACTAGCTTCACCTCAGAGATCTACCTGCCTCTGCCTCACTGTGCTGGGATTAAAGGTGTGTGACACCATACCGAGCTGAAATATTCTTTCTAAAATGAAAAATATTTGACAACATAAAAGTCCCATTCTCAAGTCAAATGGAACTAATATTGTTTTTCTACATTTTAATAGATGTGCCTAACTTCTATTTTCAATAAAAGATGCTATGTATGGAGTACCCACATCTGTCAGTAAATAACTTGGGGGAACTTACTAACAAAAAAATGTGTACAATTTGCAATTTGGTACAAGTATTTTCACAAGATGACTTTGCTTGGAGAGTCAATGTGAAGCTCCTATGCTTTCTGAAAATGCTTAGACAACATTCTTACAGATAAATATAGCTTGCTTTTAGGCAAAGCCCATGTATTTAGGACAGAAGACTATAGACACACTGGCTATATGTAAAAGCTTATTCATAATCACCACCCAAGCTCTTCAACAGAGTGCAGTCTTGCAGCTAGGAAGACTGGGCCCTTGGTCTCTTGAAGGTAAAAGTGACTAAATAAAACCACACCAGAACCAAACCAGCTGCATATATTGCCATTTCATCTTTAAAAACATTCCCTTAACTTTCAGGCTTCAACAACATAAAATATTTTATTATACAATCATTTCCCTTCATGATCATTTCACAATTATTAGGATTTACAATTGTGACTAAATGAAATCACAAACTAAACACATAATCAGTAGACTTCAAAAAGGACACTGCCAAAGAGGACATCAGAACCACATTTTCATTACTTTATCTAAACCACTGAAGTGTAAAAACCCAACAATGAAGTTAATGAGGCAGAACATTAATAAAGGAAAAGCTCAGATCTTTGCAAATTATATTCAGCCATCACAGCAGAAAAGATTCCCCAAAGAGTTAATAAAAACCCAAAAACCTACATCTCATAAACTATTCTTCAGGATCAGCAGAAAGTACTAATCTAGAATAACAGTCATAATTTCCTCTTTGCCCATGTCTAGTCTTTCAATAAACTCCCTTGAGATTCTACTGTGAAAACAGAAAACCAAATGTCGCTGTGTAGTATTGATACCATGGTCTTTCAGCAGTGAGAAAAAGTCAACTAGTCATATTTTGGAGAATCTGTCCCTCTTGGTCCATCCTTTCTCAGAAAGAGGTAAATTGGACTCTCATAAAAAGCAAATGGGCTTTAGGAATAAAACCAACTGACAACTGAGTAATTATCAAATATAGTTATCAAATCACACTTCCATATGAAACAAGGTACCTCATTAAAAAAAAAAACCCAACAGTGAAAATTAAAGCTTTACATCGTCAATTCAGGTGTGTTCAAAGGAAAGCTGATACCATTTCATGTGTTGATCGCAATGTATTTAAGAAATAAACAAGCCAATATACATTATTAAGTTTCTAACACCTGCCTTTTAGCCTCAGGACATGTGTTTTATAATAATAGTATGCCATTTATGAATTCATCATTTCAAAATGACCACAGGTATTTTTAAAGGGTAAAAGCAAGTGCTAAACCTCTTTTAATGAAGACAAAGAAAGCACTGTGCACAAGGGCAGGCTGGCACAGTGCCCATTTACTGTGGGCAAGGAATTCTAATGTGTTGACTTCCCTGCTTCATCCTCACCCCTTCCCGGGACCTGTGGCTAGTTTTTCAAGAGTTATCAAGCAAACTTTATTCTACAAACCCAAGAGGATGGCCTCACAGAAGGGCACTTTCCCGGTTTGAGAAACAAAGAAGGTACTTAACCACATTGTAATGTATTTACTGTGCTATCTGCTATTCAGTGAAACAGATTCTAGATCTGCTGTAACCCAAGAAAAGTTTGCAGCACACTCAGTTTGGCACTAGGCCAGGAACTAGTATATAGCATATATCTGAGCCATGACAAATGAGGGGCTATGCAGGAATACATGGATTTTTTTTTTCCTGAAGCCAGGTAGCATCACCCAAACGGCTGTCTCATTTTGCTACTGTCAGATGTGCAGAGAACCAAAGGCACCTGCGGTGGGGGGTCTAGAATGAATTATGTGGGTAATGGTACCAACAGATAGACCAGAAAACATCTGGATGCAAAGAAATGGTATCCAATCTATTGTCTATTTGTTGACACTGTAAGGCAGTTTCAGAAGCGAAGCTGAAGGCAAAATTCAGACAGCAAGAAGTGAAATAACTGGTGATGCTGAGCTAAGAGCATGGGTGTGTGTTTTTGTGTAAAAGTAGACAGTAGGGATGGAAGATTAACACAAAACAGGATTGAGAGAGCCATTATCACATAATGTGTATAGGGAAGGAAGACAGTTCAGAAAGGCTGAAACAGAAAAAAGAAGAAAAAAAGGAGAGCAGAGTAGCATCTATCGTGAAGACTTGCAAAGATGGTGGACTAAACCACAGTCCCTCTGCTCAACATCAGAGTGCACAAGGTACATCACTGAAGAAAGCCAATACCTGTTATGTCCCTTAGTAAACATAACTTACTCCCTAGAGTACAACATAATACACTAACTTGATGACACACCTTTCTAATCATAATGAGTCTCTTTTTTTCTTTCCTTCCTTGCCCCTCATTTTTTTAATGACTTACTTATTTTATGCATGAGTGCTCTATCACCATGTACAACTTTATTCCAGAAGAGGGCACCAGATTCCACTAGCGATGGTTGTTAGTCACTGTGTGGTTGCTGGAATGAACTCAGGACCTCTGAAAGAGCAGTCAAGGGTCTTAACCGCTGATTCAGTCTCCAGTACCCACCCCTCCACACACACACACTTTTTTTAGAAAGGGATTCACCATGTGGCCCACGCTGGCCTCAAACTCATGATTCCCCTGACTCAATCCAATCTCCTGATTGCTAGCATTATAGGCATTTGCTATTTACAATTTCTGATCAGCCTTGTACTTTTTTTTATTAGATTATATTCTTATTCCCATCTTGAAAGTGTTTACTACTGTCATAAAATGCCTCCACGATGATTAGCACAATAATTCAGAGAAAACTATTGGGCAAATTAGAGTAATATTTTATGGCAACTGGTAAGTTGTCTATAAAATTCCCAAAATGGATGAAGATTAAAGGGATGTCAGAAACTGAGGAATTTGTGACTTTTTAAAAGGAAAAAGTAGAAGCAGAATAAATTTTAAAAGACTAACATTAAATATGGTAAGGGTATGGAGTAATGGCCTGCTTTTAGCTCAAATACCCTATAGCTGCCTCTCTGTCCCAGAGATCAGGCCACGCCCCAGTGAAGTTCTTTAATCTCTAGAACAAAGAGTCAAGAAAGCAAGCTATCCTGTAGCCTTGCAGCTCTTTGCCCTATCTAGTGCCTGCCTCCATAGTACTGCCACTTGTCAGGGTCCAGCTAGATCACGTGCTATGAAGCTTACCTATTCTCTGGAAAAAGAGTCAAACGTGTTTGTTCTTGGAAACAGAAGAGTATACTTCTCACGTCAGGATCCCTATCATGCTATCCATGGCAGACATCTCTCCTAAGGAAACACCTCTCAGGATTTAAAGGGACATTTCTCTGTCTCCTTCTCTCTCTCCCCCTTAAGGCCCCATTATGCTATCTATGGCCATGATGACACATTTCTCCTAATTCCTATCCTACTTCAAAGCTGAGTCATGGCTGCCCATGGTTGAGGTTCTCCTACTAAAGCTCATTCTGAAAGGTATTTCTGTGTCAGCTCTTTTCTAAGTTATAACAGTTACTTGTGGGAATGTAAAATGGAACAAATACTTCAAATCCATCAGTTTCTTAAAGATTGAACAACTAACCCTCTGATCCAAAAGTGCTGCTCCTGATTTACTCAAGGGAAATAAAAACAGGTCAACAAAAATATCTAGCTTTTCTTACAGTAAGCAAAACCTGAAAACAAGTAATGCCCATCAGCAATAAATATCCTGTAATATAGTCACACAAAAAGTATTCAGACATGTTATATGTGACATTACATTAAAAAGCTGTATACAAGAGTCATATAATAATCCTATTAAATAATATTCTAGAATGAATAAAATTAAGATAAAAAAGTCACAACAGTGATTTCTGGGAAAAGGCAAGCAGGAAATATTTGAGAGGATATGGAAATGTTTAAACAATGCATTATCATGTCTTTTTATTCTGTATTTCTGAAGGTTTGACGTTTTGGGACTTTATTCTCTTAGGACTAAATGACAAACAATTTACTCTAGTGAATCTTTTTCTTGCCAACAACCAATCTTGATCTTCACATCCCACCATCTTCTCTATTTGGCCCTCATACTCAGGGCCACTAATTTCTTGCCCAATCATCCCAGGTTCTGACATCAAGTAGACAGACTGTGTCCCAATGCCCAGATTATTCAAATTAGCCATTCCCAAACCAGTCTTCTCTAGTCCTTCTCTAGAAAACCACAGCAAAAGTTCCTGCTCATATTTGTCCTTTCCATTCCTTAGGGATAACAATATTTTTAGTGTCTTTTCAATGACAGTCATTCTCAGAATCTGTGGACCACAGCATAGTTGAATAAAATATTAAGACATCCGTTTTAAAATATTTATGCCTATAAAGGAATTTTTTTCTTTAAAACAAAAGAACTATAGAAATAAATTATCAAGTGACTGACTGAGAATACATAAAGAGTATATAAAATAAAGATGGAAAAAACATCAATACAGTTGCTTAGTTGCATAAAAGGTACGTGAGGATTGATTACACTAGTCTGCTTAACATCCATATATCTGAAATTTTCCATAGGAAGACATTTTTTAAAAGACAAAGAAAAAGCAAGATTTACTACTTCATTTAACAAGACCACCCACTCCATTATGGACAGATTTCAATAACTATGGCAAGGTACATATATATGACAGTACATTAAGAAGCTGTATACAAGATACATATATATGACAGTACATTAAGAAGCTGTATACAAGGTACATATATATGACAGTCCATTAAGAAGCTGTATACAAGGTACATATATATGACAGTCCATTAAGAAGCTGTATACAAGGTACATATATATGACAGTCCATTAAGAAGCTGTATACAAGGTACATATATATATGACAGTCCATTAAGAAGCTGTATACAAGGTACATATATATGACAGTACATTAAGAAGCTGTATACAAGGTACATATATATGACAGTCCATTAAGAAGCTGTATACAAGGTACATATATATGACAGTCCATTAAGAAGCTGTATACAAGGTACATATATATGACAGTCCATTAAGAAGCTGTATACAAGGTACATATATATATGACAGTCCATTAAGAAGCTGTATACAAGGTACATATATATGACAGTACATTAAGAAGCTGTATACAAGGTACATATATATGACAGTACATTAAGAAGCTGTATACAAGATACATATATATGACAGTACATTAAGAAGCTGTATACAAGGTACATATATATGACAGTACATTAAGAAGCTGTATACAAGAGCCAGACCATAGGGAGAAAGGATCAAAGGATTTCAAAGAAAAGTCAGGAAATGTTTTTAAAGTGATTTAAAATCACTATTCCAAAATAGGGGGAAAGCTTGAAAACTAAATAATTTTAGTTAGAGGTTCTCCTCCCCAAATGTTTCAACTTGAGGATTACAGAAAATATTATGTAAACTCAGTCTAAATTAAAATATAGTTTAAAGTTAATTTTAAAGTGAGCTCTAGTTTTAAGTTACTCTTTCTTAAAATAATTTAAACCAATTCCAGTTTTTTCTCCCATTCTCCTAGTGTCTAGTGTTGAATGATTCAGCATGGCAATGTGGTCTAAGTCCAGAGAGAACTTCTAGAGGTCAGTAGTACAAAGGGTTTCTAACAGAGTCTACTTTTAGGTAGGTCAAGTTGGAAACCCACCTCAAATTAAAACCATCACCCTAAGTCCTGAGTACATGTATTAATGTGCAGACACCCGAAGCAACAGCTACTGCTGGACCCATCCAGTTAGGATTATCATAGGAGATGGGTCAGCAGAAGGAAGTCTTGAAGTTTTTCCATCCAAACACCATTAAGCAACTAATCAGTCTCCTGAGTTAACTGCAATGACTAGTGTTGCCACCTAAGGTTTAAAAACCTATGGTGGTAATCCCAATTAAATAGTGATTTCTGTGTTGGAGAGATTGCTCCGTGGTTAAGTACTAGATGCTCTTGCAGAAGACCAGGGTTTAATTCCCAGCACTCACATGACAGCTCACACAATCTGTAACTACAGTTCCAGATGCTCCAATACTCTCTTCTGACCTCCTCAGGCACCAGACAGACACAAGGAACACAAATATACATGCAAGTAAAATCCGCATACATATTTTAAAAATAATATTAAAATTAAAAAAACAACCCACCAAAATAGTGATTTCCATTTAACATTCCTGCTTGGGTCTCCACAATGGTTGTCTTAAAGAATGACATTTTTTTATAAGTTCCGATTGTAAGTGCTTTTCACTTTGTAGCTGAGGATGACTCTGAAATTCTGACCACCCCAACCTCCACTTCTGGTTTATTTGGTGCTGGGGACTCTATCACCTAAGTTAGGGTCCAGTCCCGCAAGAGCTTTTCTAGATGTGATCTCTCGCAAGTACTCATCAATCCATTCTCTTAAAAGTAGACAGTAATTTGGTAAATGTTTTTCTCTGTCCTTATAAACAGAAGAAATAGAAGTATTTTGTTTCTACCTGGCAGTACATTAACCATGTTGTCATTAGATTAATCTATATCAGGAGTTAGCAAACTATGACCCATAAACCAAATTCGGAACACTTATTTTACATATTGTCTATGACTACAATTTTTATGCATTACACCAGCAGAGTTACATCAGACCTGTATAGCCTTAAGAAATCGAAAATGTGTGGTATATACCCCTTTATAGAAAAAGTTTACTGGCCCTTGGCTTACGAAGATTAGTATCTTAATACTCCATGTGCATTATTTTGGTATATATTATTATTCTCATGGTGATAGTACTTGAAAAACAGACAGTAGTATATGACTTAGGTTAGATACCTTAATACACATGTGTGCTAGACAATGGAAAATAACTACAATTATAGAAGAACATCACCTCAGTCAGATACTGGTGATCAAAGATTTAAAACATGTTGGGCAGTAAGAATTAAGTGTATTCACATGGCAATTGGTACCACTAAGAAAAGATACACTGATTAGTATGCCTTTTTTAGATTTCAAAGACATTTCTACATTTCTGCACATGTATTGAGTCACTGTTTACTGAATGACAACAGTTGAGGGCCCAGAGAAACAGAGGATCTAGAATGCATTACATGACACCATGGGCTCAATGCAATGGTGTGCAAAATAATCCTGGAAGGCAGGAATGATACTAAGAAAGCCAACAAAACACTATTAAGAAGACCCTGGTTACAAAGCAATGGATGGTCTCTTGGCAAGGAACTGTTTCCACTTTGAAAAGTGTTTCTTAGCTTGCTAGACATGGTAGAACTCAACTACCCAATGGTGAAATAATAGTTTTATACTAAAAAGCCAAAAGCAATCACAAAAACAAATTAAAGCCAGTGAAGAACAGAAAATGAATTTCAAAAATGAAGGCAGCTAGAGACAAAGGTAATCAAAACTGATATGACAAAAGGAAAATATCAAGAGATGGCTTATTAGTAACTAGTAATTGCTGCACCACCAAAGGGTCCACACTGAGCAGATCATTAACTAACTGTCTATAACTCCAGTTCCTAGGAATCTGACACCTCTTCTGGACTCTCAAGTACCACATACATGTGAACAGTTATTCAGAGACACATAAATAAAAATAAAATAAAAAATTGTCAAAATGATAGATTAAAACCCAATAGTTTCAATAATGACATTAACTGTAAATGACAGTTATCTAATTTTTAAAAAGCCAAAATTATAAAATTAGATTTTTTTAAGGATGCAACCAAATGATACCTATAAATACCATCTTATTTCCCTACCCTATGAGATAAAAAAACAGTTTATTTGATTAAACAAAAATAAAATGTGCATAAGAACAATTTCTGTTTTTGTTTTTTTCGAGACAGGGTTTCTCTGTAGCTTTGGAGCCTGTCCTGGAACTAGCTCTTGTAGACCAGGCTGGTCTCGAACTCACAGAGATCCGCCTGCCTCTGCCTCCCGAGTGCTGGGATTAAAGGCACTACCACTGCCCAGTTAAAATAAAATGTACAAAGGAACAATTTCAAAGTCCAAAGAAAAACTGGTTTTATCCTAAGGCACCAACCAGTAGCTGATACTGCATCTCTTAGCTACTTCCCCAGTCCTCTCTGTGGACCACAGTGATATATGCAGAGGTCTGTTATGTTCGAAACACTTTAATACTGCCTCTTTACCTGCTCACTGCTCGCCATGCTTGTGGACAGCACTAGTAACATTAAAGGTTTTAAAGATAAACACCCCCAAACAGGGGAAGGGGTTTACAAAAAAAAAAAAAAAATCAAAACAAAACACTTTTGCCTTGAAGTTCAGGGGAAATTCCCCTAGTCACCCATTCATTGCATCGACAAGCTCTGAAATGCACAGCAATTCCAGAAGTGGCAGAGGCAGCCAGAACCCAGGTGGGTCTGCAGTGAGGGCTCTGCTGCCAGGGAGGCATGCTGGTGGTATGCTCCTTCAATCAGCTTGCTATGAGAAAATAGTAACAGAGATGCAATTTAGTCCCTCTAACAACAGGCCACACGTTTCTATGAATTCCACCTGGATCATACTCACTAAAAAAAAATAAAGAAAGAAGAAAAACTCGACTGAGCCATGAATTATATACTTACTTAAAAAATAAAGCTTTTTTTTTTTAGCTGAAAAGGCATAAGAATTAATAGATAGCATTAAACAAGATCCATTAAAACAAAACCTAACAACACTCCCACCCACAACTACATGTAACATGCTAGCTAAACATTGATAAACCATCCACCCTCACCTCCAATGGCATTAAGGGAAAAAGACATTTACCACCCTAAAAGCAAGAAAGTTCCATACATGTGAACAGTTTACCTCTAAAGGAGGACAATTAAACAGGTTTCTAGAAACATGAAAACCACTGCAGAATGGTTAAAGAAAATATGTTTCAGCCACCAGCAATAATATTCAGCCAGTGTGCTCTGAGATAGCCTTAAGATAGGACTTGTAAGTTAATACAATCATTAAAAGGTCTAAGACCATGCGGAATCACAAAAACACTTAGAATCATTGCTGGTTAAATGATGATCAAACACTGTTCACTAGGCTGCTTGTTAACCCACAAGACCAGTTTTAAAAGTAGACATTATTAAGGTATTTCTTCACTGTGACATTTATAAACTCAACTCATGGTTATTCCAGTGGCCTTCAGGGTACTCTCATCCAGATAGACCAGAAGGTTACTGAGGAAGTACAGAGGTAGAAAGACTTAACAGTATAGTATTTCCTGATAATGTGCTTCCCAAACTTATCAATTATTTAACAAACAAGAAATGGGCACACAACAAATGTCAAAGTGTTGCTTCTAGTAGGAAGAACAAATCAAAACAAAGAGCAATGTACACGTCCCCAGTCACTGTAGAAAAGTGATGGCTGCACCATGGTGACTGATATCCTGCTGGGTGCAGACAAGCAAGAAGTCAGATTCTAATTGCCTTCGAGTACTTGATACTCCTCACTAGACCTTC
This sequence comes from Chionomys nivalis, assembly GCF_950005125.1. Taxonomy (NCBI): domain Eukaryota; kingdom Metazoa; phylum Chordata; class Mammalia; order Rodentia; family Cricetidae; genus Chionomys; species Chionomys nivalis. Next base: position 59,228,569 of record NC_080088.1, on the reverse strand, counting down.
AGGGCTCCCACTGAAAGGGCACTAAACCACCACATAAACATAAGGACACAGAGAAAAACAGACAACAGATGGTATTCTAATATGAATTTTAATGTAGTATCTATATTATAAAGATTTCAAAGTGTAATATATTCCTTGGTATGAAGAATTTCAAAATGATAAAGGAACCAATGCTTCAAACTACAAGCTTTAAAATACATTAATATAGGGGGCTGGAGAGATGGCTCAGTAGTTATGAGCATTTGTTGCTCTTGCAGAGGAAGCAGGTTCAGTTCCCAGCACCCACATGGAGGCTCACAACCACCCATAACTCCAGTTCTCGGGGACCCAATGCTGTCCTCTGTGGGTAATAAGTATGCACATGGTGCACAAACATACATACAGGAAAAACACTCATACATATAATATACAGAAATAAATCTTTAAAAAATACATAATATGAAAACTGATCATCCTAAAATAAGATATACATTCAGAAGAGATTGCAATAACCATTTCTCAAAGGATGGATGAAGCAAAGAGCAAGTCAGAAGAGACACAACAGATTTCAACAATATCAGCTATCTTGATCTAAATAACACAGAATACACCTCTAACAACAGAGTATGCACTTTAAGCAGAAAAGAATGATTAACAATGGACTATTTTCTTGGAAATAAATCACGTCTCACTAAATTTTAAAATATCCAAATCAAATAAAGTTTGTTCTCTGAACACAGTGTAATTAAGTTAAAAATCAATAGAGATCTGAAAATGCCTAAGTAAAACTATACAATACATTTCTAAATAATTCAGGAGTCAAAAAAGTCAAAAGGAAATTTTAAAAGTATTTTAAGCAGAATGAAAAAAAATGCAGTATGTTAAAAATCTATGGGATGTAGCTAAAGTAATGCTGAGAATAAGACAGGTAGCAGCAAGTGATTGTTTTACAAAAGAAGATCTCAAATAAATTGCTCCAAATCTCAGAAAACAAGAGCATAGGAACCCAAGGTAAGCAGAAAATGGGAGCAAATAACCAGAACATGTCAATAAAATAGAAAATAACACATCAATGAAAGTAAAATGCTAATTCTTTAAAAAAAATCAATAAAAGTGATCAGTTTTTATGTGCTAAGAGAAAATAGCAAAAGAAAAATTACCAATATCAGAAATGAGAAAGATGACATAATTCTAATTCTATGGAAAATAAAGGGATAAAGAAATATGGATTATACATCAAAAAATCCATAACCTGAAAAAAATAAACAGATTACTTTAAAATAAGCTGCAAATGCTCACTAAGAAAAACAGACAAGCTGAGCAGCCCTGGTCCTAGTAAAAAAACTGATTTAAATCTTCCCCAGACAAAGGTATTTCAGGTTTCATATATGTATATATTCCTTACATTTATATATGAATTTTAGAATCAACTTGTCAATTTCTATTTAAAAAAAAAAAACAGCTCAGAGTATGCTGAGTATCTACTTAGGAGTACAGCTATCTTAGTAAGATTGTCTGCTAACCCATAAATGTGGATCTGCTTTCCACTAATTTTTGTCTTAACTTCGTTCAAAAATATTTTGCTGGTTTCCAATAAATGGGCTTTCCATTTCATCTTCAAATTGCTTACTGCTAGTGTACAGTGTAGAGGTCTTAGGCACTGACACTGTATCAGGCAGCCTCTCTGAAGTCATGCACTTGTTCTAATAGTTTTCTAGAGGAATCCTTAGGATTTTCTACAGAAAAAAAAAAAATCACACATGAATGGAATTATCTATTTCCTTTGCAATTTGAATGCCATTTTATTTCTTGTCCTTATTTACTTGTTTAGTGACTGAGTGAATTATTTAAGTGAAATGTTTTCCCTTTCTCCCACATTTATATAATTAAATTACATGTGAAATGTCATATTCAGTTTACATTTAAAGAATACTAGCAAATTAAAGCAAGTATAGGGTTAGGGAAGGTGTCAAAATGACAGAAAGGTCTTAAGGAATTGAAGATGTTTTACATGAAAAAAATTAGGATAGAAGCATAGAAAAAAATGGAACTGTCTTCTGCTTCAGCTGAGGGAGGTGACAGAACCTCAGACACACCAGTAGATATTAATATGGAATCAGACATTAGCTTGATCCACAAGGAAATGTTTAAGAAGTAGTCCAGCAATAGCACACTCTACTTTTGTGAAATAGTGGGGTTTCCATTTTACGGAGAAGTTTCATCCTGACCCCACTGTTAAGCCTTGTGTACTTTCTGTGGAAGGGGAGATCTGAGTAGTCAGTCACTACAACTTTTAGTTTCTGTTACAGTCAAAACTCTTATTTGATATAATAGACATTTCTAGAAAAATGTTTACAAAGAAATCAAATGCTTTTTAGCAAAGATACCTCTGAGATTATCATTTGGAGGTAATTTCCAAAATATCAAGCCTTCAGTAGCCTACTTTATAACAACTGAGAAAATGGATTGCTTTGAACTTCCATATTCTCTCTCATAAGTTGATTTAAAACACTAAAATAAAGCAATTGATTTTCAAGAGTTCCTCTGTTACTTTTTAAAACGTTAATAAAATAATTAAGATCCAAAACTCACCAGAAGAAATCTTACCAGCACCTTTATAGTCAACAGAAAATGCAGATGTGACTCCATTGGCTGATCCCAGTTCACACATTGGGATTTGATAAGGGGGCCTCAGCTTGATTTCCATCTGCATGTCTGACAGATTTATTTTTGTTGAAAGAGACCTGGGATTATTATAACGCTGCTTGGTCCTCTGAATGAAGTTATCTATGTAAAATAAAAAATAAATTTCCTTGCAGTTATTTGTTAATTAAATCATTTGAGAGTGTGATGTTTTTGAGTATAAATTTTATAAAGTTTGTTATTCAAAACTCCTCAGTTTGTCAAGGGATTTCAATATTATGTTTAACAGGATGTTGTATCATGGAGTCATCAGTTTTACACTCTAAATATTAAACTCTAAAATGAAGTTACTATAACCTAAATATAGACTTTTAGGAATTGTAGTAACAAAAAGAAACCAATTTTAATTGTCAACCAATGACTTAATTTTTATATCCTTATCTCACAAAATATTCAATTTGTAATTAGCTGTAATTACATACAAATTATACTATAAGCAATGTGTTTTTACAAATCTGCTTTCTTATTTACTCTTTACACCATTAGATAGTATGTTCTAAAGAATAAGTTTAGTGGAATCAAAAGAAATTTTCTAAATTATCTTCCAAGCAAAATTTTATCTTTACTATTTCCCTTCTTTCTGTGTAAAGAAATCCATAACTTTGGCCAGATTTTTCTGGTTGAGCAAACTACTGCCCATAGGCCAAATCTAAATTGCTGTTTTTGTAAATAAAGTTTTATTAGACAATAATTTTGCTAATTCATTTATGTATTGCCTGTGGCTGCTTTCAAACTGTGATATCAGAGCTGAGTAGTTGTGGCAGAGATGAGATGGCCCTTAAAGCCTGAAATATACACACTCTGATCTTTTCCAGCAAGTATTTGCTATAACCCCTGTTCTACATTAAGCAGACTATAAAAGATTACTACGTAAACACTAAACAGAGTCTGGGGCTTATAAACTTCTCACTGAGAATCTGTCCTCTGGGACTCGTTCTTTGGACTAATGATCACAGTCTCCTTCATTGCTCAAACACATTTTTTTCCTAATAGACATCCAAATTAAGAACTATAGATCCTTTGCCAATTATTCTATCAAAATCAAGGCTGAAGAAGTTTCTCCACTACTCCCCAATATTAGATGATAAACTGTTTGACAGACAGGATAATAAAAAGTACAAAACAAAACAAACCAGGCCCTTACCAAATTCAATGAAACAGTATGGTCTGACAGCAGTATTTGTCTTCATCATGTTATAAGTAGTAATGAACTCCTTCTGAAGCTCATCCAGGAAAGAGAAGGCCAGAACATTTGGGTAATTTTCAGTGCACAACATCATGTAGCTCACTCCCAGAGAGCTAATAAAACTACAGTGTAAAAAACATTGGGTTTAAAATTTCAAATTAAATCAAGGTAATTTGTTGTTTCACAAGATTGGTTCTATATATTATAAACTGCTGCTACAGTAGCAATGAAGACATTAACATTTATTATATATTCCAGCAATAACTTTAAAAGAACCAAGATACACTACTATCTAAAGTTGTGGATGTGTAAGAAAGGGAGACACACTACACTTCTAGAATTGCAGCTAGTCATCACAGAGCAGAAAGCAAGGGAAAGAACATACAAACATGTAAGTATCCAAGTAGCTTAAAAGTCAACCCTTCACAAAACCAGGTGAAAATTATACACTCAAATCAAGAACTGTTCAGAAAAATCTGGCCCAAGTTATGGACACTAACCCTGGAAAGATATATTAACATAAAAGTTCAGGGTGGCCACTAATCTCTTGAATTCATCATTGGCCCAAGAATCAAATCTTTTACATTAGAACACTGAGGGAAAAGAAATTATATGTATCATAGGAGGGTTTTTTCATTCATAACAATGACAAATACATAAAAAAGAAAGAAAGGAGCATGGCTTATAGCAAAATGCTAGGAATTGCCTAGTTGGAGGAAATAGTACTGCAGGCAGGGGAAAAAAATAAACAAAACACCTTTTTAAAGTCACCATAATAAAAACTGGATCAGGCACAATGATCATGAATATTAAATCCAGGAGGAAATTTTAAAGTATAACAATATATTTGCATGGTGTGGTTCTTGACCCTTTAATGCTATGACCCTTTAATACAGTTCCTCGTGTTATGGTTATCCCCAACCATAAAATTACTTTCATTGGTACATTTTAACTGTAATTTTGCTACTGTTATAAATCGTAACATAAATATTTGTGTTTTCCTTTGGCTTGTGTTTTCCGATGGCTTTAAGCAACCCCTGTGAAAGGATCACTTGACACTCCCCCACTAACTGCGGTCTCAACTCACAGGTTGCTTTTAAGATGTTTTCCAATAGACTGTTGGTATAGGCGGGCCTTCTGTCTTTGCATTGCTTTCATTGATTAATAAAGAAACTGCTTTAGGCCTGTTGATAGGGCAGAACTTAGGCAGATAGGGAAATCTAAATGGCATTCAGGAAGAAAGGAGGCAGAGTCAGAGAGAGATGCCATGGATCCACGGGAGACAGACGCTGGGAATTTTACCTGGTATGCCACTGCCACATGGCAATACACAGATTAATAGAAATTAAAGTTAAATTAAGATGTAAGAATTGGCCAATAAGAAACTAGAGCTAATGGGCCAAGCAGTGATTTAATTAATACAGTTTCTGTGTGGTTATTTCAGGACTAAGCTAGCCGGATGGCCAGGACGAACAAGCAGCCTCTCCTTGCAACAGACTGTTTATTAGCTGCAAGAGGAAATTCTATAGTAGAAACCAGAGAACTTGTTGACCAAGTTATTCTAATACCAGTAATGAGGGGCAGGCAGACAGCATGCATTTCCAAGTGTGGCACTCTAAGGAAAGACATCACTTGTCAGTATCCCCAACTGGAATGTATAACCAGAATCTAATAGTGAAGAAACAGCAAAATAGGCAACACTCCAATTTTTAGATAGGGAGGCATATTCTTTGGGGGAGTGGGGGGAGGAAAGGCTTTACTTGGAAGTGTACTTCCACATCATTGAACGAAGTCAGGATAGGAACTCAAATAGGGCAGAACTTGAAGGCAAGAGCTAATGCAGACAGAGGCATGGAGGGGTGTTGGTTGTTGACTTCCTCACCATGGCTTTCTCAGTCTGCTTCCTTATAAAACCCAGAACTACCAGCCTAGGGATGGCACCAACCACAATGGGCTGGGCCCTTCCCAATCAATCACTAGTTATAACTGGATATTATAGAGGCACTTTCTCAATTGAATTTCCCTCCATTCAGATAACTCTAGTGTAGCAAGTTTTCTTGTCAGACTATCTTTGGATCACCAGCCCCCATATAATGAAATGGAAACAGTATTAATTATGAAAGCTTGGCCTTTAGATTAGGCTTTTTTTTTCTAACTAGCTCTTATAACTTAATTATCCTGCTTTTTTTATTAAATTTTCTTATTTTACATACCTACCACAGTTTCCCCTCCCTTCTCCCATTCCCTCCCCCTCCACCTCCTTTACACCCCCCCCACACTCCTCAGAAAGGGTAAGGCTTCCCATGGGAGTCAACAAAGCATGGCATATCAAGTTGAGGCAGGACCAAGCTCCTCCACCCTACACCGAGGTTGAATGAGGCATCCCATCATAGAGAATAGGTTCCAGGGCTGGAGAGATGGCTCGGTGGTTAAGAGCATTGCCTGCTCTTCCAAAGGTTCTGAGTTCGATTCCCAGCAACTACATGGTGGCTCACAACCATCTGTAATGAGGTCTGGTGCCCTCTTCTGGCCTGCAGGCATATACACAGACAGAATATTGTATATATAATAAATAAATATAAAAAAAAGAGAATAGATTCCAAAAAGCAGTAGTAGTGCATGCCTTTAATCCCAGCACTTGGGAGGCAGAGGCAGGGGGATATCTGTGAGTTCAAGGCCAACCTGGTCTACAGCGTGAGTTCCAGGATAGTCAGACTGTTTATGTCTTGAGAATATATACATTTGGCAGTTCATGTGCCAGGGAGAGATCCTGGTCCCACTACTAGGGACCCCAGGGAGGTATATTCTTTAAAAAAAAAAAAAACAAACAAACAAAAACCCCTCGATGCTGTGAAAAATAAAGATTATAAAAATGCTCCTGATCAAAGAAGTCTAAAGAATCACGCCAACCACATATGATAATACCTAACCCCAGTCTGGATCCTGAGCAGAGAGGGCTGTGCTGCTATAATGAATATTTCTAGGATTAAGTGACAAAAAAAAAAAAAAGAATGAAAGAACGGAAGAAAGAAAGAAAGAAAGAAAGAAAGGAAGGAAGGAAGGAAGGAAGGAAGGAAGGAAGGAAGGAAGGAAGGAAGGAAGGAAGAAAGAAAAAGAAAGAAAGAAAGAAAGAAAGAAAGAAAGAAAAGGCAGAAAGGATAGCAGTATTACAGAAGCAAGATTAATTTACTATAGCTGATTATGGTATGCAGTTAAGTAAAAATCCATTTCCAATTTTAGAAAATATACTTTGCAATAGTTAAGAAGGCCTGGGCTAGGTATGTAGCTCAGTGTTTGCCTAGCATGAACGAGTCTAGGGTTTGAACAACTCTTGAACTTAATAGCTCAGGGTGGCCTCAGACTTCTGGTCCTCCTGTCTCAGACTTGCAAGTGCTGGGATTGCAATCATGTGCTACCAAGGTAGTCTAAAATATATTTTCCCAAGTGATTTTCTTGTCTCAAAATAATTCTGTCATTATTAAAATTCTTTGTCATGTCATTAGCATTTGAATGTACTCCACAATAGTTTGAATAGCTTGGACACAATTAGCAATTGGCTTCCATCCATTCAGAACTCTCAACTAGTGAAACAAAAGTAATTTCATTATTGTTTAATAATGTGACTGAAGATTTTGGTCATTTTCTGTGTTACATCAGGGTTTTGCTGTACCTCTACATTAATAGTTCAGTAAGCCACAGACGTCTAACTCACAGTTTATGGCAAATCTTGTTTGTGCTAAATTTAGATGGAAGATTGAGTGAGAAATACAGAAAACCCAATTTTTGAAAATATTATATTCTGGCATTTTCAGAAAGTCATCTACTTGTATGATGCTCTCTGAAAAGGCTATAAACCATTATACATTTGACTTTCATAGTAAATTTAGCCTTATAATTCTTTCTCTCAAATAAAAACAGCTTCCTAACAGTACATGCCAGGTCTGTTAATTTACATTTGCTTTTTCAATTATTGTTGATCCAGACAGAGATTCTTACCATCTCACTGAAGACTTCTTTTGAAACAGTCTAACATCACTATAAGCATATTATCTGCACATATCCATCGCACTTGGCTCATGTTTATATATAGACACTATGCCTTAAGGAAGGTAAGAGTGGCAACAGTAACAACATGCTGATGTGATGACTACTCTGCTGAATATTTTGCATAAATTTTTTATTTATCCTCACAATAAAAGGCTAGTAACTAGGTCATTATGCAAATAAAGAGCTCAGAGAGGTCAAGTAACTTACCCAAGGCCACACTATTAATAAGCAGAGATGGTGCACCTGGGGACATAGTTCAGTTGGTAGAGTACTTGTCTAGGCTTTACAAAGCCCTGTGTTTGATCCCCAGCACAACAAACCAAGAGCTGAGATAAACAGCTTATTCCAGAGCCTATAATCTTTTTACAACACACCAACTTGCATGTTGTAGAGATTTTAATCTTTTTTCACTTTTTTCTCAGCCACAGATCAATCTGTTTTGTGTTTCCTCAACTACATGAAGAACAATGAGATTTAGTGATCTGGGAGTTGTATAATAAGTATATCCCCATGCCAGGAAAGCCTTCCAATTTTTCCACTTCATCTTCTTCTCTGCATCCCACACAGGCCTGCTTTAGAGCCTCGAGTGTGCCAACATACTCCCAGCCCCATCACTCCCACCCCAAGAAGCTTCCAGAACACTGTCTTTTCCACTCTCCATGTGCACCAATCCTGACCTGGCTAAAGCCCACTCACCTATCTGTTCTTTTTAAATATATATATATATATATTTTAATATATATATTATACAATATTTTGTCTGTGTGTATGCATGCAGGTCAGAAGAGGGCACCAGACCCCATTACAGATGGTTGTGAGCCACCATGTGGTTGCTGGGAATTGAACTCAGAACCTTTGGAAAAGCAGGCAATGCTCTTAACCTCTGAGCCCCACCTATCTGTTCTTAAAGGCCTTTGAAAAGTGCATGATCTACAGAAGTGATTCTCAATCTGTGGATTGTGACCCCTTTGGAGGTCACATATCACATATCCTACATACCAGATATTTACAATACAATTCATAACAGCTGCAAAATTACAGTTATGAACTAGAAACAAAAATAATTTTATGGTTGGGGTCACCACAACATGAGGAACTGTTTTAACTGTATTAACAATGAGGAAGGTTGAGAACCATTGATCTAAGTGATCTCGCCCTTGTGGTTATAAAACAGCAGCTGCTATTAATCATGAACTAGCTCAAGTTGCAAGTGTACATTTACATATTTGCATTCTGCAATGCCTTTTTAATTAACAACGGTACTCTATGAGAGCATGTGTGGTTTCTGTATTGCCCACTATTGTACTCTTAGCTCCTAGAATAGTGGGATCTAGTACATAATAGGTGTTCAGTAACTGAACAAATAAAGAAATACCAAATGGGTATCACTCACTTGCTTACAGTCCAGTAGTGTCTACACAAAGTAAAATCTCAATGACTAAAACAAAGAATACTATTTCACCTACTCTTCCAGTCGCTGCTGTTTCAGTTCAATTTATCTTCAGTGTATCCTGAAGCTAAGGGTGTTCGCAGAGGTCACTGAAGGTAACAGTGAAGATGTGGTACTCTGCAGTGAGTATCCACAGATGGCTTCCTAAATGTGTAGTGATGCCTCCGCTCCCTGTATCATTATTTTTACATATGCATGTTTGTACTGCCAATGGACATAGTCTCTTTTCTCTAATTTAATCACAATGGGTTCTTTGTTTTGTTGTTTTTAGACAGGTTGTCCTATTTCCAGGATATCCTTAAACTCTTATGTAGCTGAGAACTTTTGATCTTCCTGCCTCTACTTCTCTGAGTACCTGGTTTATGTGGTGCTGAGGGTCAAACCTAGAGCTTCAGCTAGACCCTCAGATTATTCAATATAATTTTTTAAAGATTTATTTGTGTATGTATGTGCCTCTATGAGTCTATGTACACATGTTCAGGTGTGCATGCCTACACACAAAGAGGTCAGAAAAGGGACTCATTTCCCTCAGATTTGGAGTTACTGGTACTTGGGGGATGCCTGGCTTATAATGTAGGTGCTGGGATCCAAACTCTGGCCCTCATGGCAGTGTAGTAAGTACTATCTCTCCAGCCCATAATGGATATAATTTTTTAATTACCACTTTCTTTCCTACTTTACTCAATGTCCACCCCACCCCCACCCCTTAGCCCTTGCTGTCTGGAACTCACTATGTAGACCAAGAAAGCTGGCCTCAACTCACAGATCCGCCTGCCACTGACTCTTCCCACCCCAGCCCCTGCACATGCTACCATGCCCAGCTCTCTCTTTGTTTTTTGAGACAAAACTTTGAAATTCTTTTGTAACCCAAGATAGTCACATATTCAAGACCTTCTGGCCTTAGCCTCCTGATACTGGAATAAGCATATGCGACCATACCTTGGCAATTTTTGAAAAAGATTTATTTATTATGCATACAGTGTATACATGTACACCTGCACAGCAGAAGAAGGCACCAGATCTCATTATAGAAGGTTGTGAGCCTTCATGTAGTTGCTGGGAATTGAACTCAGGACCTCTGGAAGAGCAGCTAGTGCTCTTAACCTCTGAGCCATCTCTCCAGCCTCCTGCTAATTTTTTTTTAAAGATTTTATTTATCACATGTGAGTGCTTTACCTGCACATATGTATATGCATCATGTGTGTATCTGGTGCCCAAAGAGGTAAGAAGAAGGCATCAGATCCCCTGGAACTGGAGTTATGGATGGTGGTGAGCCACCTGCTAAGCCATCTCTCATCTCCCTTCATTTATCTTTTTTAAAAGTTGTAATTCCTGGCCAGGCAGTGGTGGCACACACCTTTAATCCCAGCACTCAGAAGGTAGAAACAGGCAGGCAGATCTCTGTGAGTTCGAGGCCAACCTGGTCTACAGAGGGAGTTCCAGGACAGGCTCCAAAGCGATACAGAGAAACCCTGTCTTGAAAAACAAACAAAGTTGTAATTCCTTTCTGTTTCTAGACATGAATTCCAATGGAGTTGGCATTTCTAACCATTGCATTTCTTCTGGCCAAGAAACTTATCCAAATTCCAGTACATCTTTGTTCTCCCCGCTGTTGTAGCCACTAAGAACTTAATTCTTTGAGGATCACTCAAGCGTATCCTGAGTGAGACTGAAAGATGTCCAACTTCTAGATAAGGGTTCTGCCCCATCTAATCACCTGGTTAAAAAGCGAATTCTAGTGTATACCACCATAAGTGGCTCCTAAAGTTCAACAAAATGAATGAGTGGTTTTGGACATAAAACTTTCCTTGAGGTCGGGTGGTGGTGGCTCACGCCTTTAATCCTAGCACTCAGGAGGCAGAGGCAGGCGGATCTCTGGGAGTTTGAGGCCAGCCTGGTCTACAAGAGCTAGTTCTGGGACAGGCACCAAAGCTACAGAGAAACCCTGTCTCGAAAAAAAACAAGAAAAAAAAAAAAAGCAAACAAGAAAAAAAAAACTTTCCTTGAAATCTAATTTAACATACAATGTGTCAAAGAAGCTTTATATATAACCAATTAAATACTGACTTATTAAAATAATTCTGGTCTGTTGGACTAAATGAATACACAGTAAAAGCACTGATGTTCCTCTCAGCAGATCACAGAACACCTGTAGTCTAACATGTTACTATAAGATGTTTAATGTCAAAAACAAGGTTCTTCACTGTCAAGAATTTGCAATACAATTACCAAAGATTTACTTAAAATAATGATTTAACACACATACACCAACACACACACAGAGCATAGCATGCTAAATGATAATATATAGCAAATTATTTTTAAATGACATGATTAATTTATATTACATATATTATTTTCATTCATTCATTATTTTAATTCAATTATGCCATCACACATAGAAATTCTGCTTATCCTTCGTAGCCACATTCCCCAGTTATTTATAGCTTTCCTGGGTACAGAAAAAGTGTCCAGTAGCATGTACTCTCTGTTAAAGTTGCTAAGTATTAGAAAAAATAGTACTTTTGAAATAGAACCTTTCACGAAAATTTTACTAAAAATGAGTATACCAAGGAATGTCAACTTAGAAAGATAAAGAAGTCTGAGAATTAAGGAGCCCAAAGTGATCACACTGTCAGAGTTCTTAATATTATTTTCCCATGGAAACTATAATAATTTGCTTTCCAGGCCAGATCACGAGTTTATTCAACATACATAGTATGTCTAAACTAATGTGAGTTGTGAGACTGCCCCACGGTGGAGAAGCTCTCCTCTAACCAAGCGCGCTCAGAGCCACTGCAGAGTTCAGTGGTAATGTTGAGTAAAGTGCCTGCTGATTGCAGGTGGTGAATAACTAGGCTACTGTTCTGGCTACAACTCCTGTCATCAGAAAATAGCACTGAAGAGTGAAAGGAAAGTCCTGCTACTGACTGAAACTAACAGACAGGAGGCCTAAAATAGCATTTTTAGTCGAAAGTAGTTTAGAAACAAATACAAAATGACAGCATCTCCAGGCAAGGAGAGAGCCTAGAAGGCCTGAAGCCTGGCTGACTTCAAATGAACTCCAGTGAAAGAACCAGTGAATTACATTATTCTATTAAAATTCATAGAAAACTGGCCCCCCACAGGGTATATGCCTTTTCATAAGATCAATGTCTCAAAATTAAAAGAGATCTCACAGACGCAATCTGATTTTTTAACTCCAAAGTCAACCACAGAGTGTTAAGGCCTCACAGGACACAATTTAATTTTCATAATGATTGCTTAGCCATTTTTAAAGTAATAAAGTAAGTTTATTCATTAGATATTTATTACAGCATGAGGGAAGTACATCATTTAATTTATGAAACAATAATTCCTTAAAAATTACTATACTATCGCTGTGGAATGCAAAATTATACAAATGGCTACTCTCACACTCTTCCCTGTTCTGCTCAATCAATAAGATCAACCAGTAAGGTTTCTTCAAAGATAAACAATCCTTTTGGAGAAAATAGACTTATTTCCATGGTTGGGAACACTGTGAGTTCCTAAAATATCTGTCATAGCTAGTGTCACTGTCAACTTGACACACCAGGGAAGAGGGAACCTTAACTGGGGAACTGCCTTCATCAGACTGGCCACCCCTAAGCAGAGGACCCTGGTCCTATGAAAAAGGACAGCAGACCATGATCCTGGGAGAAGCCAGTAAACAGGGCTCCTTCTGGTCCTTGACTCTGTTCCTACTGGAGTTCCTGCCCTGGCTTCCCCAATAATGGATTGTGTCAGAAAGTGTGAGGCAAATAAACCCTTCCCTCCTCAAGTTGTTTCTGATCATGGTGTTTACCACAGCGACAGATAGCAAACGAGGGCCCCTCTTGCTTTAGCTGCTGTTATGACATGTGCAAGACACTGCACTAATGTGAGCCGTACTCCGAGGAATGGCTTTACCAGCAAAATGGCCTTCTGGCCACTGTAGTCGTGGAAAACCCATTGTTTACCCCATACAGAGAGGGAGAAAATTAAAAGAGCCCTCTTAATTTTAAACCTTACTATTCTCATATTTCCCCCTCCAAACTCTAGTCTTTCTCTGCCAAGTCAACTAGACGTCAATGTGAGGGCTAAGTGGCTTAGCCGACATTTACAACTTAGTTACTCTGACACTCAGTTTCTATACAGAACTGAAAAGCATTATACTAAAAGATGAAGAATTAAAATAGATTAGGCTGGGTTGGAGAGGTGGATCTATGATTAGGAGCATGTACTGCTTGCAGAGGGTCTGAGTTCTGTTCCAAGCACCCACCTCGGGTGGCTCATTACAGCCTCAAACTCCAACCCCCAGGGATCTGACCCCCTCTTCAGGACTCCCAAGAGTACCTGCATTCACATTTGCACAAATCCATATGTATGCAGCACCCCCACACACAGACATTCAATTAAAAATAAATATTTAAAATAGGTTAGGCTGTGGTGGGTCAATTACCTCAAGGAGTTACAATCCAGTTACAGAGAGCAAATTAGAGAATTTAATATTTAAATTGTGAAGAAGAGCAGTTGAACAAGTTCTACATGCAACCCATGAAGACAGTGAGATCATCAGGAAAATTAAATACTAGTAATAGGAAAGGAGGTACTCAAAACAAGCAGGCTATAAGCTGGGCTTTGACACAAAGAGACACTTAGTATTTAGCATGGCCAGGACAAAAAGGGGTAACCTTGTGGCAGCTTCAGGTTGTGTGCCACGTTACTACTGCAAAGTCCTTAAGTTTCATCTAACTCACAGCAGGGAGAAAAAAAGGTCATAAAAAATGTCAAGTCAAGTAATACAAATAAACTGCCAATTTATAGCAGACTGAATTTGCTGCTACATACTGTGAATATCCCTAACAGTCTAGAAGCCAACCAACAGAACCTATTAATGAGAAAAACACATGATACTCTGCAACCACAGTTAAAAGTTCTCTTCTCCAGCCCCTTTTAAAAGCTTGACTACAAAAACAACATGCAGAGATGTTTTTTATGCCTTGTTATAAAAGTTATGCAATTTATGCATTTAAATATATCTGAACCATATTCTTGGATCAGGCCAGATTGGACCCTTATTGATTTATCCCATTCTTAACCTCTTTCATTTTTGTTTTGCCAGGCACAATGTTTGAGCCTGTAATTCTAGCATTCAAGAGGCAGAAACAGGAGGATCATCACATTTAAAGTCAGCTAAGGCACACAGTAAGATACTGTCTGAAGTTGGGCGGTGGTGGTGCACGCCTTTAATCACAGCACTAGGGAGGCAGAGGCAGTCGCATCTCTGTGAGTTTGAGGCCAGTCTGGTCTACAAGAGCAAGTTTCAGGACAGGCTCCAAAGCGACAGAGAAACCAAAAAAAAAAAAAAAAAAAATCATGTGCAATCAAAAAGCGAGATGGCTTGGCGGGTGAAGACACTTGGCTCCAAGCCTGATGACCTGAATTGGATCCCTGCAAGACACGTGTTGGAAGGAGAGAGCCAACTCCCAACAGTACTCTGACCTTTAAATGTGGTATATGCCATGCTGGCAACAGTGAATACACCATCTATGAGCACACACACCCATTCACTAAGTAAATATAAAAGAGAATTTTAAAGCCATAATGCAACCAAATCAATGAACCAATCTAAAAAATAAATTTCATATGTCATGTCCTTATACCAAGAAATATAAGAAAAAAGTCACAAAAGGCTCACTACCATATCTACTTGAGAAATGCTAGCCAAATGCTGCCCCTTTTATGGACATCAGGTCTCAGGAACAGGAAACTGAATCCATGACTGTCTACTGACTGGCTCTCCCACCTTGCCTTGGACACAAGGAATTCAGAACAGCACTTGCAGGTCTGTTCTAACCAATGCACAGGTCATGTGTTTGCATCTCCAGAAAGGGTTACCTCTGTTTTTTATTCTCCTAAATCTACTCCTTGTGTCTGATTCTTCATCTAGCCTCCTGAATTAATGTATACGAAAATTGTCCCAAATCCTTTGTGGTAGAATAAGATAGGGTTAAAATAACTGATAGAAAATCTAAAATTCATATTAAATAGAATTGGGACATAGTAAAAAAAAATTAGTGCATTTAAATTGCTTCTAAGAAAATAGAGCAAAACAAAAACAAAAAGATTTATTTTTTAATACCAGGTAGTTTCCAGTGTTAACATATACTTCAAGCCAATCTCCAATAACTTTGACATGTTTATCCCACTGCCTGACAACAAATGGAACTGAGAGTGACAGCAGGCACTATAAAGGCCTCCTACCTAAATGCTTCATGTTTCAAGTCCTTGTCTTCCTCTAAGTAGAAGCAGGCTAAAGCATCATTTTGGATACAATTTAACCACTATCATCAATATGTTATTTTATAGGTAAATCCTCAAAACTCCGATTAAATGTAACATCCGATTATTTTACAGTTCTTAAGTGATTCAAGTAATTGTGGACATTCTCTAAAGTTCTGTTCCAGCCCTCTCTAAATTCAGGGGACATTTCTGCCCTCAAACTTTGAACTGGATCTATGCAAATGGTTCTAAAATCCCTATCACCCCTTCCACTAGACTGTCTCAATTGGAAAGATCTCATAAAAGCCAGGTATGGTGGCCTGTACCTTTAATCCCAGCACTGGGAAGGCAAAAACAGATCTCTGAGTTCCAGGCCAGGCTGGTCTACAGACTGAGTTCAAGGCTAACCAGGACTACACAGTGAGACCTTGCCTCATAAAAAAAAAAAACACAAACCAACTTACATGGGACTTCATCTCCTCTCCTCACATCCTAAACAATCCTTCTCCGAGGGCTGTTCAATTCTACAGCTTCATCTCCAGTATTCCACCTCAGCAGGCTTGACCATTATTCCTGTTCAACATTTTCTTTCTCATTTGTACATTTATTTTCCTACTTCACTCTGTAGTACCAAGTTGACCTCTGAGCCTTATTTCTCTTAAACTTTCTGTTTTACTCCATGTTCTATGGTCTTAGGTTTTTGTTTTGTTTGTTGGTTTTTGAGACAGAGTTTCACTATGTAGTCCTGGCTGGCCTGGAATTTACAGATCTGCTAGCCTCTGCTTCCTGAGTGCAGAGAGTGAAAACATGAGCCACTTCCCACCTTTGTTTGTTTTTTAACCAAGTGACTTTCTTCCTTCAAACCTGTAGCACTAACCTACATACAACCTACTGTATCAAAATAACTTCCCTCAGTTTGAACTTTCAGAGCAATCCAGGATCTGGTCCCACACTAGGTATTAAACCTGTCTCATAGCTACCTGCAAATCTTCATCCCCTAGCACCACGTCAGACAACTTAGCACACCTGCATGCCATGCAGCAGCACATAGCTGCTTCTGCCTCCCTTCCCTAAACTTGGATGTCCTGCTTTCGGTGAATTTTAATTCTTCAAAACATAGAGTCTTATCTTAATAATAATAAAACATTTTGCTCATATAGCCTACATGGACCATGTCATTATCTGGCTTCCTTCTACGTTCAAATTAGCATCACAGACCCCCAAGTTAACTGATCTCTAATTGTTTCATATGGATGCTGTTCAAAGCGATCTCATTTGTTTTCACATAATTACAAATCATAAACTGACTTCCAAATCTAAATCTCCCACATTTGTCCTCTTTCAGGACAAGCTTCAGGATCACACATTCAGCCAACTGTGCCCCTTGAATGGCTGATAGGAATGTCAGATTTAACATGTCCAAACAGAACTTTTATCAATGAAATGCAATTAACCTCTCTAGTCTTCTAATTTTAGCCTCATTATACATGCAGTTTCTAAGGCCAAAAATCTACATATGATTCTTTTCTTTTTCCTCACATTCTCAAAGTCTATAAGGACCATGTATGGGTGTTAGGCCCAAAATGTAACCCAAATCCAGCTACTCCTCTTTATTATCACCCCAGTCAAGTTGTAGTCATCATTTCTAACAGTCTCTCCTACCCATCACTGTTTCTACACAGTCTCCCTTACACTCTTGAAAGTGGCTAGTACAACCTACTCAGAGCTAAAACCAGATCATACAATTCTCCAGCATAAAATTCCCCAATAAGTTCCTATTGCATTAGGATTAATAAAGTAACAGACTCATCATGGCCTAGAGGACCCTATCTTTCTGACCCCAAGTTCTGCAACTTGACCAATTCCCCACAATGCTTCAGCACCACTGGCTTTACTTCTATCTTTTAAGATGTATTAAAGGGCTTCTCCACTAGCTGTTGCTCCAGCCTTACTCCTTATTCATAGAACCCTTCATGTAACTGCCTTCCTTTTCATTTTTATAATTTCTGGTCAAATCTCATTCTTCCTGGAGGACTCAATCACCACAGTCACACTCTATCCTATCACCCAGTCTTAAAGGATAGACAGATGGATAATCTGCCCTTCCAAGAGGACAAAACTTTACTTATTAGCATTTTCCCATACAATCTGCCTGCTACAATCTTGAGCACGTAAGTACTCTAATAGTTACTGGGCAATTTATAAGAAGCATTATGTGCAAAAATAATATAAAGTTTTCTAAAGCCAGAAACAAATTCAGAGAATCTGCAAAAAGGTTGCTAGCATCAGGACTTCTACTTAATGTAAATTCAGAATATGACTGTTGACTTGCAAGTTCTCCTGAGTTAATAAAAATGTATTTCTATTGCAACCACTTAAATTTCATTAAAGTAACAACCTCTAGGCAAGTGACTAATGACAAAAACTTCCATAACAGTCTTACTTGATGTTATAATGTCCAGTTTTCAGTGTACATCTATCAGGAAGTTGTGCAAGTTTCCTGGAGAGCATCTTAAAGTACTTTCTGCATTCCTGCACTCCTGTGCCCTGCTCATAATCAGTAGATGCAGACAGTGGCAGTCCATCTCTGACACGAATGACGGAGGCAGATAAAATCATAGACATTTCAATCCACAGAAGACCTAAAATAAAATGAAAAATAAAAATCAAGGCCAACAAAGCACTTATAAGACTTTCTAAATTAGTCATAATAGTACTTATGAGAGTATTAATAAAAATAATGATACAATATATTTCAACAACCTTTTACTTTAACAAGCTTTAGTTAAGCTTGTTACAAGTAAAGTATATATAAAAATATATAGAGAGTCGGGCGGTGGTGGCGCACGCCTTTAATCCCAGCACTCGGGAGGCAGAGGCAGGCGGAGCTCTGTGAGTTCGAGACCAGCCTGGTCTACAAGGCCTAGTTCCAGGACAGGCTCCAAAACCACAGAGAAACCCTGTCTTGAAAAACCAAAATAAATAAATAAATAAAAATAAATATATATATATATAGGATGTATATGAATATTTGCCTACACATGTGTTATGTGAACTATGTGCATATCTGGTGCCCTTAGAAAACAGAGAGGGCACTGGATAAGTTGGAACTGGAGTTACAAATAGTTGTGAGCAGCTACATGGGTACTGGGATCTTCTGTAAGAACAACAAATGCTCTTAACCACTGAGCCATCTCGCCAGGCCACAAACAAGCTTTTGAAAATAACATTTTCACGCTGGGGAGATTGCTGAGTGGGTAATACTTGTAGGACAAGCCATCTGATGACATGAGTTTGGCTTCCAGAAAACATGAAAAATCAAGACATGGTTATAAGAGTAAATACCTATAAACCCTGAGGGCTGCTACAGGTAAATGGGAGGTGGAGACAGAAGAGTTCCCAGAAGCTCTGAGACCAGCTAGCTCAGTATACACAGCAGTGAACAAGAGACCGTCTCAAGGTGGGAATGCAAGAACCAATACCTTAAGTCAGTGATTTCCAACCTTCCTAATGCTATGACCCTTTAATACACTTCCTCATATGGTGACCCCAACCATAAATTATTTTCATTGCTACTTCATAACAGTAATTTTGGATTGTTATAAATTGTAATGTAATATCTGTGTTTTCTGACAGTCTTAGGCAACCTCTGTGAACGGGTTCTTTGATCCCCACAGGTTGCGAACCATTGCCTTAGGTTATCCTTTGACCTCCACACATACACTGTGACACACACATGCTTCACCCCTACTGGTCAGTGTTCATAGTGCTAGAAAGTGCTATAAAGACTACTGGAGAAAGGTAATAGTAAATTTCACCTAGCTATGAATCTTGCAAACTCTAATAATGATCTGCCTACAGGTTATGACCAGAGGGGCAATAGTGGCAGAATATTATGGAAGTAATCAATCTTTTTTTAATTGAATTTAAGGTCCACTCCATGAAATGGAACCTACCTGACAGTGTTAATGAGGACAAGAACCTGAGACAGATAGGTCATGGGCCTATGGGAAAACCTACTATTATTATTCTGTTAAATGGATACTGAAGTAAAACCACCTCTATACCCATAGAGTGCACCATTCAACCCCCATCAGAGAAGCTGCTTCTTAGAGTAGATGACAACGTGTAGAAAATGAGAAGCTTTGGTGCACTCAGCCCTAAATGGGCGCCATTTGTTGTAGTCATAGACTGCTTGTTCATTCCTGGTCACCCAGACCCGAAATAATTACACAGAAACAATATTAATTACAACCCTAGCCAATAGCTTAGGCATATTTCTAGCTAACTCTTATATTTTAAATTAATCCATTTCTATTAATTTATGTATCACCATGAGGCTCATGGTTTACCAGTAAGGTTCTCCAGTGTCTGTCTCCTTAGATAGTTACATGGTGTCTTTCCAACTCCACCTTCTTTTCTCCTCTATCTCTGCTTGGAATTCCCACCTTGCTCTATTCTGCCCTGCCATAGGCCCAAGCAGCTTCTTTATCCACTAACCAATAAAAGCAACACATATACAGAAGGACTTCCCACATTGTTACCTGTTCCCTCAAAGCTCAGGGATCTATGTAGGAGAGGATGAGGGTGGAGGATGACTTCAAGGAAGAGATGCAACAGGGGAGATGTACATATGGAGCTCAAAAAGACTGTGATAGCATGCACAAGAAGTGCACAAACTCAAGCTAGACAAAATCCAGCCAAGAAGCTAACAGCAATCAATAGTTGCTGGTAGAAGAAGATTAATCTAGTTCTCTTCAATGGGGGTGACACTGAGCGTAGTATCAACCACACTCCAGGCAAGCCCCATGCTCAAGAACACAAATGGGACTCCTTGTTTTTTTTTTGTTGTTGTTGTTTTGGTTTTAGTGGGCCTTTTGTCTTTTGAGAAACTCAGTGTGATGGTGCACACCATTAATCCCAACACTCAGGAGGCAGAGGCAGGCAGATCTCTGAATGTAAGGCCAGCCTGAACTACAGATCAAGTTCTAGGACAGTCAGGGATCCACAGAAAAACCCTATTTTAAAAAGAGAGACAGAAGGAAGAGACAGAGAACATGAAGTTGGGAGGGTAAGGAAGTGGAGGAGGACCTAGGAAAAGGGAGAGGGGCAGGGAAAGAATATGGTCAAAATATATTGCATGAAATTCTCACAGAATAAATTCAAAATAAAATAAATTTGTTAAAAAATAAAAGTATTAATAGTAATTATAGGTGATTGATTTAGAGACTTGTTTTGCTACATAGCCCTGGCTGACCTGGAACTCACTATGTAGCCCAGGCTGAATCAAACCCACAATAGGTCTCCTGACTCAGCCTCTTGGATACTGAGTTTACAGGTGTTCACCACTATGCTCCGTAGAAAATTTAACCTTACCCCAAGGAAAATAATCATATAGTCAGATAAAAATGTAAATGGATACCCTTACAATCAAATAATTTAAAATAATCTAAAAATCCAATATAGAGTGACAAGTAAATAAATTATAGTATACCCATATGACAGAATACAACAATATAAAGCTTTCTAAAAATAAAAGTTTAACAATGTGTTAAATCCTGATGTGATGAGCTAAAAAAATTTGAAGCAGGATAAAAACTTATTTTCAAGTGACATATAACTACAATCTTAACACTTAGGAAGGCAGAAAAAGAAGAATTGTGAGTTGGAGGGCAGATTGGGTTATATCACAAGGTCCTGTGCTGTGGGACAATGGTCTGTACCTTGTCACTTGTATTATTTTTAATAAAATGCTGATTGGCCAGTAGCCAGGCAGGAAGTACAGGCGGGGTGATGGCGACCAGGCAGGATGTAGACGCATGGCAATAGGAATTCTGGGAAGAGGAAAGTTTCAGTCTGCAGTCGTCACCTAGACACAGAGAAAGCCAGACACAGAGCAAGCAAGATGTGACTGCCTCACCGAAGAAAGGTACCAAGCCACGTGGCTAACACAGACAAGAATTATGGGCTAATATAAGTTATAAGAGTTAATAAGAAACCTGAGCTACTAGACGAACCAGGTTTATAATCAATGTAGACCTCTGTGTGTTTTCTTTGGGACTGAATGACTGAGGAACTGGGTGGGACAGAAACCTTGGTCAACAGTCCTGTCTTAAAAACCTTTTTCAGAAAAACATATATTCAGAGATTCCTAATAAACCAAAGAAATAGATTTCTAGTAAACAGATTAGAACACAGCTGTCAAGGTCCTAAAAGGTTGTCAGAGGGCCGTTTTTATTTATCAGTAGATAAAAATTGTTTTCTGTGGAGAAAAAGTTAACCCCTCTCCCCAAGCCCAGGGTGATTTTATTTATCATCCAAACCAATTAAAGAGAAAAAGGATCAATACCACCACCACCAAGAAACAACTAGGACAAATATCCAATGAACAACAAAACTAACTAATTTATAGACAGACTCTACTCACCTTAGGATAAAGGGTCTCTTTCAACTTAAAAATCATACCGCCCTTTAAAAAAAAAAAAAGTTTTACTTTGGATTCTTATGGGAGTATATTCCAAAAAAAAAAAAAAAAAAAACACACAGAAATATGCCTGTATGGAGGCCGAGCAAGGGCTAGTGTGAGGCAGATCTCTTGAGTTAAAGGTCAGCCTGGACTAAGGAGCTAGTTCTAGGACAACTAGGGTTGTTACACAGAGAAACCTTGTCTCGAGAAACAACAATGAAAAGATAACAGAAACCTCACAGGAAGTCCAAGGAGTGCTCAGCATTTCCTTCCAGCAGCAATTGTAGAGGAAAGAGTCGAAAGGGAGAGCCGCAAAGTCTAAGGGAAGTCCCCAAACAAACAACAGGACACTATCAGCCTCTTAAGCAGACCCCTCCTTCAGAAGGCTGTCAAGCAATGACCTGAGGCTCAAAGTGTCAGGAAGATATTTCCAAAACAATAGAATTCAAACAGAATAGTTTTCACACATACATTGTAACCAAATGCCCTCACTACCTCTTTAAAGACAAAGATGTTTTATGCTGGGGTCACTCATCTTTTACTTGAGTTAATCAAGTCTCAAGCATTAGCACTCAAGTATCACTTTCAGGATGCTTACCTTATCTGGATCTCACCTGTACTATTTCTTATTTGTCAAATATTAGTCTCTCAACTGGCTGCCTGTATTTTTAATAATAACGTCTACAAAATCAGTTTTGAGACATTAGGGTTTTTTTTCCCCCAAAATCTAAGTTAAAACAAGTAAATTTTTGTTCTATTTATATGTATATTAAATAGTTTGGAGGCTTGCTTTTTAAATGGTCCTTTGCTTATCAAATCATCTTATACCAAAGTTTAGGAAAACTAACTTGTTACATAACACTTTGTTAACTTGATAATTGCTGAAATCTGTGAGAATTAGAAGGGAGTAATTTGAGAATTGGCTGCATAATTGTGATGCTAAAGGTAGAGTCAGATTGATTGAACTTAATTGACCATATTAATTGCAATGCTCAGACAGGAGATTGAATGAAAAGGAAAAGAGTACAAAGGACCACCAGAATTTATTGTGATGTTTTGCCAATACTATCTTCCTCACTAGCAGTCCTTGCTGCTTGCTTCATTGTGAGCACCTGCATGCACACTATGTGTAAAACCTCAAGCTCCACAAGAGAATATGTCCATAACTAGAGACAGGGGTCCTAACACATGCGCAGATGTCAGTAACGTAAGTTCAGATAGGTAAGTATAACTTCAATCTCATAGATGAGAAAACCAAACTCACTTGCTCAAGTTCACCCTAGTACAACAGGACTGATACTTAAGCCTCACATCTCTTCATCACTAGGCTATAACCAGGAAAGCAACAAACAGCAAAAACTAAGTCATACATTTTAATTTTGATTTTCAGTTTAGACAAAGTTGTATAAAGTCCCAGCCTGATTTGAGCTCACTATGTAGTCAAGGCTTACCTTGAACTCCTGATCCTCCTGTCTCCACCTCCCAAGTGCTGGGATTACAGGCTTGAGTCATAACACTTGGCTCAGCTATCATTTTAAAATAATAATAAATGGGAACATTTTCTTTGAAAGGCAACACAATATGTTAATTAGAAAGTCAAATCAGGCTGGGGAGATGGCTCAGTGTCTAAAACACTTACTATGCAATCCTGAGGACTCATGTTCAGATCTTAAATTCAGATCACTAGAACTTAAGTGAAGACTAGGCAAACCAGGTAATCCCAAAAGAGATAAGTTCTCCCAGGCAGGTCAGGAGATGTGAAAGTTCCAGGTTTAAAAAAGACCCCATCTCAATTAAGTGGAGGGCAGAGAAGACACTGGAAATCAACACCCAACCTTCATCCACACCTGCACACACCAGTGTGCCAACACACATCTTAATGTACATACAGGCATACTCATGCACTAACACAATGTGCAAAATAAACAAATAAGTAAACAAGTAAATAAAAAGAAGTCATATTCTCAGACTTAAATCCAGGCTCTACTACATGCCTTACACATTATCTTGACTTAAGCTTTGCTTTCCAAACTTCAAGTCCCTCAGCTCTGAACTATGGCAAGAGTAGACCCTATCTTAGGTGGTTCTCTTTAAGATCTAATAGCCTTCTCCTCCTACACTCATGAAAAACACCTGGCACTGCCTGTAATTTAAGTATTTTGCTGGGCTTTCTATGGACAGGTTACCTACATTCTATGGACCAAGTACATCACACACCTCATGTAAGTCTTCCAGGAACCTGTGAGGTTAGGTATTAGTTTCATTTTGCTTTGGAGGAAACACAAGTTCCAAAAGTTTAAGTCATCTGTTCAACTCCTAGACGAAGAAGTAGGGAGTGTGGTTCTAACATCTCCATCAAACATTGCCTCTAAACATACCCACACTTCTTAACTGCGCAGAGAGGAAGATTCACAAGAATCTTTGACAGAAGTTTTTCATACACCATCCTAAAAATACTTAAACTTGAGGCAGTCTTTAAAGTACTAAACTGATGTGATCGTCTTGGAAAAGCCCAATGTCTCAATAACTTTGGACACGGTCACGGGTGTCAGGTTCAGTTCCCAACCTTCCTCTACACGCCAGAAGCTAAGTAATGTTTCAGATACCGCCTAACTTCTCACAGTGGTAGCAAATGAGTGGGTACCAGTTACATGGAATGTGATTCCTTTTTAAAAACATGGGTATTGAGCCGGGCGGTGGTGGCGCACGCCTTTAATCCCAGCACTCGGGAGGCAGGCGGATCTCTGGGAGTTCGAGGCCAGCCTGGTCTACAAGAGCTAGTTCTGGGACGGGCACCAAAATTACAGAGAAACCGTCTCGAAAAACCAAAAAAAAAAAAAAAGGGGGGGTATTCTGCTCATCAATTAGGATTGACCCAAGGACGCCTGGCTCTGCCCTAAGTTAAGCACAGGTGGGGCGGGTTCTGAAGAGTTCCACCTGCCCCGAGTGATGCTGATCCCGGAAGCTAAGCAGCAGGCGATCAAGTCTTACGCAGCTTTTACTGACAAGAGAGATTCTCAGGCAAGCTACAGTTTGGCCTCCTCGGGAGATCCCCACTTGTGGAGCCAATTGTTCAGATCTCTTTTCTGCCACATAGTGTCGCAAAATACCATTAAACAGGGCCTCAAGGGGTTTCCCAGAGCCAACGTGGGCGATCTCCAACCTCAGTGCCCATTCAGACTCCACAATGGGCAGGGTACGCCACTGGTACAAGCTACCCCGCCCAAAAGGAACTAAGAATGCCACCTCAAGCTCTCTCGGGCTACCTACAAGACCGGGTGAATTCGTGTGCTTCTGACGTCTGGGGCCAAGGAGTCCGCTCGCTGGCGGCCTGGGGTACCCGCACTCCCCATCAGTCGCCCCTACTCCGGCCGCCCATCCTGGGACAGGCCTGCCAAACAGCAACCGCCGCCCGCGCGGCTATCAGCCTTAGGTCGCAGGGACCCGGGACGCGCACACCCGCCCTCTAAGCTCCGCGGCCAGCGCCGCCCAGCTCCAGCTCCGGCAGTACCGGTTAGGACGAGGTGGAACGCCGAGAGCGGCGCGAGCGGCAGGTCAGAGCTCCCGGAGACCCCGAGGAAGCTGGAATGAGGGGCCGGGCCGTACCTGTCGCGCTGGGACCCGCCGCTCCGAGTGACGCGCCACGCAGTGCATTCTGGGGCTGGGAGGGGCCTCCCCGCGGGGTTGCCCAACGTGGCTGGGGCGGGCGGAGCTCGCGCGGACCAATCGGGATCCGTGGGAAGCACCCAATGATCCGCCCCCTTCCGAGGCCCGCCCCGTCCCCGCCCCCTCCAGCGGAGATTGGCAGGTTCTTGCACACCTGCAACGGAGAATGCCTAGACTCCTGAGAACAGAATTATGCTGTCCCTCGGAAATAAGGCTAATCTCCTTCACCTGCTCTTTTGTGTCTGGAAGCAGTTTAATGCGCCACACGGGACAGGTGAACAGAGAAAGGACCTTCCCCCGTCAGCCACGACACAAAGAAACTTTCCAAGACAGACGAATGCCCAGTAGCCTCTCCTAGCCTTCTCGAGGTCATGTATTATTGGACAATACTGTCTATCAAGTGGCAAGCAGCATGTTAAGCATGTTATACAGGAATGTACACAGTACTCTTTTTAAGGTGTAATAGGAGCAAGAAGCATTAGATTAACATTGTTACAGAAATATACATTGTGATTGGTACAGTGAAGAAAAAATTAATAGGCACAATGATGAATTAATTGAGGAGTGTCAGGGAAGAACTCCCTGAATAAGTGCCTTTTAAGGTCAAGGTGTATTAAGGTACCTTTAAGAATGTTCTAGACCCAGGAAACATGGTTTCTTAGAGTTTGAATTGTTATAGGAAGATGTGCTGATTGGTATCTGTCAACTAGATACAAACCTTAACATAGACGGAAGAGGGAATCTTAATTGAGAAAATGCCCCCGTAAAATTGGCCTAGGGGCAAGTCTGTAGGATGTTTCCTTGATTGGTGATTGATGTAGGAGGGCCCAGCTCATGGTGGGTGGTGCCATACCAGGGCAGGTGGCCCTGGCTTGTACAAGAAAGCAGGCTGGGTGCTGGAGAGATGGCTCAGTTGTTAAGAGCACTGGCTGTTCTTCCAGAGGACCTGGGTTCAGTTCCCAGTACCCACATGGGCACTCACAACTGTCCGTAATTCCAGCTCCAGGGGACCTGGCATCTTCACACAGACACACATGTAGGCAAAACACCAATACACATAAAATAAAATAAGTAAGACTTTAAGAAAGAAAAAGGAAAAAAAGCAGACTGAGCAAGCGATGGGAGGAAGCCAGTATCAGCACCCTCCATGGCTTCTACTTGAGTTCCTTCCTCCAGACCCCTGCCTTCAGTTCCTGCCCTCACTTCCTTTCACAGATGACATAAACTTTTTCTAGCCCAGGTTTCTTTGGTCACCGTGTTTAATCTTAGCAATAGAAATCCCAAAACAGGGAGTATGTAGGAGCAAGAAGTTTAGGCTGAGGTAAGGCAAGGGCTAAACTCTCTTTGGCTACTTTATACACAGTTCAGACTGTACTCAACAGCAAACTCTAAGAACAATGAGGAGCTAATAAAGGCTGTTAAGTGGGATCTGATTTACATACTTTAAAGCTCATTCTACTGTTTCTGAGGAATAAATTGTTGGAGGGCAAAGAGGGTTACAGATGGGCCAGTTTGGAGGCAGTTGTCTTGGTCAAGGCCACAAATGATGGCATCTTAAATTAAGATAATGGCAGTAGAGGCAGAAAGAGATGGATACTTTCAAGATATGAATAAATCATAGATGGAATTCATGGGACTTAATGGACTGATTTTTGGAGCAGGTCAAAAAAAGAGGAATATTAAAGATGGCTTCTGAGGTAACTAGATTGGTTAAGAGGTCATTTAGATTTACAAAGAGTAGCAAATGTGTGGAGCTATGTTAAATTTGAGAGACCTATAAATGGGAATGTCAAGAAGCAGTTTTGGATAAGTGTGCCTAGGGCTCAGAGGGAAGATCTGAACTAATTATGCCAGTTCTTAGTATGAATTAACACAGAATTCCACTCTGAGATATGCTTGCAACAGAAATGGATTCGTGTGTGTGTGTGTGGAGGGGTGACTCAGCAGTTAAGGGCAATCTGCTCTTGCAGAGGACCTGGGTTTTGGTTCCCAGCACACACACAGAGGTTTTGCTTTTAAGCAGTTTAGATGTCGCGGTCCCCCTCGGCCAGCAAGAAGGACGCAACACCGGACCTCTTCCTGCTGCAGTTTATTCAGGACCTTTTGACAATGCGTTCTCTCTCTCCCTCTCTATCTACCTCCCCCCGCGGCAAACCTCTCCCAGCCCTTAAATAGGCACGGGCCGCCAACCCCGGATTGCCACCTGGGCACTGTCCATAGGTTCACGCATATGCAAGCAGCTGACGATCATTGCGTGATAATAGCATAAGTCAGGCCTAGTTGATATTAGGAGTTGATTATCACAGAGAGCACTCGCTTTTGGGATCGCGGAGGGCGGGAGCCAGAACCATCAGGTGCGACTCCACGCAGCTCTCTACACATTGCCATCAGGTGTGACTCCACGCGGCTCTCTACATTTAGAGATGGCTGAAAGTCAAAAAAACAAAACAAAACAACAATAACAACAAAACAGTGCAAAATATTATCTCTAGCCGGGCGCATGCCTTTAATCCCAGCACTCGGGAGGCAGAGGCAGGCGGATCTCTGGGAGTTCGAGGCCAGCCTGGTCTACAAGAGCTAGTTCTGGGACAGGCACCAAAGCTACAGAGAAACCTTGTCTCGAAAAACCAAAAAATAATAATAATAATAACAATTATCTCTATTTCTACACAAAAAAGGCTGGAGAGATGGCCCAATTAGCATAGGCTCTTGCTGTGAAAGCTTGATGGGATGAGTTAGAATTCTGGGACCCATGTAAAGATGGAAGGAGAGAACTGATCCACAAGTTGCCCTCTGACCTACACACGTGCATACGCACGCACACAAGCACACATGTCATGCACACACACACACAGTATACATATATACTAAAGTTAGCTGGGCCTGGTGGCACATTCTTTTAATCCCAGAACTTGTCTTTCTGAGTTTCAGAGCCTGGTCTAAAGAGTGAATTCCAGACCGGCTTGGACTACATAGTGAAATTTTGTCTCAAAACAATCAAGCAAATAAATAGCACAAGAAACTAACAAAGAAATAGATCTATGCTGCAAATAGAATCCAAAGATAACAAGTAATACTAACTTCACACTTCACATCAGAAAGAAAGAAAGAAAGCCAAACAGCAGAACAAAATCTAAAGTTCTGAAAAACACTGTCAACCTCAAATTTGCTGTCTGACAAAATTCCCTCAAAAAAAATGAATAGGAAATAATGATATCTGGCAAACAAAGAAAAATGAGAGAATTTGTTGTTACAATACCTGAAATTCAATGAGTGTTAACATTGTCCAGACTAGGCATGGTGGTACATACTGTTAATCACAGTACCTAAGAGGTGGACACAGGAGGATTGAGAGTTCGTGAACAGTTTCAGTTACATATCCACCAGTTTTTTATTAAAAAAAGAAAGAAAAGCTTTCAAATTAAATAAAAATGATTCTAAGCAGAAACTCAAAAAGAACCCAAAATAGGACTGGATAGAAGGCTCAGTACTGAAGAGAATTTGTTCTTGCAGAGGACGGGGTTCAGTTCCCAGTACTCACATGGCAGTTTTCAGCCATCCATAAATCCAGTTCAGGGAATCTAGTGCCTTCTTTACACCTCCACAGGCAGCAGGAATGAGCATGGTGCACAAACAAACATGTGAACAAAATAATCATACACAAAATAAATCAAAACAAATAAGAACCAAAAATAATCTTGTGAACCAAAAATAATCGTGTGAAACTAATGATTATTGTGAAATTATAGAAATACACATAAAGGTTCTTTAGAATTTTTTCTAATATAATCAGCCATTTAAATTAAATATATGTCAGCATCCTCACAAAGGAATGGGTAAGATACTTGTAGCTCAGCATCTATGGAGACCAGTGATGGGACCACCAGGGCCCTGTAACCCAAAGATGCTCAAGTCCTTTATATAAAATGTGCATATCCTCTTTACACTTTAAATCACCTCTAGTTTACTTATAATAACTTATACAGAGAGGTCACATAGCTAGCTACTAAAACTTGTTGTTTGGAGAATAAAACTATACATACTTAGTATGATGAAATTTCCACCTAAATATCTTAACTTTGAATCCATGGGTACAGGGCTTACAAGTATGGAAACTTGAGTGATACAAAGTTCTTATGATACACGTAAAGTGATATAATATATTTGAATATGGACTATAATACAAGTAAAACAGAGGTACCCAAAAGCTTATTAGTTGTTAAATGGAGTGCCAGAGACTAGAGATAGAGTGCAGAGGTTAAGAGTACTTGCTGCTCTTGTATAGGACCTTCTATAGAACCCGAGTTCATATGGCCGCTGGCAATCATATGTAACTCCTGTTTCATGGGCTCTGATGCCCTTTTCTGGCCTCCCTAGACAATATGTGCATGTGGCACCCAAGCACAAAGACAAAATACCCTTACACATAAAATAAGAATAAATCCTTGTTTTAATAGCGTACCATAAATAGCTCAGAAGAAGACAAGAATGTTGGTCATGGTGGTTCATGCTTGTAATTCCAGCACACAGGAGACTGAGCAGAAAGGTTGTCACAAGTTCAAGGTCAACCTGAGCTGTCCAGTGAGGTCTAGGCCACCCTAGATACACAATGCAACCCTGCCCCATTCCTCCCAAAAACAAAATAGGGAAAACTGGAACAAAACCCAATTCGAGCAGATATCAATCTGATATACTCAATCTCAACCACATGGACAGTTTATATGAAATATAAAAGCTCTCAACACTCCAAGTAAAAGGGAAATGTTATCATGTTGTATTTTTTAAAGGCACAAGCCAACCTATACTCTACAAGAGCTCTGCTTTAACAATGACAGCATAGCTATGCTAACAATGAGAACTCTTTTTAAAGAAAGGAAAACCCAATAGCTAAACAAAATAAAGTGAAACTAGCCATGTTAATATCAAAGGGAACACGCACGAGAACTGGGAACACCAGGTCGGAGAGTGAAAAGAAAAGCGCATAGAACAGACACCCATAAACTAAAAGGAGAAACAGACACCAGATTATCGATGGAGATTTCAGTATGCTTTCTTCTCTAGTGACGGAGGAAGTAGATGAAAGTCAGTAAGGATGTTGAAAATGAACAATTTACCATGGTGGCGTCTGTGGAATACTTCACTAGACAGCAGCCAAACTCAAGTTCCTTTCAAGTGCACTTAGAATATTCACCGAGGGAGATCACATTCAGGGACACAAAAATAATTTTAAGAAACGTGTGAAAGGCACATTCCCTGCCAGGGGTTTGGGATAATGCAAGTATATGAATCTTTTAGCGGGTATTGAATGACCCAGTGATTTAAAAAAAAAAAAATGTAATCGTATTGTGTGAGTATGTGCCACAGTGAAGACTTAGAGGAGTTGGTCTTCTCCTTCCGCCATGTGGGTCCTTGGGATTGAATTCAGTTTTGATGTCGGGCACCTTTACCCACTGAGCCATCTCACCAGCCCATAGCGTGGAGATTTTCTTCCCAGTTCATTGTTTTTTAATTTTACCTCAAAGGGAAAATGAAAAGACTTATAATTACTGAATTCTAATTAGAAATTCTGGAACTCTTCTCTGTATTTTCTAGGACTGAGCAAATGAGTACACACATGAGGAAAATAGCCGGGTCTCTTGTGTTAGGAAAAAGAATTAAAAATTAGTTTTTTTTAAAATGCCACCTTCGGTTAAAAATAAAAAAATTAAAAATTAAAAAAAAAACTAACAGAAATTGGAGGTGGTGCCATACTCACAGGACTAGGGCAGAGAAAGGACCATGTGAGTCTAAGTCATTGTGTGTCAAAAGTAAGGAAATGACAACAGATGATGGGGACATCCCAGAGGACAGGACCTTTCGCAGCTCAGTTCTTGGACAATGTGAACATTTTCTTAAATAACAGTTGCAATGTTTACAAGCCAACAAAGGGGGCAAACACCATAAATATCACAGTCAACTCTGGGAGGTGCTTCAACTCACTTCTCTGGGAATGAAGTGGCCCTCTCTTCCAAAGGGGAGGTAGCAAGATGGACTACAGCTAACACAGATGGTACACTCTGAAGACTCATCTGACTTGAAAGTCTACATCCTCCAGATTCACATTCTGAAGTTCTGATCCCCCGTGAGGGTAGGTGGAGACTGTATCTTTGGGAGGTAACGGAGGTTAGGTTAGGTTTTGAGGATGGAACCTGTCTCAGGGTTTTCTATTGCTGCGAAGAGACGCCATGATCACAGCAACTCTTAGAAAGAAAACATTTAATTGAGGGGTCTCACTCACACTTTCAGAGGTTCAGTCCATTATCATCATGACAGAGAGCATGATGGTGTGCAGGCAGAAATGCAGGCAAAACATGGATACACATAAAGTAAAATAAATCGATATAAAATAAACATGTTCTATAACTGTAGAAAAATTCAACCAGGAAACAATTATAAAGAAAATAAAGAAGAATTGACTTTGGACAAAGAAGGGGCATGAATGAAATGAAAAAATAAAAGCTCTTAAAAATAAGATAATACCTCAGAGGAAATAAAAGTATAAAACATGTTTACATTTTTTTTAAAAAGCTGGGCAGTGGGATCACATGCCTTTAATTCCAGCACTTGGAAGACAGAGACAGACAGATCTCTGTGAATTCTAGGCCAGTCTGGTCTCAAAGCAAGTTACAGGACAGCCAGAACTGTTATACAGAGAAACCTTATCTTAAAAAAGAAAAAAAAGATGAGCTCAATTAAAATTTAGACCACAAACTGAGGGAATAGATGTGAAATATGACAAGAAATGCCAACATGTCAATAAAAGAATAGAGAACACTCTCATTGCAATAGACATGGGACCTGGAGAGAGCTTTTACAAACGAACTTTAAGTGGCCAACAAATATTTAATGAGAATCAAAGGAAAATTAAATGTCCTTCCTTCCCAGTGGAAATTGTGTTTCAGAATAAACAAGCCTTCCCAGGTGAGGAGGGACAGCAGTACTTAATAGAACAATGGTATGTACCATATCCGGAAATAGAGAATGGGAAAATCATCATTTCTGAGCTAGTTAGAAACAAACCTAAGCTATTAGTCGAGCTTTCATAATCAATAATAAGTCTATGTGTCATTTTTTTAGGTGAGTGGGGGAGCTGGCTGGTGGGACAGAGAAAGGCTCCCTGCCCACTCACGTACCTGAACATGTGCAGTCACATACACAGGTAAACACAAAAGCTCCCCAGACAAGAACAGAGAACCTCAATGAAAAAAGTTGGCCTAATGCAGTGGGGGGTGGAGTAGGGTGAGAAAGACCGAGTTGTAAAAGCCTGTCTCTATAAAATTACATGCTGTGCTAACAACAGGAGCTATTTGGGATTGCTATAAAGAATTATAATGTGGAAGCATATAAAGTCAAAACAGAAAAGCCATCTCTCAGCGCTTGCAATTTTCCTTTTACTGGTTTAGTGAGTATTTTTCCATACCCAGCTTTTTTGGAAAAGGAGATCAAATTTTCCACCTATTATCCTACAACTTCTCTTAACAATATTTTGTGCACAATCCTTTCTACCCCATCTGTCAGCATGGGGTTTGTTTTATTCTTCTTAACAGCGGCAGATGGTGACATGGATGATCCGTAAGTTATTCCATCATTTCTATTAATATATGTTAGGTTCTTCCTCGTGCTGTTCTAAACATCGCAGATGCTCTTTGATCAATGTATTTAGCTAGGGCAGCTTTTTGGCCTGGCAGTTTTTTTTGGTCTAAAGCTGTGATTCCCAACCTGTGGGTCATGACCCTGGTGGGTTCAATAACCCTTTCATAGGAGTCGCTAAGATCATCAGAAGATACAGATATTTACATTATGATTCATAACGGTAGCAAAATTACAGTTATGAAGTAGCAATGAAAATAATTTTATAGTTGGAGGTCACCACGACATGAGGAACTGTATTAAGGGAGCACAGCACAAGGAAGGTTGAGAACCACTGGTCTAAGGGTATGTAGAGTTAAAATTTAAAACCACACCAATTGCTCTAAAAACTCCTATGCTGATTTCACTTCATTAGATTGCTCTCATTTCCCCACCCTCATCAGCTTAGACGCCTGTCATCAGGCTTTTAATCCTCTCCACACACCTAACCAATTAGAGTACATGCCTAATAGACATTAGGCCCTGGGTTCAGTCCCCAGCATACCCCTATCCAATGTGCCCCAACTGTAGTTCTTACATGATTAGTGAGTTTGGTAATTTTAAAGTATGTCTATTGGACAAATGTGTTTCCCATTTATACCTTATCTCTTGCCCCATCCCTTTGCCCAGGCACCACAGAGTACTATATATGTTTCTTCTCCTGTTTCTGAACTAGTCTGTCAGAAGCTGCTAGGAGAAAGGGTTCACCCAGCTCACAGCTCCAGGTTCAGTGGAACTGGTCACAGTCCCTCTGCAGCCACTACAGAGCAAACCCCAGTGCTCAGCTCCCTCCTCGTCTTCATCCAGTCCAGGACCTCGTCCTTGAAATGATGCCTGAAATGATGCCACCTTCTGTGGGCGGCTCTCCCTACCTCCATTAACAAAACCAAGATATTTTCCCGAAGTCAGGCCAAGATGCCTGTCTCCTGGGTGATTCTAAATTTTGCCAACTTAACAGTTAACACTAAGGATTGCAAGTGCTATTAATCTGAAGAAACCCAAGATTTAAAATAGCTTCTTTAGGCTGAGCCTGGTGGTGCAGGTTTGCAATTCTAGCTACTTGAGAATTTGAGGTAGGAGGACCATGAGTTCAAGGCATGCCTAGACTAGTCAGGTATGAGTAATTTACCAAGATATCTCTCTTCTCTCTCTCTCTCTCTCTCTCTCTCTCTCTCTCTCTCTCTCTCTCACACACACACACACACACACACACACATGCTTGTCTTCAGATATTACAAGTTCTGTTAACAAAGGATAAAATAGATTTATTCTAATTTCTTAGACTGTTGTTTTGATATTTACCTATCTAGATTTAAAAATCCCAAAGACACATTGATGCTCGCTTACGTTTTAAAAACAGAAGCTCACACCATACTTCCCAGAGAATCTTATTGTCATAGTTTTCCAGGTGAGGAATCAGAGCACGAAGCCTTGTGTTAGTTAGCCACAAAATGACCCAGCAGTAGACATGCATCTAAGGTTCATTGCTCCATCTTATTTTTCAATTATGTGCCGTGCACTTCCCTCCTCTGGTTCACTCCCCACCGCAGTCTCATTTGCTGGAATAAAGAGCCAGTTAGTATTCATAGGTTTTATTCAAACACATAAATATGGAAGTTCATGAAAGAGGGAACTGATCGTACTTTGGCTATAAGTTATTTCTTGTTCCGAATATTTACAAATAAGGCTTTAATTATTGTATACTTCTTGGCTAGAGGAAAAATGACCTAGAAATAATTTTCCCTTCAACCGAAATTCAGTGAGAAATATATTTTAATACAGTGGCATTTGTGCAGAGAGAAAACCTGCAATGTGACATTGCTGCTGTAGTTTAAGAAAAAAATAAGGCAGGCTACAGGAAAAGACTTTAAACTTTTATTACAGGAGAGGGTTTGAGGTGGGGGAAGTTCTCCAAATCCCAAGTATGCTTTCCTTAGCTGCTATAAATATAGCCATCATTTCTTCACCACCCCCATGCGACAATGACCTTGGAGGACGAATGGAGTAGAGACAAAAGCCTTTTTCTCAGAAAAGATGAGTTGATTGCCTGGCACACCAAAATCTCCCCCCCCCCCCCCCAGCATTTCCTAGGGGCTGGAAAATATTATTACTAATACTGTTAAAAATTATCTTTAAGAATAAGCATCAATACTACATGCTAATTGTTTTTGCACTTGTTTAGTTTTCTTAGCAGCTCTGTGCCTTAAGCGTAATTATTACTTTATTTTGTAAGACTAAGCCTCAGAAAATTTGGTCGAGCTCCCCACAGCTAATAAATGGAAAAGCCAGAATTCAAACCCAGTCCTGAACGTGCTCGCATTTTCTCTATGATACGACTCTTCTATGCACTTACCCTGCAGTGTGTCTGTGGCGGATCAATTCTAGAGTGTTCCTGGATACCAAAATCTGAGGATGTTCAAGTCCTTTAGATAAAATGATTTGTTTCATGTAAACTACTAGAAATCCTCTGGCTTCTTTTATATCACCTCCCAAGTATTTGTAATGCCTAATATAATGTAAATGCTAGGTAAATAGTTGTTGCAGGTACTCTTTAGGGAATGAAAGCCTGGCTACATTCAGCACAGACACAGTTCCTAATCTTCAGGTGACTGAATGTGAGGATGTGAGAGTTGCAGATAGGGAGAGCAGAGTGTGGCTGTGAAGGAGTAGGTAGACCAGTTGTTTCAGGTCTGTCCTCACAGGGTACTTCATGACTTACATGCTCAGCTATTTCTGTAGCTGTTTTTCAGCTTTACAAGTTCAAAGCCAATGTTTTGAATTGGCTCATGCAAGAATGAAATATTATAGAGCAGGAACCTGCCAGAGGGATGCTGGGGGAAACGTGAGTCCAGACACATTTCTGTGGAAGAATGGGGAGCCAAGGTCCAAGAAAGACACAGTTGTGGAGAGGCTGTAGATACTAAGAGCAAGACCATAAGAAATGTCCAGACCATACTAGAAATCATACAGGTCTCCACTGACCAACCAAAGGCAATAGAGGACCCTGAAGAAGTAAAGAAACAGAAAGGTATGTGGGATTATTGCCATCTCTTGATGAGAAGCTCTCTTTGTATATCTGAAGACTTGCTGAATATCAGGATCAACTTTGGGCCTTTCGAGGTGGGAGGGATACAGAAGCAGAAGTCAGACAGCTCTCGAGGTGCACTGATTTGACCCAGCCAAGCAAGCATACTAGAAACTAGGCTATACTTTACTTAGCCTGCTTTACCCACTTTGCCTGTGAGTTTAAGTGTTTGATTTATATTCCCGGCATCAGTCCATTAAAGAAGCAGTTCATTTCCACTCAGCCACAGCAGATTAGACCACCTGACTCGAGGAGCTGGCCACCAACCATTCACCATCTATTCAGAATTTGACCTAAGAAGCCATGTGTTGGTAGTTCATGCTTGGAATCTCAGCAGTAGCCAGAGGCAGGAGCATGACAGCAAGTTGAAGGCCAACCTGTTCTACCCAGTGAGATTCAGGCCACCCAGAGCCACCTACTGAGACTGTTTCAAAGAATCAGTCATCCTATCATACTGTTATTCAACATGTATTATAGCTGTATTGCTATGCATAAAATAAAGTATGGTTTTAAAATTTTTAAAGAGAGGGACAGGAGGGATTTAGCACAATGGCTCTCAGCCTTCCTAACGCTGCGACCCTTTGATACACTTCCTCATGTTATGGTGACTCCCAACCACAGTCATTTCATTGTTGCTTCATAGCTGTAATTTTGTTACTGTTATGGATCATAATGTAATGTGGCCTCAAGGGATCACACCCCACATGTTGAGAATCACTGGCTTAGAAGTTAAGAACGATTTCTGGTCCTTATGTGAGCACCCATATCAGGTGGCTCACATCCCCCTGTAACTCCAGTTCCGTGAGGTCTGATACCCTCTTCTGACTCCCAAAAGTATCAGCGCGCATGTGCGTACACACACACACACACACACACACACACACACACAAATATTTAAAAAGAGTCAAAGGAGTGAAAATGAATTTAGTAAAATACCAAGTTTATGTACCTATAGAGTAGGCCAGAAAGTCTCTACGATGCTGCGTGTGGCCCAGATTATAAAGGGTGGGCTATTTAGAACCCAGCAAATGAAAGTCAAGAGAAAGGAGTGTGATTGTGATTTCTCATGGAGTGACAGAAACAGGTAACTTGCTTTGTGGTGTCCGGAGCAGATAGGTTATTTCCCACAATTAGGTCTTTATGAGACTCCCCTGTCACCACTTCCAATCTTGATAACAAGCTCTCTTTTAGAGAGTGTTGACTTCTTTTCTTATTAATAATTTCTAACTCAGACACTGATTTATGAATAGGGATACAGTCACATCCAACAATGGATGGATCCTTTCCAGTGGGAATTCCTATGTCTCTTACGTGGGTAATGGGATTTGTAAGCAGAATGTCACTTTGTGAGCCAAGGGTTGGACCATCTCATAGGAAGTTTGATTCAAATAAAACAGAAGCTTCCAGACCCCTCTGTCTGGAAGCAGAAGGAAATAATTATTCAGTAGTTATAAGAGGAGCCTTACATTTACATTATATCATCTAATTCTCGAACTCCTTTATTTAGTTGAAGACAGAATCTGAGGTTGCCAGAGTTTACACTGCCCCAAAACTATGAAAGAACAGGCATGGAACCCAGCATCAAGCCACTGTTTCCTCTCTAGCAGAGACTAATGCAACAGCTAATCACTTCAGCCTCTTCTCACCTAGGGCGGGGTGAAGATTTAGTGTATGTACTAACTTGGCTGAGCCACCATGCCCAAAGAGATGGCCAAACGTGAATGAGATAATATTTAAAGTGATAGACTCTGAAAAAAGCTTCCAAGGCTTGAAGTGAATAAAGGCTGACCCCTAATCTTATGCACCAGTTCATTAAGATAATATTCTCTCTCTCTCTCTCTCTCTCTCTCTCTCTCTCTCTCTCTCTCTCTCTCTCTCTGTGTGTGTGTGTGTGTGTATGTGTGTGTGAGAGAGAGACAGAGAGAGGGAGACAGAGAGAGAATGCTACTGTCTGTTTTGTTTGGAGAACCTTGACCACACACACACACATACACAGAGAGAGACAGAGACAGAGAGACAGAGACAGAGAGACAGAGAATGCTACTCTGTCTCGTTGGAGAACCTTGACCACACAGTTAGTGATAGATAAATGGATAGCCTATTACCACTTATGGTTTGTTCTTCAGTCTGTCTGAGTTAGGGCCATTGCTCCTAACAACTCAGTCTCATAGACAACAACCCTCAACACTACAAAGTAGAATGTTATAAAAACTCCCGTCCTGTGTGTATTAAATATCACTGGATTACATTTTAGAGTAACCTTCCTGACCTTGTCTTTAGATTCCAGCTTCGCTCAGTGTTCCAGGTAGTGGGCATGTATAAATTAGCCAGGAGATTACTTGTCATGCTTTAACACCAGCAATAATAAGTACTGATTCTGGACCTGTATTCTCCAGCAAATCACAAATCTCTATAACCTCTCTCTGCACACAAATGTCACTGGTATCTGCAAGTGCCAGAAAGGAGATGCTAATTTGAAAACTTTTATTGGCTGCAATTTGTCTGGAGATGGTGAACAGAATCACAAATCAAGCTAAGGGGTGTGTTTTAGTACTCTCCATCAGTCCACAAAGTTGTGGAAAGATGTGGCAAGGGTGTGCCAAGGATGGAGCCTCAGGTCAGTCACTCAGTCACGCAGTCTGTTTAGGACCTTTTACTTATTTCAGGCAATAACTCCTCGTGAGAGGAGAGAGAAGAGGAGGAAATGGGCATCATGCATTAAAATTGTACTGTGAATCTTGTGGCAAATGACAAGGACGCTGTGTAGACCTCAAGAGAATCTATGTTTTTATACAATGAAATTAGGATCAATTACAACAAAATAAGAGAAAGTTTCATGTACTCAAAATAAAAAGGCAAGCATAATAATCTGTAGATCAAAAGGTTAGACTACGACAAAAAAATTAATCACCCTTAAAATTGCATAATGAAAATTCTACATTCTGAAACTTGCTTGATATAGTCAAATGAAACTAGATAAAATAATTTTATCATTGTGACTGCTCACATTAGGAAATAAAAAGATACCCAATGAATGAGCAAATAATTCAGTCTAAGAACTGAAAAAAAGCAATAGAACAGACACAGAGAGAAAGAAGAAAAAAATGAAAATTAAATTAGTGATTGCCCAAAGTAGAAAACAGTGAGATGAATGCCCAAGCCAAAGCAGATTCCTTGAACAAGACAAAACTCTCACAGTCCTTACCAAAGGAACAAATGGAGGAAGAGACACACAAATGAGTCACTTTTATTATGAAAGGGATGACGTAACCATAACTACAGCAGAATTCAGGGCTTAGTGGAGAATAATAAAGATGAGCATCACACCAAATCCTGAAAATACAATTGAAATGGAAACCACAACTGTCTAGAGACTGCATGGAAAGCTCAGACAGCCAATCACAGCATAGCAAATGAACCAGAGATTGATAATGGATTGTTTCAAGGGGCATCAGGCCCAGATTTTAAAGTATATTTTATTTTAAAGTAATTATAGAATTCAGGGTCACAAAAATAGCACTGAACACAAAAATGTAATCTTCACCAGCTACCTATACTACTGTTTTATATAACTGCTCTCCAATAATCAGAACCTGAATGCTACCAGTGGAACCATAACCAGGAACACTACAATCTTAAACATTTTATTTGGACTAATACCTTCTAGGGCAGCAGTTCTCAACCTTCCTATGGCGTGATCCTTTAAGACAGTTCCTCATATTGTGGTGACCACCTGATATGGGAGGTCCTTCTGTACATGTGTTGCTTTATTGATTAATGCATAAAGCTGTTTTGGCCTATAGCAGGACAGAATAAAGTTAGGTGGCAAATCTCAACAGAGAAATAGAGAGAGAGAGAGTAGGCAGAGTCAGGGAGATGCCATGTAGCTGCTGAAAGAAAAGGACATGCCAGAACCTTAGGAACCTTACTGGTAGGCCACAGCCTTATAACGATATGCAGTTTGATAGAAACGGGTTAATTTAAGATGTGAGAGTGAGCTAGGAATATGCTAGACTCATTGGACAAACAGTGTTGTAATTAATATAGTTTCTGTGATTATTTGGGTCTAGGTAGCTGGGAACCAATGAGCAGCCTCCATCTACAAAATGGTGCTCCAATGTGGGCCAATACATCCACATAAAACCTAAGAGATCTTGGGAAGGAATTCTAAAAACAAAACAGAGTTAAGCATGGCTTCTTGGGTAGCAACATTTTCTTGGGTGTGCTTTGTTTGCTGGCAGTGAGCAGAGGCACTATTCCTTTTAAGAGAAGGTGTCCTGACTCAGTGTTAGAAGCAAAAAATGTGTGACTTCTTTATGAGCCAGCTTCCTGGTTCATGCCAGCATGAATGGCTCAGGTCTTTTGGAGAGGTCTTTCTACAGAGCACTTGGGACTTGTGAGCAGAATGATGCAACTTGCTTAATAGAAACAAAGAACTATTGTGTCCTTGGAGTTTGGGTGGTGAGCACAGCTCACAGAGCTGGCAGTGAACATAGCTCTACCACATTGGACTGGGCGGAGACAAAAGGCAAAGCAGCCTTAGTCCTAGTCACGCCTACTTAGCATTAAAAAAAGGCACTCCTGGTCAGAACAGGATTCTGTTGATGTGAGACATGATTGCTCCTGGCAGTACCAATCTATTCCCAAGAGAATGATGGGCACTGAAAACACTCTACTTGGAGCTTGTTTTCTTTTTGGCAAAACTTGCCTTTGGAAAAAGAACTGCCCATCAACCTCTCTGAAGTAATTGGTACTGCCAGAAGCAGGCATGTCTCACTGACAAAAAAGGTCCAAGTTCTTAAAACATTTTAAATGCCATATTCTATACATCTTTGAAAAATTTGAAGAATACCTATCCATCTGCAATATTTCTTTGTACATCTAGAAAACCTATCTAACATGGCTACAAGTGTGACTGTTATAAATGACTATCTATTAATCTGTATTTTTAACTATACATTACGTTTTTAGATGAGCTGCACAAACGCAATACCTTAAAAGAGAGCAGAAATCCATACCAAAAAAATTTACCTTAAATTTGTATCAATAGACCAAAATCCATACCAATGTAAAGTATTCATCTCTATATCAGTCCATGTCTACATATTTTTATGACTTTCCAGAGTCCCGTGGGCAATGACTAAGGAGACAAAGCATGCAGGAAGCAGTCCTGGAAGAAGGAAGAAAAATGTATGTTACTATAGGTGACTTATTACTTACTAGTGCTGGTCTAATTAGCTCTGGCTTCTGAAGCCTCCTTTGGGCTGTAGGGTGTGGCACAAATCACACCATGTTCCCATTCTCTGGGAAGAAGGGAATTTTGGCCTTAAAGTCATAGAACAAGATCATCTTGGAAAAAAAACAAACACGAGTGCTGAGAGTTAGTCATATTCTTTAATTCATAGCTGTTTGTCATTATTAGTGCACAGAAAGTCCCCTATTTCTTTATATATTATATAAAATATTTATATATATTTTATTTGTGACGATGCACTCATGTTTTCCAAGCTAATGGGCACATATCTTTATAACTATGTTTTGGGTTGTGGTATGTGTATAATCTTTGCTGTTTCTCTGTAGGTGTTAAATGACATTGTACAGCACCTGATGTCAAAGCCGAGGTTAGTGTCTGGGGTATTAAATAGATCCCTCTTTCCATAGGACTTCAGGATAATGTGCTGATGAATAGAGCATGAGACTTTATTGCATTTATATGGTTTTCTGTGCCCTTTGAAATGTGATTAGTTCTTTTAAGGATCATGGACCCTTATGATACTGAGCTCATAAATAATTAAATCCAATTAATACTCCAGACTGAACTAAACCTAATTCATTTCAAGTTCTGGTTCTCAGCAGAGGAAGCCTCAGTTCACTACTTCTGAAATGATATCACACCTTTTTCCAGCTTCCCTTCTGTTCATTTTGGTAGTAAAATACAGGGACAAAGGAAAGAGAAAGAATTGCGCATGCGGGATTTACACTAAAATATGCTGCTTTATTACTTAGAGAGATTTAAGAAGAGTAGAATGACAAGACAAAGTATATGCTTCTAAAGTTTTTCTCTAAAAGTTTCTGAAATGTGAAATAATGTTTGAAAAGAATAAACCTCACTGAGCTTGTGTCTCTCTGAAGGTTCCCCACTCTATCCCATTTCACCTCTCAAGCCACCATTTTCCTTGGTTCTCATCCTCATGTCAGCCCCTGTGTTTCTTTCTGTTCATGTGTGCAGCCAAAATGACTGCATTGTTCTGGAAATGTGGGCTTTATATAAACGGCCACATACTTTCAGCCACTTTTTAATTTGGAAACATACAAGTATTTTCTTATCAATGTGTGTGACTCTGATTCATTCAAATTCTCCTGCACTTGTTTTTCCTGTGGCTGAGTATTTTGGCCAGGAGCAATAGTGTTGCTTCGAACAATGCTCCTTAACCTGCTGTGTGCATGGGAGGGACTTTCCCTTGAACATGTGACCATTGGTTGATAGGCAAACCATTCAAATGAATAATCTCGACTTTCAGTTTGATCTTAAGAGAAAATAGGCTTAGAAAAGAGCATGAGGGGCGGAAGAGATGGATCATTAGTTAAGAACGCTAGTTAT
Source organism: Chionomys nivalis (assembly GCF_950005125.1). Lineage (NCBI taxonomy): Eukaryota > Metazoa > Chordata > Mammalia > Rodentia > Cricetidae > Chionomys > Chionomys nivalis. The sequence goes on along the minus strand of NC_080088.1, from coordinate 59,185,433 downwards.
TCTACCAAAAAACCTGGCTTAATTCCTAGCACCCACAGGTTGGCTCACAACTGTCTGTAACTCCAGTCCCAGAGGATCCAATGTTTCTGTCCTCCACAGGCATTGCATGCACATGGTGCAAAGGTATATATTCAGAAAAACACCCATATACATAAAACAAAGATAAAGCTTAATTAAAAACTAAGAACAACAATCTATCCTAATTTTTCTCTAGTTATTGTATAAGAGCCCAGTAAAATTGTAGAGTGTTGGATGTTTCTTTTTTTTTTTTTTTTTTTGGTTTTTCGAGACAGGGTTTCTCTGTGGTTTTGGAACCTGTCCTGGAACTAGCTCTTGTAGACCAGGCTGGTCTCGAACTCACAGAGATCCGCCTGCCTCTGCCTCCCAAGTGCTGGGATTAAAGACGTGCGCCACCACCGCCCGGCCTGAGTGTTGGATGTTTCTAATAGGACAGTCTTGATAGTGATAAACTTTAAATTCCATTAAGGTCACTTATTTTGTATCTTACACATAATTTTTGAATCCAAAATAATTTCAATAATGTGATGGTACACAGCTTTAATCCCAGCACTCAGAGACAGACACAAACAGATCTCTGAGTTCAAGGCCAGCCTGTTCTATGGAATAAGTTCCAGGACAGCCAGGACTAAGTAGAGAGACCCTATTTCAAAAAGAAAAGAATCTAAATTTGTTAATTCATTTTTGGTGGAATTTTAAAAAGAAGAAAAAAAGCAAAAGAAAGTAACTATAAATAGCAGGAAACAGGAAGAAATGCTTTCCTTACTGGCCTCCACAGAGCTCATAGGGAAAGAGTCAGAACTAGAAACTAAAGAGATGCTTCATCCAACATTTTCTGCAAAAATCCTGGGAGTTGGGAGGTGTCCACCCCTGCTCATCCCATTTACAGTCAACTGACTTGCAGACACATGGCTTTGCAACAGTACTGTGGGCTGGGAGGGGAATGGGGCACAGCCTTTCTTGCACTGTAGATCCCTCATTTCTACTGCTTCTGGTTCCTTTTGTGACAGGGTTTCCCAATACAGCCCTGGATGTCTAGAATGTGCACAGAGATTGGCTTCCCTCTGCCTCCTGGGTGCTTGGATGACAGCTGTGTTGGGTGTGTGACTACTTCCCACCCACTTCTGGTCTAGTCCCATGGCTGTAATGACACCCATTGGGTAGCCCACATGCAGAGTTGCTCTCTGCCCTGCCCTGTGCTCCACACTTTCACAGACTCAACTGATGCTCAGAACAACCCATTTTGGAGGAATCATCATGATGTTCCTTGTGCAGGAAAAGAAATTAAGGCACATAGGACAGAGGAATGCCCATGGAGTTTCAGTTAAAAAGTTACCAGCATCTTGGATGGAAGATCGTGCCTGGGATCTGTGTGCTCCCAGGTCTGCACGCTCTTAGGTCTGTGTGCTCCTGGGTATGTGTGTTCCCGAGTTTCCTCAGGCCCTTGTTGCTCTGCCTCACTGGCTTTCTGATGACATTTATAAGCGCTGGTTGACCTACACAGGAGAAAATGATTATTTCATTATTGTGAAGTAGGTATGAGGGAGTGGCTGAAAAGATGGCTCGGTGGTTAAGAGAACTGGCTGTTCTAGAGAGCACAGAATCAGTTCCCGGAACCCAGATAGAGGCTGACAATATTCTGTAACTCCAGTCCCAAAGAGTCCAATGTCTTCTTCTAACCTCTGAGGGCACCACACACAGACATACAGGCAACACACCCATATAAATAAACAAAAAAATCCTTTAAAAAGTAGCTACAATTATTTTATTGTTATATGCTGAGTTCTTCAAACACAGTTGCTAACAATCTTCCTTTATTGCTTTTGTTTTTTAAAGATATAATTTAACAATTTTAATTATGTCTATGTGTGCGTATGTGTGAGTATGAACACATGGGCATGTGTGTTTGGGTGCCTGCAGAGACCAGAAGAGGGTGACAGATCCCCTGAGTCTCCCCATGTGGATGCTGAGAACTGAATTCAGGTCCTCTGCAAGAGCAACAAGCATTCTTTTTCTTCTCTTATACACTACATCCCTACGGCAGCTTCCCCTCCCTTCCCTCCTCCCAGTCTCCTACCATCACCACTGTTAGGAGTCCCACAAACACCCCAGGCTAAATAACCACAACATATATGCAGAGGACCTAGTAAAGACTCACGCAAAACTCCATGATTGCCACTTTATTCTCTGTGAGCCCCTATGAGCCCTGCTTAGTTGATTCTGTGGGCCATGTTCTCCTGGTGTCCTCAATCCCTCTGTCTCCTACACTCCTTCCTCCCCTTCTTCTGTGATGTTTCCCAAACTCTGTCGAATGTTTGACTGTGGTTCTCTGCATCTGCTCCCAACAGCTAGTGGAGGAAGCCTATCTAATGAAAATTGGGCTAGGCACCAATCTATGAGTATACCAGAATATCATTAGGAGTCGTTTCATTGACTTTTAAAAAATATTTGTTTTATTATTATTAGTTGTCGTTTTACAGTCATGTTTGGTTCTGTCCTGGGTCTCTGGGCCCTCTAGCTCAAGGTTCCTGGCCACCCAGGCAGTGTCTGGCATGGGTTCCTTTCATGGCAAGGGCCTCAAGTTAGATCAGTCATTGGTTGGCCACTCTTACAAGTTCAGAGTCACCATTGCCCCAGCACATCTTGCAGGTAGGACAGGCTGTAGGTAGAGCATTTTGTGACTGGACTGTTGTCCCAGTCCCACCACCGGGAGCCTCGCCTGTTCAGGAGATGGTTCAGCTTCATATCCCCCATTACTCGGAGTCCTAGCTAGGGTCACCCTCATAGGTTCCAGTTTTTCACATCTCCCCCAAATGTCCCTCCATTCCTCTCATCTCTCTCTGTACTCTCCCTCAACCCCTCCCTCCTCCACCTGATCCCTCCTGTTCCCATTCCCAACTGCCCTCAGTCCACTCAAAAAATCTATTCTATTTCCCCTTCCCAGGGAAATTCATGTGTCCCTCTACCCCTGAGCCCTCCTTGTTACTTAGCCCCTCTGGGTCTGTGGATTGCAGTGTGATTATTCTTTACTTAACAGTTGATATCCACTTATAAGTGAGTTCATACCATGTTTGTCTTTCTGGGTCTGGGTAGCCTTGCTCATGGTGATTTTTTTCCAGTTCCATCTATTTGCCTGCAAATTTCCTATTGACTCTATAAATATAGATTCATATTTAATCACCCTGCACAAAACTCAAGTCCAAAGTTTTGTGGATCAAAGACCTCAATGTAAACCCAGATATACTGAACCTGATAGAAGAGAAAGTGGGGAATAGCTTTGAACGCATTGGCACAGGAGACAGCTTCCTAAACAGAACACTGATAGCTCAGGCACTAAGATTGACAATTAATAAATGGGACTTCATGAAGCTGAGAGGCTTCTGTAAAGCAAAGGACACTGTCGATATGACAAAATGGCAACGTTCACTTGCTTGGTTAGAGTTACACCAAGATATTTTGTATTATTTGTGGTGATTGTGATTGGTGTTGTTTCCCAGATTTCTTTCTCAGTCTGTTTGTCATTTGTATATAGAAGGGTTACTGATTTCCAAGTGTTATATTGAACAGATAGGGAAAGAGTGGACAGCCTTGTCTTGCTGATGGTTTTAGTAGAATTGCTTTGAGTTTCTCTCCATTTAATTGATGTTGGCTATAGGCCTGCTGCACATTGCCTTCATTATGTTTAGGTATTTCTTGTATCCCTGCTCTCTCCAAGACTTGCAGCAGGCATTCTTAACACTTAGCCATCTGGCCAGCTGCTGTTGTCTCATTGAGATGAGATCTTTTTACACAGTCACAGCTGAGCTGTTTCTCACGCTATAGCCCACGGTGGTCTGAACTCAGAGCAATCCTCTTTCCTCAGTCTCCTACGTGTCTGGATTTATAAGGGTGTGTCATAACACCTAGCCGCCCCTCCTTTTTCTTTTTTCTTACAGTTGGGTGAAAATATAGGTATCATTTTTTAAAAAAAATGCTTTAGTAAAATATAATTCTCAAACTCTATAATTCACCCATTTAAGACATATGAATTCAGTGATTTTAATACCTTTCTAGAATTTCATAACCATCACTGTAATCAATTTTGGAATGCCATCTGGGGGTGTAGTGCAATGGTAGAGCATGTGTTTAACACGCATAAGGCAGTGGGTTCCAACTGGGAGGAGTGGTGCACACCTTTAATTCCAGCACTCTAGAGTAGTTCAGGTGGATCTCTGTGAGTCCACGGCCACTCTGGTCTACATAGTGAGTTCCAGGATAGCCAGAGTGACATAGAAAACAGGCAAGCAAGCAAGCAAGCAAACAAATGACACTGGGTTCAATCACAGGTCCTACCCACAAACAAAGTGGCAAGAACAAAAACAAACAAAACACTTGTCCAAAAAATGTTAGACTATTTCTGTTATTCCCCCCAAACAGCCCCTTGACCAAACATTACCATGTGACTGCTGGCTCTAAGTAACTTCACCTATGTTCTGTCTCTATATAGACTTTTATGTTCACAGCATCTTGCATAGACAAGTCACACAGAATGTGGTATTTGTGACCAGTTCCATAAACTCAGCATGCTTTCAGAACACGTGTGAAGACTCTATTCCACACAATATTCTCCTTATATGGATAGAATATTTTGTCAGCTGTTCTTTTGTTGATGGACACTGGGGTGTTTTCTGCTTTGGAACTGAGCGTGTAACCATTTGTGTATATATTTTGGGGTGGACATATGTTTTCATTCTCCCAGAAATGCATCCTGACTCATATCATAATTGTATGTTTAACTTGTTAAAGAACCTCCAGACTGGTTTCCAAGGCAGTTGCGTTCTGGTGACATTTGTGCCAGTGATGTGTGTGGTTCTGACATCTCTCCATTCTTGTAACTCTAGCTGATGCCTGCCATTTGGTCAGAGGGGGACGAGTGCCGTCTCACTGCTCAGCTTTGCACCTCCCTGAGTATTTCATTGGATCGTCTGCCATTTGTATACCTTTGAGGAAATGTTTAAACATTGGTTTTAAATATCGGGTCAGCGTGGAGGTATACACCTTTTATTAAACACTGGAGGAAGGACGATCTCTATGATTTCCAGGCCAGATTGGTCTACATCGGGAGTTTCAGGCCAGTAAAGTCTATGTAAAGAGACCTTGTCTCAACAAAACAGCAAAATCCCCAACAACCAATAAATAAAGAGATGAATAAGTAAAATTGAGCCTTTTATTGTTGAGCTCTCTCTCTCTCTCTCTCTCTCTCTCTCTCTCTCTCTCTCTCTCTCTCTCTCTCTCTCTCTCTCTCCTCCCTCCCTCCCTCCCTCCCTCTCTCTCTCTCTCTCTGTGTGTGTGTGTGTGTGTGTGTATTCTGGATACAAGTCAGTATCTGTCTTCTGGCTGACAAGTATTTTCACCCACTCTGTAGGTCAGCTCTTCATTTTTTTGGTTTCCTTTGGAGCATAAAAGGTTTCAATTGTGATGCAGTTCAGGTCATCATGTTTTTGTCTTTGATTCTTATGCTTTTAGACTCATGTCTCAGAAAGGCCAAGCCTTATCTTCAACAACATGCTTTAAAGACATTAAAATCATATAAAAAACAATTAGTATTTCAGTTTTTCATATCAGTTCATCATGAACAACATCTTACCTAAAAATTTCCTCCCAATTTTTACTTTAAATTGTCTGGCTTTTTCCAGCCTTCAGAGACTTGGCAACATTAGAAAAGAAGGCAAAGAAACATTGCCTAAAAAACCTCCAAGACAGAGAGAACTTCAGAGATGGCTCAGCAGTTGAGAGCAATGACTGCTCATTTAGAGAAGTCTGGTTTGGTGCCCAGCACCCAGTGGGAGGCTCATGACCAGTTGAACTTACCACTTCAGAGCATCCGACTCCCTTTCCTGACCACTGTGGGCACCAGCTACACACATAATGCACAGACATATGTGCAGTTTTTTTTTAAATTTGCCCTTAAAAAAAAAACTAAAAATAAAAAACAAAAAAACTTCAAGCAAATACTCTAGCCCCGAAATAGATTGTATTTCCATTTTAAAAGCAAAATAGTTACATTACAAAATGTAGATAGTAGAGAAAAAGGACAAAGCTCCCAAGCTCATTACCCTAAATGTCATCATTATCTTTTTCATGTATTTTCTTCTAGTACTTAAAAAAAAAAGTCTGTCTTTGAAGAACTGCAATAATAGATATGGCAATTTTTTGTTGTTGTTGCTGTCCTGACTGCTCTTTCAGAAGAACAGGCTTCAACTCCTAGCACCCACACAGTGGTTCACGCTGTCTGTAAATCCAGTCCCAAGGGATATGACGCCCTCTTTTGGCCTCTTAGGACATTGCATGCATGTGGCGCACAGACACACACATGCAAGGCAAAACACCCACACACAAAATGAAAACATTTTTAAAAATTATATTGTTACAGTTTTACCCACTGTAGAAATCCTATGTTTTTCTCCAGTTTTCCCACTGTTATTTATACCAACTGCAGAATATATCAAATGAATGTATTATAGCACACTTCTACTAAATAGTTGGATATTTTTCAGGGTCCTCGGCTTTCCTCTTTTTCTATTATGAATAAAGCATAGATGAATTTTTTCTTAATTGTAGTTGTTTTCTTGTTTGACAATATTTCTTTCCTTCAATTAAATTGCTACATTAAAATTACAAACTTATTTGTGTCTCCAAACCTACACTGCCAACTTACTTTTCAAAATGTCTGCATTGTTTTAATACGCTATTGCTGATGATTGCTGACGATTTCTTATTCAGGGAAGATTAGGGATGTAGTCCACCATGCCACAGACTATGCAGTCCAGTTTTCCTTATTTGGAAAAACCGTAGAGGGATGCCGTGTGCAATGGGTGAACCTTGCCCTGGGAAAGCTACCTTAATGATCATGATGTCTCTCCTGCCAGAAAAATATGATGGGAACATTTTGATTATCCTCATTTTGAAAATACCTTGCTGGCCAGGCGATGGTGGTACACGCCTTTAATCCCAGCTCTCCAGAGACAGAGGCAGGCAGATCTCTAAATCCAAGGCCAGCCTGGTCGACAGTGTGACCAGGACACAGCCAGGGCTGTGTTTTGTCTCAAAAACACAAAGAAATCTTGTTTTGTCACAAAAACAAACAAACAAAACAACAACAAAAACCTTACTAACTTGATTGAGAATAAGAGGGCTTCTTATGTTTTAATCTGTATTTTATTTTATCAGTACTTAGATCACATTTAAGGCATCTCTTCTTAGCTGGACCTTGTAGCTTTATTTCCTTTTAACTATTATTGTGAGAATCACTCAGACTTGTCATACATTAAATATGTAGCTATCTATATCTAAGCATTAATATTTCAGGGGATCCATTTCTCCAAAGTTTCATTTCAACATGGAATTTATGTTTGTAACTTTGCCATAGAGATATAACTCCAATAAATTTTTTTTCTATACCTGCTAAACCAAGGCTTATTGGGTAAGGGAGAATTTCCTCTACTGTAGACAAAAGAAGGGCAAGCGAGGTGAAAAGACAGATTAGCAAAAAGGCAAGTTCATGAAGACAAGGTACTATTATGCCTTGATATTGTTCATGTTAACATTTTATAGCCAAGTTCTCATCATTTTATATTCATCTTTCGGTATGTAATTATTTTAAATATAGACTATTATTCTAATTATCTCTAATTAAAAGCACTTTCATATGTCAATGTATATTCTAACAAAAAGGAGCTTTGAATGCATTCCATTTTATAATACGGTCTGCAGTTCTCTGAAGTAATTTTATAGGTAGGCAGTAACTCTTGGGGTGTTCCTTTAGATAAGCTATGAATTTTAAAACTAACTCACATTTTTATTTTATTGTCCTACAAAAATAAATGCTAGAGGACTTTTCGCTAAGTGTTCCGGGCCTTCATTAAGTACTTTTCTTTTATCTGATCTTGTGCACGCTGCTTTCAATGAATACTAACTGCTCCTATTTGGCATTCTATTTCATAGTGAGAAGGTAGATTCACCACAGCCTCATTATCATTATTATTCCATTAGCCAGGTAGTCCTCTGAGACCACAGAATGTGTCCTGCTATTTTCAGTTGTGGTCAATCATCAATCCATGGAATTAATGCACAATTAAGTCAAGTCATGAATATCCCTATTCAGAGGGCTCATTTGGAAAAAAACTAGAATTAAGAAAGCATTTAGGGAAATTCCAGAATGTAGATTTTCTTCATTCCTTTGGAAAGGAACATAACAGAAGCACATAGCAATATGTAGTATAATGTGACCACCCCACACTCCACTTGGCATCCTCACAATAGAATATTCTAGCACTTTTAGGGCTCTATTTGGACAAAGATGAGGGCAAGTCCATCTTACTTTCTCAGCTTTCTGTCTCCTCCATTGTTACATTCGTCCTTACCCCCCCTCACCTTTTAAATGCATCAAGGTCCCTATTTGGGTTTCAATGTGAAATGTTCCCTCGTGGCTCATGGGTCTGAATCCCTGGTTGCTAGTTAGTGCACTGCTTAGAAGGTTGTGACCCTTTAGAAAGAAGTACTGTGCTGGAGGTTGTGAGTCATTGGGAGCCACTTCACTCCCTGTCCTCTCTCTACTTCCTGACTGTAGATGTGGTGTAACCAGTGCTCACTACCCGGTTGCACACTTTTCTCACCCCAGTGGACTGTGTCCTCTCAAACTGTAAGCCCTTTATTCCTCACGTTTGTTCTTGTCAGGTGTTTGGCCATGGTAATAAGAACAGTAACTAAGGTAACCTATCCCTCCTCTTGGTACCCTCCGATCTTCTCCTGCCCCTCTGAACATTGCCAACTGCTTATTTTTCTCAACCCGATTCTACTTTTCATTTATTTTTTTTTTATTAATTTTATTGAGCTATATATTTTTCTTTGCTCTCCTCCCTTCCTCTCCCCTCTCCTACCCTCTCCCATGGTCCCCTTGCTACCAATTTACTCAGTAGATCTTGTCTTTTTAATAACATTTCTTATTTTCATTTTCTTGCATTATCAAAGTAACTTATGCCCACTGGAGTATTGAGAAAATTAGAATGAAGTCACTCGTTGTTTTATCATTTCAAGACAATCACTTTAAAGAGTTTTGATAGATTTCTGGTCCTCCCCCCCTTTCTCTCTCAAATGTTCGAATGCTGAGCCATACTTTCTACCATGAATATGACTTTTCAAAAATAACTTATTTATTTATTTTATGCATATAAGTGCTCTATCTACCTGTATGCCTTATGCCAGAAGAGGGCATTAGGTCCCACTATAGATGGTTGTGAGCCACTTTGTGGTTGCTGGCACTTGAACTCAGGACCTCTGGCAGAGAAGCCAGTGTTCTTAACCACTGAGCCATCTTTCCAGTTCTGAATATGACTTTAAAAAAAAACACACAAAGTTGGGCTGGTGAGATGGCTCGGTGGATAAAGATGCTTGCATCTTGGGAATTCACATGGTAGAAGGAAGAGCAATGATTCTTGTGAGTTGTCATTTGACCCTACCGGCATGTCACAGCATGTATGGGACTGCACGCATGCATACGCACGTGCACACACACACACACACACACACACACTCACAAGTGCACACAGAGATTTTTAAAAAACAGAGACAAGTAAAAACTTGGGAGAAATAGTAGAACACAGGCTTCACATATTTTGTGAAATAACATTCTTTGAGTACAGAAAGTCTTCATTGTCTTCAGGTTCCACATCCATGGACTCAAGCAACCAAAAACTCAAAATACTTAAAAAAAATATTTTGTGAACATGTATAAACTCTTTTGGCCATTGTTTGTTCAGTGGTGAGTTCAGCACTTACACAGCAGTAGGTATTATAAGCAATCTGGAGGTGGCTTAAAATGCAGGCAGGCTAAATGCAAACACTATGCCTCTTCATGTGAGTGACTGGAATATCTGAAGACTTTGGTATTCTCTATGGGTAGGGATGGCTCCTGGAATCAATTCTCTACCCACAGTGATGGAGTAATATATTTACCACATTGAGTTTGGGGGCAAAATAACAAACTGGAAAGAAAAGGCCTTTGCCCTCTAGATCTTATAGTTTAGTGGGGAGAAAGATTAGGAGCAAACAAGTAGGATCAATAGATATTGATACCATAGCCTTTGGATAAAGCAGGAAAGGGATGGAGGTGGACACAGAGGGTGCTAGCTTTTTGTGTGGGTTGATTGGTAAAGGGAGCCCCCAGTAAAAAATAATTCTACACAAAAGCACTGCATTATTTTTTTCTGGAATTTGCGTTATTAGAGGTACATTTCAGCGTTGTGTTTAATATACAAGTTTTTTCCCTTCTAAATTTATATTTTATACTTACGTTATTTCTAATTTTTTATCTTCCCTCTTCCTTCTCCTCCTCTTCCTCATCATTTTTCTGCTCTTTTCTTCCTCTTTTGGGAGATGGTCTTATTCTGTAGCCCTACCTGGCTTGGTACTCATTATAAGCTCATACATATGGCAGTCTTCCTGCCTTGGCTCCTGAGTACTGGGATTACACACCACCATGCCAGGCATATGTCACTTTTCTTTAAAGAGTTCCTAAATTATATTGCTTCAGACCTCAGGAATAACTATCTGTTGTAGGGAGAGGCCTGCTTGTTCTTCTCAGCCGCACAGCTAGCTTATCCCTGAAATAACCACACAGAAATTGTATTAATTAAATCACTGCTTGGCCCATTAGCTCTAGCCACTTATTGGCTAACTCTCACATCTTTATTAAACCCATTTCTATTAATTTGTATATTGCCACATGGCAATGGCTTACCAGGAAAGATTCTAACCAGTGTCCATCTCAGCCGAAGGATCCATGGCTTCTCTGACTCTGCTTTCTTCCTCCCAGAATTCAGTTCTGTCTTCTCTACCAACCTAAGTTCTACCCTATCAAGGGCCCAAAGCAGTTTTCTTTATTAATTAACCAATACAAGTCACACATAGAAAGAAGGACCTCCTACATCAACTGTCCACTGACAGACTGGCTGTAAGTGGGACCAAGAGATGAAGCTTACCAAAGAGAGTTGAGTGAGTTGATAGTCACCAGCTCTGCCAACCAGAAATCCAGTCTTGCCCACATACCACAGAGCTCTAAGAAAGTTTAGATCTGGAGGTTCTCCTAGGTACATGTAAAAGCAGGAAGAGGAATGGGAGCTGGGCTGAATATGTGCATAATAAAATGTTATATTCCAGATCCCAGTATCTTCAGTACATGCCAGAAACCTGCCCTGCCCCTCCCTACCCTGGAAGCTTGGTTTCCAGAGCCCTATTCTGTAAGCTATCATTATCAATAAATTTCCTTCTTCTGACACCTCTTTTATTTCCCAACAAGTCAGAGACTTTTGAAAATAAAGTGTCTGCTTGCCTTCAGATAAGCCCCTGTATGCAACCACACTAGTTTATATCTTAACTTAAAAATTTTTGAAACCAGACCAATTTCTGCAGAAAGTAGATGATGGGAAGGCAGTCAGGAGATGACAAGAATTAAAGTGTGGGTCCCGCTGAGTTCTAACATTCTGTTAGAGGAGATGTTTGCTTGGCAGACTCCCAGCCCAGATGCTAGCCTGAACACACGCTAACAGGATGCTTGTTTGCTGATCCAGACAAATAGAGATGAACTTAGCATCACTTGTTTCGCTACTTTTGAGTTTTACGGCTGAGATCTTTGGCGCTGCATGGATCCTGTCTTGCACTGATAATCTGAATGACTTCCTAGAACATCCTACTGAATGTCCTTTAGAGACAGTTTTCAGGAGAGTTAAGAGTGACAATAGATCATAAGCAATATAACTGCTTCATCATAAAGTATTTCTAGTGTTTTAGAGAATTATGCTCCAAATTTAGAGAAAATGTCTCCGTCTTGATTTTTTATTTCTAAGTATTTTTCTAGCCTTGCTCCCATATATATATATAAACACTCAATGCTCAGTAACCTTGGTTGGGTCCAGGCAGTCTCCTAAGATATGGCATCTCTTACATGTCTAGTCTCTTACATAGAATGACCCAGTCTTTGCATATAGCCCAGCATGCCTTCCAATATACTTGGTGAAATGACACGCAGGACCGAGAACCACATACCTGGGAGATGAATCAAGTTGGTTAGCCATTCTTTCCCCCAGCGAATGATGCCGCAGAAAGCACTCCTGTGACGAGGGAGCTTCTAGCTCCTGGAGTTTCTAGCTGCTGCTGCTGTTGGCATCTGATATGCTATTGCCGGTGCTGTTGGCATCCCTTCCTTCCATTCCTTTAATGTCAAGGACTTAGAGCTTGAGATAGAAGGGCATGAGCATCTGTGGGTAGAGAGGAGATGGAAGGGTTGTCCTCTAACCTGGGACGTCATGAGTTATTAACAAGAATGGCCCAGGAAATAATGTCCTTTGTTCTTGATATTTGAGTTTTGCAGAAGTGGGGAGCATATGGTGACCGTGCAATTTGGGCCAAATGTGCCTCATGCAGTCCTCCCACTAGAAGGCATCTGTCAGTTTGCAGCTATCCCACTAGCTGTGGGAAGACATCCGCGTGTCTGGGACCCTCCATCCACTGCCTGTATAAACCATACAATGAATGAAACTGGTTTAATGGAAGTTGGAGAACTCTTGTCCAAAGTCCACGTTGTCGAGAACCTGGTTTAATCAGCTTGTCTCAAGAGTTTGTGTCGTGAGTTTATTGGACCATCACGTGAGCAGCCAGACTTGTCCGGTGACAAAAGTTCAAGATATGATCCTCAAGGATGAGGAAGTTCTCCAAAATGTGTCTTTAAACTTTGTGACGGAAAGCGACCTCAGTCAAAAGAAAAGAACGGTGCACACAGAGTTTGAAACATTTTGGTAGGCTAAAATAAAGATGGGAAACAAGATAAAATGTAAGTGGAGTAGGCTCAGTAGTTAAGAGCATTGATTGGCTGCTCTTTCAGTGGATCCATGATGTATGAGGCCACTTGTTCGTTCCCAGCTGCCCAAACTCAATAACCACTTAGAAACTATATTATTTAAGACACTGCTTGGCCAATCACTTAAACGTATTGCTAGCCAGCTCTTATATCTTTGGTTAACCCATTTCTATTAATTTGTGTATCGCCATGTGACAAGTTCCGTCTAGCATCTGACATCTGTCTCAGGCAGGTCTACATGGCTTCTCTTGACTCTACCTTCTTTCCCCCCCAGCATTCAGTTTAGTTCCCCCCCACCAACCTAGCTCTACTCTGCCCTATCACAGGTCAAGGCATCTTCTTTATTCATTAACCAATAAAAGCAACACACATACAGAAGGACCTCCCACACAAGACACAGGTTCAATTCCTAGCACCCACATGAAGGTTCACAACTGCATACAATTCCAGTTCCAGGAAATCCAATACCTTCTGGCTTCTGCCTCCACCAGGCAAGCAAGTGGTGCACAGACAGCACACGTGAATACAAAAACACTCCCATATATAAAATAAAATTTTAAATTGTGCCATATAATTATATACCAAATAAAGCTTGCTAAGATTTTTTTTTAAAAAAACTGTAATTTCAAAATTCAATGTATTTAGAAAGAGAGGAAATTTCACATACTAGGAATACAAATAGACATATTTCTAAACAAAAACTCACAAGGTGATTGATTACAAACCTTACAAATAAGATTTAATTCACCAAGTTCCTTCTGAAAATGTGTAAAGTAACTCAACCAGGAATGTCCTTCCCAGTATTATATATGACTGAAAAAATACTGTAACACAGGGCCAGTGGCATGAATTTGCAAGTAAATATTTACCCACAGAGAAGCTGCCGACATCCAGAGATGCCACTAAAGATCTTATAATGGCTAGAAAATGCTTAACAGCAAATAGTCACCTGACCTACAATAAAATATATATTTAATAGCTAGTGATGAATACTGGGGCTATGCATGGTTCATAATTTTTTATGCTTTTCTGTACTTTTCAAGGTTTCTTATAATACATGCATTACTTTGAAAAATCAATTAAAGAAATATATTCCATGAAAATGAACTACCAAGGACTGATCTGTTCTGTAAACGGTGCCCAAAGATTTTTGATAAGTTTTGCTGACAGGGAGCCTATAGTCTTCTATGAGATTAACTGAGATATAATATCTAGAATTCCTCTGTGTGGACTAGGTCCCATGTAGGTTTTCATGTCCAGGACCCTGAGTTTAACAGGAGGAGGAAAAACATAAAGCTATGCACGGGGTATATGCTGTAAGATCTCCAGTTACTACCAGATACCGAACAATATATATGTATACACACATATGATTCTATATTATTACAGTATATATAGTATACATGGATTCATGGTTCTATATCTGGTAATAACTAGAGATATTTATATATGTGTATACACACATACACATACATATCTATATATCAGGTATTCAGGACATACTCATATATATGTATAGATATGTGTGTCCTGAATATGAAACAGAATCTTATATATGTGTTGTGAATATTTGATATAGAATCTTACATATTTGTTTCTATGTACATACTTGAATGTATTAGTCAGGGTTCTCTGGAGTAACAGAACTTATAGAATGAATCTCCCCCCACAACCCCCGTGTGTCTGTGTGCGCGCACGTGTGTATGAAAGAAACTTATTGGAATGACTTACAGGCTAACCCAACAATGGTTGTCTATGAATGGACCGTCCAAGAATCCAGTAGTTGTTCAGCCCACGAGGCTGGATGTCTCAGCTGGTCTTCAGTATATGTCAGAACCCTTAAGAAGTAGGCTTTAATGCCAGCAAAGGAACGAACTTGCTAGTGAGCACTAGAGATGCAGGCAAAGACCAAACTTCCTTCTTCCATGTCCTTTATACGGGTTGCCAGCAGGTGTGGTCCATATTAGAGGTGGAGCTTCCCATCTCAAACGATCTGGATTAAAGGTTTATCTTCCCACCTCAAGCGATCTGGATTAAAAGTGGATGTTTCCAAATCAAAAGACTGAACTAAGAAAAATAACCTTCACAGGTATATCCAGTAATTTGGGTTTTAGTTAATTCCAGATGTAGACAAGTTGACAACCAAGAATAGCCACCACAGTTAGGAAAATTTAATTTACAAATTGGGTATAATATGGGACTAATAATAGTCAAAGCAATACTATAATAAGTTGACTGCCTCTGCCACTCTCAATACACCTTATTCTTTTTTTTTTTTTTTTTTTTTTTTTTTTTATTTTTCAAGACAGGGTTTCTCTGTAGCTTTGGTTCCTGTCCTGGAACTAGCTCTTGTAGACCAGGCTGGCCTCAAACTCCCAGAGATCCGCCTGCCTCTGCCTCCCGAGTGCTGGGATTAAAGGCGTGCGCCACCACCGCCCGGCCACCTTATTCTTATTGTACTGTACTTACCCTTCGTGTGAGACGAGAGAGCAACAATGCCTGTAAGGAGCTGGATGGAGGCCGTGTCATGGAGCACTGGCTACTGTTTATCATTCTTGATCACAGCATACAAAACGCCAATGGCTAATCTGATAATGCTCAAGATAGGGTCTGTTGACTGCTGAGGTTCCCTCTTGAAAGGAGTTGGTGGGAGGGTCACCTGAGATTCTGACTGCTCCCTCCCACACTTCCCTACCAGGTATATAAAATTTTACCCAATCTCTGTGACCTCACGGTCCAGAGAGGTGCTAGAGTATACAGTGTAGGTGACACTAATGGAAGTTAATGGGGAGGGGGGCTACATCTATGCAGCTATGGGGACATCATTACCCATGCTGGAGGCTTTCCTGTGATGTGGGGGCTTTGGAGTCACCATGCTCTTGTCACTTCTCACCGAGCTCTGTAAGGAGCCCAACACACTCACTGGCTCCCAAGGTTGGACTTTGGCAGAATAGTATTTTGGTTTGTCACGGGTACCCTTTAAAGAGGGGGCATACTGCTGTTTACATCTCTCTGGGGGAAAGAGTTCCCACAACAATCCCTTAAGAGGAAGATGGTTCAAATAGAATGTTGCTTGGCCAAAAAAAAGGAAAAAGAAAAAAAGACTAAGCTATTTATACAACTTTGGTGGATCTCAAGGGCACTATGCAGAATGATAAAGGGCAATCTTGGTTGTTACGTAGTATATGATTTCAGTTATGTAATATTCTCCAAATGATAACATTAGAGATGGAAAACAGCTAGTGGCTGTCATAGATTTAGGGGGAGAAGTAGCAGAGAGAGACATTTGGCAAGAATAAAGGAAGAATAAAGTTGAAGGCCTTGTGATTTCAAAGTTTACAAAACTACAGGGAGATAGGGAGGCACCCTCGTAAAGACAGCATATGGGGAAAGGAATAGAAAAGAAGCCCACGTATACAACCAAGGGCTTTTCAACTGGGTTGTCAGGACCTCAGTACGATATTTTCAACAAATGGCCCTGGGAAAACTGCATTACCCACATGCAAAATAAAGCAGGACGCTTTCAGGACATGCAAAAATTAACTAAAAATGAACAAAACCCTCTAAAGATTAAAACTATGGAACTCTTAGATGAACACATATGGGGGAAGACACAAAATCTGACAATGTTTTTTATACACGACACCAAAAGCACTAGCAGCAAAGGAAAAAAAAATAGCACAGTAGCGTATTTGTTCTCATTTATGGAGCAGGCCACCACCAGTGCCTTGTGGTCTCTCTGCTTGCTCTCTAGTGATTGAAGGACTGGGACCCCAGATCCTCGCCACCCTCCAGGACCTTTCTGCAGGTGGTGCTAGATGGATCTGGCCTCTCAGGGAGGGCAGAGAACAGGTCTCACATGATCCTGTTTGTACAGTCCGTGAAAAATAAAGCTCTACCACTGAATAAATGGTTTAATTTTATTTCAAAATTGTACAAAAGGCCATAAGTGGCTATAAAAAACTTTGTCTTCAGAGCACATGGAAATTCAGAAAGAACAAAATAGGCATCGTTCACAGTGTAAAGGAAGGGCTCTCTCGGAGGAGGAGGGTTACAGTTCCTCCCTTCTCTTCTCTAGTCTCTTGAGGTCTCCCTCCCTGAGGGTTCGGATGAAGCTAGTGAATCCCAATTCCTGCAGGGTAGGAAAGGAGAGAAAAAAAGACAGACTTAAACTCCTGAGCGATGCGCACCCTCCCGCCCCCCTCTACCCCCACCAACTCCTGGGCAGATCCACCAGGAGGCACTGTTGGCTGTGACATAACCCACAGGTTCCCAGCAGGGTGAAGATGTGTCCCATACTGTAAGCATGGAGTGATGGCTGGGGCTCCTGTCCACCTCCCTTCCCCGCCCTCTGCAGTGGCTACTTCCGAGGCCACTTCACTCACCGTGCGATCACTTTCGTACTTTTCTACAAGTTTCCCGTAGTGGTAGTAGTGGAAAGTGGGGTAGGCCTTCACGGCCTCCTGCTGACACAGGTCCTGATTCCCGTCCTTGACACAGTCCACGGCAGCACAGGCGATCTAAGGGGTGAGGTGGGGAGGGTCAGCGGGGACGTCGCCAGTCGCCATGTCTGCCAGGGGCAGCGCTGGACTGAGAAGACACCGTTGCAGCCCAGTTCTCTAGGGGTAAATCTTCTTGCTGGCACATTAAGACTAATGGAAAGTAACTAGCTACTTGGTGCCTCAATTTCCTCGGATAATGACCAAACTGAAGTCATCAGATGTCACAAAGACCGAGAAGATTCAAATGAGGCCTGCCAGCACACGACCAGTGGTTAGCAAGTGTCGACCCCACACCCATACACTGCCCCTGCCAGGAGCCTGGGTAGGACATGGGATAAGGAACATTCTCACCTCTGTGTGATCTGAGCTATCATGGGGGTGGCCCAGTATGCCAATGGACTAAAGGCACTCTGCACCATTCACCATCCAAGCCAGGTCCTAAGGATGCAGAATGCCAAGGAAGTGCATCCCGGAACTGTTATGGAGTTGGGTCTCACTATGGGAATTGGGTTGTGGTAAGAAAGTTCTTTAAGGGGACTCTGGCCTCTTCCTGTCTACCGTAGCAAGCTGCATATGCTGGCATCTTTTCCTTTCAAAGTAAGAGAGTATAAAATAGAAGTTGTGTGCATGTTGGGTGGGACGGAGTTTATTTTGCTGAAAGCCACACATTGGAGAAGGAGGAGACAGAATCAGCTAGAGGCAATACACAAAGCAACATCCCTGGAAAGCTGGAATGGCAGGCTTGGATGGCAAGCGAGTCTTCATCTTATGTGCCAAGCCTGTTCCAGATGCTGGGTGTGTGTGTGTGTGTGTGTGTGATCAGATGTACACAGGTGACCTTGACAAAGTCTAGCAACCGAGCACCTGCTATGTAACAAACGAGATCATTTTAGAGCCTGCTGTCTGTTCTGCTGACATCTCTGAGACGGTTCAAAGACTGTTGAAGAACCACGGTTCACAGTTCTTCCTGCTGGCTCATCACACCAGGCAGGGGCCTCTTTCCATGGAAAACAGCTCTGCAGGCCACAGCGGTCATGGCCACTGGTCACTGACTATGTGCCTAGGCAAGTGGCTACTGCCCCCTGCGTTGACACTAAAGTAATCAGGAGGGTACAGTCCCGCTCCCCTGCCTCTAGAGCACCACCCCGTGCTCCCTTACCTCAGGCTTCCCTTTGCATCGTCAGCCTGATTGTTTCAGACAACAAGACTTTTGCAGAGAAGTTTGCAAACTCACTGAACACAATCCATAGCTGGCTCTCAGGCCCGTTCTATTTGGCCCACATAGAACTTAAAAAGAAAATAAATTTGAATTAGCTGCCAATGTGGAAGGAGCCAGAAGATTTAATATAAAAATTTGGCTTCGAGCTCCTCTATAAACATCAAAAGATTTGACGGTACTTGCCCTGTGTTCCCACAGGCAGCAACTGGCTGAGCGGGCGAGCATCTGTCTCCTTCTGGGAGGTTAACCCTACCCTTCACCAGCACCCACAAGGAGCTCAATTCGCTTAGGCCAGCATCTGACCACAGTGGGTTCCTGAGAACCCTGGTCGTTTTCTAAATTGTGTTCTGAATTATTTAGAAACAAGAGGCAGATGCTCCTGTGGTCACTCAAGTGCAGGGTGTTCTTCTCCAGGACAAGCACGTCCGGCTCCACACGGCCAGCAGCACAGGGCCTGCAGCAGCCAGCCCTAGGCCAGGGGCCACCGCTTCTCTGCTCAGGGTTTGAGGAACACTGCTCCTGGCCGCTGCACTCCCTCCATCCACTTTAAATTATGAATTCAATTTGTATACATGCCCTGGAGCTGTTGGAGATGTAGTGTATGGTTTTATAAATCTGCTAAATTAAAAATGTATACTTGTGAATCCTTCACATAGCTGTCAGCCATGAACTTGGAATGTGGCTTTTAGCTACGAAGGGGAATCCATGCTCAGTGTCTACAGGAGACAAGTGTGGCTGGCATTCTTCAAAAAGACCCTGTTCTCAGCGTTCCCATCTCACCTTTCTCAACTCCTGTCCCATCAGAACCTAGTTGTGATCTCCACTGGTCACCTGCATTCAACGCACCTGCAGCCTCTAACCTTGTTCTCCTGTAGCTGCCATGGATTCCTGGGTTCTGTGTCTGTGTCCTGAAGGATCCCCAGCCAAGGACTTGTCCTGGTACCTAAAGTCTGACCTGACAGCTCCACCAAGCCCTCAACTTGCAGAACTAAGGGTAACAATGGGCAAGGGGTCAAGGACAGTACCCTGGCTTCAAGGACCTTTGAGTGGGACAACTCTGTGGCTCAGGTCCTAGGAGGTCTCCCAAGGGACAGAGATGCAGCTACCCACAGTCACCTGCCCATGTCATCCCTCGTGTGGCTTCTTCCCCTTTCATATCACGTTCTCAACCATCTGTGGTACTTCCTGAGATCTCCTCCCAAATACACACCCTCACAGGAGTCCCACCCAGCACAGGGCCTGCTTCCAGGAAACACCGACTGGCAGTGTTTGTGTTCAGATTCTGATGAGGCTCCTTCCCAGCAAAGGAGCTTGTTTTGGGGCTCTCATTTGATCCCTCGTGAACTCTAGACTCCATACCAGTAAAATGAGGACTGCAGTAAAACCTAATCCATCAAGCTTCTGCGAGGACCACAGGACTCCTTGCTGATCAGGGGATAAAAGCCTCCATCAATCTCATTAGCATTCTGCCATTTAGTCAAAATCCACGGGTCTAAAGCAGCAAGACTTTTGGGAGTGCTAGAACGAATGAGGCTCCTGGACTAAAGAGTTTTTACTGGGCCGGGCTGTGGTGGCGCACACCTTTAATCCCAGCACTCGGGAGGCAGAGGCAGGCGGATCTCTGTGAGTTTGAGTCCAGCCTGGTCTACAAGAGCTAGTTCCAGGACAGGAACCAAAAAGCTACGGATAAACCCTGTCTCGAAAATCCAAAAAAAAAAAAAAAAAAAAGTTTTTACTCCAGATGGACAGGAGTGCTCGCTAGTGTCCAGGTCAGAGAGATGACGTGTGCCAGTCAGAGCTGGGCACCAGCAGCCTTGTGACCTCCCTTAGAATGACCTTCACACTTTCACCGGCCCTAGCCCCATGCCCAAGGTGGGCATACTTTAAAGCACAGTGAGAGGTGAGCCCCTCCTAGCCATTTCAGCAGTCCCTAGCCTCTGCTCTGGTCCACCTGCCTTCCACCCTGGATCCCTGTCCTCTGGGCCATTCAAAAACACCATCTATTCCAACACTCACGGTCTGTAGCCCTTCTCTACCAGCGTGTCAACTGATAAGGTCCCCAACTAAGCTCCTGGGAGGGGATTTAGGCTCCCTGGCTAAAACATGAGCTGCCTCACACAGCTTTATTGATTCAGTAAAATAAATCTCTGCAGGAGCTAATATTGACTTTGGCTATGAAAATGGAAGTGAAAACCCAACTGCATATTGATTGGGGAAGGAACGGAGACTGGCTGTTGGGTGGGAAGCAAAATACAATTCCAGCTGAGAGGTGGCAGCAAGGGTGTGAGGGAGAAGAGGGAGTCAGGAGACCCAGCTCTGGCTAGCAATAGCCCGTAGGGCATCCTTGTGCAAAGGACATAGCTCCTTTCTAGGCTACAGTCCCTCGAAAATAAAAGCAAATGGGATGAGCCAATGGTCCTCAAACACCAGTGTATGGCCGGCGTAAGGGTCAGCTTGTGTAAGTTACCAATTTCTGGAAGCATGCTCCAGAGCCTTCCATCTGATGGTTAAAGTATGGCACCCTGTTCTGGGCACAGAATGGGCACCACTCATCTTAGTTCCCAGACCACACGCCGACTCTGGGAGCTGTTATTATTACTGCTGAGTATGCTAGAAACCTCAGGTGAGTCAGCTTCTCAGACAGACAGACAGACGGAGATGTGGAATGAAGGAGGTTGGAAGGAGGGGCAGAGGGAGTGGGGTGAGGCTGTGAGCCCAGAAAAGGGCTAGCCTCTGTCAGATGATGAAGCAAAGATGATCAGAACTGAGGAGAGCTGCAGGAAACGGGGCCTGTACACCAGAGTGAACGGGGAGGAGAGAGGCCGGCTTCTAGGTGGACTGTGTGGACCTGGCAGGCCTAGCTTCAGAAGGCTCTCACAGTGGTCTATGGAAAAACAGATGTCATGGCAACGTGGGCCATGCTGCAAGACTTTTCTGGTCACCTTGGTCCCTTAGCAGACCTCACCCAACCCTGCCCACCACACCGTATTACCAGAAGAGCAAGTCCAAGCTCCGGGAATCAGAGAGGGCTCAGAATCCCTTCGAGGATCTCCTAGAGCATACAGACACCTGGGCAGCCTCAAGGTAGGGAGGCCACCGACTTTACTCATTCTCCAATTCGCCTAGAGCCCTCAGTATTCTAGCACAGGGGGATGGACTTGGAGCAACAATGAACATGACTTGGAGTGACTTCTTATTCCGGTGTTGAGGTAGGCAGTCATGCTATGGTGGACATCACTGGAGCTTCCAGTGCAGAAGCAACCACCAGGTTAAGTGATATGCAAAAAAATAAAGAAAAGAAAAAAGGGGTGTGATCCTTATACTCCCTCCTGGAAGAATAAGGGGGACCTCAAGGACATAGACAGGGTTTATGGGTAACAGTCAGACTTTGAATACAGGGAAGGGTCTCAAAGTCTAAGGAGGAATCTTGTGCTCCAGGACCTCACTGCCCAGACATGTGCCTGCTCTCGGCCTGTCTTCCTAGACTGTTCCCACCACCCTTTCTCTGTTGCTCCATCAGGGTGCACCGAGGTGTCCTAGCACCTGTATCTGCCTCTATCATCCTGGAGGGACCTGCAGGCCTACCTTCCATTTGCCTTTGGTCAAACCCTCACCATCCCCAGGACAGTGAGCTGTCTGTTCACCTGTGCTGCATTACCTGCTCTTCTGGATCAGCCAATTTATTGTGGGAAATCTGCTTAGCTTGTGCCTGGATTTTACACAGGAATAGGGAGCCGTCATAGGAGCACCATGACTCCGGATCCAGCGTGTGTGTGTGTGTGTGTGTGTGTGTGTGTGTGTGTGTGTAAGACCCCATATAAACCCAGTGAGGCCTGGTGTGACCGAGTCTAAGGGCTGGGAACCATCTTTGCAATCATCTCTACCAGACCCCAGATCAATAAGGTGATAAGAGACTTCAGGGGGTGGGGATATAGTTCAGTGGTAGATTGCTTGCCTAGCAAGAGGTCGGCCTTCAACCCTGCCCCCAATAAACAACAAAAACCTAAGAGAAAGGAACTTGAGGACGGGAGGTTGAGAGGATTTCCTGAATTCTGGGGTCCATCCCTGCTTCAAGGGCCACATACCCACCCTCACCAGTGGTGGCTCTGCTCCCTGCTGCAGGAAGAGGCCTGGCACTCACTCCTTAATCCACTCTACAGCTCCAGTTTGTTAATTTTATGCTCCATCAGCTGGTGGCTGCAGGAGCCTTTAGCTCAGGCAGGACGAGGATCTTCTGGCATGGTCTGGTTCTCCCCCACTGCAGCCTCCTCCATTTGACTTTTGTGGGGTTCTTATTTGTATTTTTAATTATCTAAGTAACGCATGACTACGATCCTACTGTAAAAATGTTTGAGCACTAAAGAAAAATGAACACATGGCTCCTTTTACACCCCCTCCTCCACAGAAGGGCTGTTAGGCTTCAGTTTATACCTCCAGTTGGTTTTGCAGCAGAAATCCATTCTGGCTGCCTGGCAGAGAGAAAGAATGCCCTGCTTCTGAGAATGACCCTGCTCACAGGTCTGGGCAGAACTGCACACAAGGTCGGGGAATGTAATCAGAAGAGAAGAAGATGTAGGAATCAGTGCAAGGCAAACTGGGGATGGAATGAGGGAGGGGGTTATCCTTACCTTGCGGTCATCTTTGAAGGCATCAGCCGTGGCAGTGAAGTGTGGGATGACCTTCTTACAGTGTGGGCACCCTGGGCGAGAAGGGACAGAGTGTCACATATGTCTGAAGATGGCAGAGCTGGGGCCACTCTGGAACTCTGGATAGTCCCTTCCCGGAGCCCCACATCCTGCTCTCCCTGTCAGGGTTCATTTGTTAACCTTGACATTCAAATGTCTCCTATATCTTGTCTGTGGGCATGGGGCTTTGAAAGGAGTCAATGCCATTGAGTCTGGGGACACTCCTGCCCTGGAATTCTTCACCTGCCACCTGGCCTAAAGGGAGGTCTGCAGAGGCTGCCCTGGAGACCACCGGAGCTGGAGCCACAGTGCAGAGGGACTTGGAGAGGACCACGCGTGCTCAGGACTGAAGTCTACCAAGCTGCTCTCTTGCCCTAACTATTATGGCGGGTCACCTCTCCTGAGGAAGTGGTACTAGAAAGATGGGGTCAGAGGCAGCAACTCTGCCCAGGTTTCCAAGGTTCCTGCGTTGCTGATAGCTTCCTCCCCTTCAACGCCCTCTGCCCCTTTCTATAATCTTTTTTTTATTTTATATTTATTTATTATACAATATTCTGTCTGTGTGTATGCCTGAAGGCCAGAAGAGGGCGCCAGACCTCTTTACAGATGGTTGTGAGCCACCATGTGGTTGCTGGGAATTGAACTCAGGACCTTTGGAAGAGCAGGCAATGCTCTTAACCACTGAGCCATCTCTCCAGCCCCCCTTTCTATAATCTTAATCTTGAAGGAAACAGTGGACGCACTCGAGTGAGGTGGGAGGAAGAAGAGCTACTGCGTTATCAGCACCCAGTCTTCGCCCCAGGGAAGAGGACCTGAGTGGAGCAAGGGCTGTGGCATTCCACTTATGGTTGTTCCTTGCCTATGCATCACTTTGAGCCCGCCTGCTGGAGAGTACTACAGGAACTTATCTGTGAGCCATTTTTTGCTCTGGTCACGGAAGCTGGGGAAGCCACAGGCCACACTGGGTGAACGGATAAGAACCCAAACCTGCCCTTTCTCGCATTCATTTGGCAGATATGAGTGAACAGAACTGCCATGGATAGACAGCTTGACCCTGACTGTGGCATAATCAATTCTGATGAAAACCAGTGGGAGGGGCCACAGGCCTGCTGGGAGACCTGGGTCCAGCATCAGCTTCCTGACAAAGGCCTGTGCATCCCATTTTGGGAGGTAGACAGGGCTGACTCTGTGGGAACGAAAATGGCTCTGCTCTTCTGCTTTCTCCTCTTTGAGAATGAGATAATAGTGACTGGCATTTCAAAGGGTTTTGTAAAACTAAATTAAGGCTAAGCTACAAATTTAATCTGAATTTAGCATTTGAGTTGGTTCCTGAGATGGGTGGGACCACCCATATGGTCAGACTTGGGGAGCAGCCAGCTGGCCCCAGAAGAGAGGAGGGATGAGGGGGAGGGACTCAGGGATTTCCCAACATCTGATGCAGGAACAGAAGAGAGACCAGGGATGGCAATGGGTTAATTCGGAATAAATGAGCTCATGTGGCAGCTAACGGACAGATGATTTCTCAACCACCTAAAACGGCAATTCTCAGTAACACCATTAATTTGGCCTAACAGAGACACAGAGTCAAATTCATGAAAATGTCATAGTACAGAGGAGTGATGTTACATAATTTCAAAACATTTAAAGAGCACAGTCTATTGGTAGACTCATCTCGTGGGCAGCCACAGGCCCTGTGAAGGGCCTGGGCCTACTAATAGCACGCTTACAGGGTGGGCTGAAAATAATCTACC
This sequence comes from Chionomys nivalis, assembly GCF_950005125.1. Classification (NCBI taxonomy): domain Eukaryota; kingdom Metazoa; phylum Chordata; class Mammalia; order Rodentia; family Cricetidae; genus Chionomys; species Chionomys nivalis. The sequence continues at coordinate 59,160,366 of NC_080088.1, read as the reverse complement.
CCAGGTCTCACAATCCGGTTTCATTATTAATTTTCCCTTTTTAACCTCCACTTATTGAAAGCATAAAAGCCAACTGTCAGCCTAGCGCGAGTTCCTACGCCATCGATTTTAAAATATCGAGGCCTCAGATGCATGGCTTCTCGCATCTCATTTTCTCATTAGCTAAAGGGTGCACGGCAGATGACTAACTGGTGGGGTGGCTGGGCCAGAAAGTGCACGGGATGTTTCTGAGAGGTAGAGGGGGACCAGGGTGTGCCATGGCTTCTTCAGATTTGGGGGAGAGAAAGAAGCATCACTTCTACAATCCTGAAATGGAGGACAGAGGCAAAGCCAGGGGACTAGAGAATGAGCTGAGTTGGTCCAGGAAGGGCAGATCCCATGAGCAGATCATGCAGGATGGAGTGGGTATAAAGAGAGGCGGGGAGTAAAGAGAGGCCTGGGGAGGCAGATCTGGGGGAGGACATTCGCAGGGAGGCCGGATGGGATAGGCCAGCCTTTTTACTTGAAAATTTTATCTGGTACTTGACATTTCTGCAGTATTTAGAGTCTTTATATATAAATGTGTGTGTGTGTGTGTGAGTGTGTAGCTTACGAGTAAGTGTATTACCATCACAATGCACAGAAAGACAGACTTCTTTGTCCTTAAGATTCCACACAGCTCCCCCTCCCCACAATGTAGCTCCCAGGAGTACTGGGGCAAGATCCAAAGACAGGAAACTAGTAGAAGATGGGAGCTCTAAGGACTAAGACCTTCATCGGCAGTGGAATCATTCCACGGCCACGCTGTGGCCTTGAACTGGCATGGAAGAATGCTCTCAGAGAAGGCTGGGAACCCCTGAGGCCTGGCAGGGATAAGGCTCCTTCCCCTATATCCCGGGTACAGTTTGGAGAAGGGAGGCAGACGAGTCTCAACTGGCAAGCATGGGAGGATCCCTGGAGACACAGAAACCTCTAGTAGCCAATAAGAACTTTGGGTCTCCCGGAGGGTCCCTCAGTGAGGAACGAGAAGTGGCCTGGGCTGAACAGAGGGGGCATTTCTAGGGAAGCACTGTGTCTAGTCTAGGTGAAGTTTACTTGGTGACTGGTCACTGAGCTGACTGTCGTCTACTGGCTGCTCACAGCGTTTACTTTGTGGCTGGTCACTGAACTGACTGTCGTCTACTGGCTGCTCACAGAGATCACTCTTGATGAACTGTGCCTGTGGCAGAGATAGAGCTGCCTGGGCTGCAGGAAGGGCCTGCCATGAACTTGCCACAAAGCCTAGAGCAAGTCACAAAAATCCCGGGTCTCGGCCCTCCAACCTCTTCTGCTCTGAAGGAGCAGGCAAGGTCTCCGAGGAACTCAGTGAGGGCCTTTGAGAGCAAACCAGAGAAGAGGACAAGGCTGAAGGGGAGGGAGGCTGCCCGGTGTGCTGGCTGCCGGAGGGATGGGGTCTCTCAGACAGTGACAGTGTCAATAAGAGCCATTGCAGGCTTCTGACACTGAACAGTGGGGACGGGAGCAGAGCAAACAGGAGGGCCTGCCACAACCGAGTGGGTTTACGACTAGACGGAGTGCCTGGCTTCCCTGTAGACAGAGACTTTTATTATCCTCACTCCATTAAGCTGAGCTGTGACCTGAGGGGGAGAGAGAAGGGCAGGAGAAGAGTGGGACACGCTAAGACGCTTTCCCTCTAAGTGTCAGTTAACAGCTTCAAAACGGGAATGCACGAGAACCCGAGGTCACAAACACCCCTGTTAGCAGACATGTCACTCCCTCAACTTGTACTCTGATTAAAATGAGAATCATGGGGCTTGCAGGTGAATCTGCCTTCCCTGTACTACGGTGTCAGACTCAAGAATAGATCAATGCCTTTACAAAAGGTCAGTGGGAGTCCTAAGGCTTTGAAGACAAGATCAGTACCAGGAGAAAGAACAGGAGCAGAGGAGAAGGGCGGGGTGGGGGGGAGGAATTGAGTTCCTGTGTGTGGTGTGTGTGGTGTGTGTGCAGTGGGAGGGGGCGCAAATAGGGGAGTACAGGCAGCATGGAAAAACCCAAAGACTGGGGCTGGAGAGATGGCTCAGAGAGCACCGGCTACTCTTCCAGAGTACCTGGGTTCAATTCCCAGCACCCACATGGCAGCTCACTGTTATTTCAGCTCTGGGGACCCTATGTCCTCACACAGACACACATGTAAGCAAAACACCAATGCACAAAAAATAAAAAAATATTTTTTAAAAAAAAAAAAAACCAAGGAAAAATGGAAAAATCCAGAGACTTTAGGAGACCTAGGAAGCTGGCTCCCACTGCAAACAGAGTCTGTAAACCTGAGCAGAGAAAGACCACCATAATGAGGCCAAAACTCTCATGGGGGCTGACAGAAGGAAGCAATGAAGCCTCCACGCCTTCCCAGCCTTTGTTGAGACTGGGAATCCTGCCTCAGGCACACACGGTTTCAGGGCTGGCCAGGAGCTGCACTGGTATCTGGGGTAGGGACCCTTTCTGATGTGATAGCGCCAAGCCCTCTCACCTCCCTCCTCACGAACACAAGCTACTCACAAGGCGCGTAGAACATGACCAGGGTGTGCTTCTTCTTTTTCAGGGTATCCCGGAAGTTATCCCCCATCAGATGTAACACACTTGTCTGTTGCTCTTCCCATGTGGGCTCTGGAGGTGGGGGAGCCTCAGGGCTGCGGAAGTTGGGGGGAAGGGCAGGCATGAGGAACGGCTGACAGACAGGTGCAAACCCCACCCCACGCCCAGCCACTGTGGAACACAAACGAACAAACAACTTTGCATTTCTTCTGAGATTTCATCTTAAAACGTTGGCTTCAACACCAACAAATGTGCACCATCCACAAAGAGGTGGGAGACCTGGGTCCATCTGAACCAGGCACCCTCCAGGTGTTGGTCACCAATCCTACGGAAGACACAGAACCTCCTCCACCTGGCTTTCTGGCTCCTTCTATCATCTTCTTTGAAGTGTTTGTTCTGGCAGAGGGAGAGCCAGCCAAGCAGTGAGGGAGGCCAGGGCTCCAGTCCAGATTACTTGCAGGACCTGTGACTTTATGGAATGTGACCAAACCTGAGTCTCCATTTGCTTTTGTTACATGGGACAGTGGTACCCGGGGTAGAAGCGACACAGGGAGTGTATGTGACGCTCCTGCTCGGCCCAGTCTAGAGAAGCTAGAAGTGCTAATAAACCGCAGGCACTGGATACATGTTAACCGACTTCTGGTTTCTTCTTGCCCACTGGTCCCCCATCCCATCCTGCCTCACACCAGAATAAAGCCTGCTGTAGCTCAGATCTGAATGTCCTGTCCCACAAAAGCCATTGTGTTTTCAGAGTGGCACTGTCAGGAGGTAGCGGAAACCAAGGTGGGATGTCGTGGGAGGTCTCTTTAAGATCACTACCAAGTAACCATAAAATGGCACTAACCAAACTGAGGCAAAACAAACTTTTCTCTTTGAAGTCAATCATCTCAGGTATTAGGTACAGTAAGGGAAAGCTGATTAATGCTGAGTCTGATTTGTTTATTTATTTTAGAGACATCTTGTCATGCGGCTGGCCTAGAACTTGTAATTTTCTGGATTTAGCACTCTGAGTGCTGGGGTAACAGACAAATGTCAACACATCCAGCTCCCAGGTCTTTCAGAAGCCTCTGCCAGCCTTGCTTCCCCTCTCTGCAACCCCGTGTCTCTTGGCAAGGAAGGCTATGCCAAACAGCCATACATTCCCCCTCCTGCTACACTTCCACAACCCTGTACCGCCAACCTAGGATTCAGTTCAGAGAACCATGGGGTCTCTCTGACCTGTCACTTTCCACAAACCTAATAGCGCTTCCTAACTTCACTGTCCCATGTCTCCCACAGCTTTCTCTTCCTCCAGTTCTACTCCAAGCCTCTGCAATTCTCACCAGACCTTATGTGAGGATCTTCAGTGGCTTCTGTGGCTGTGATAATCATGAACTTTCTCTCTCATCTGAGCCTGCTTCCAGCCGGATGCCTCACTGTAACCTCAAACCCACTTAGACTTTTTTTCATGCATAAAGAAAAGGGAAGGGTTGGGTCTTGTCACCAGCACAGGGGTGCCTTGACAGCATGGAGAATCTGGGGGAGGCAGAGGGACTGGGGAGAAAAATAACATGTGGCCACATGGTTGACAGCACCAACTTGTCTTTTCTGCTTGCCCGCTCCCTGAACGATGTTTCGCTGGCTGTATACTGGTGGACACATCTCAGCAACCCGGGGCTTGGCCACCTGTACTCCCAGCAGGGTAAGTACCATGCACCTTTCCCGGCGCTGTCTTCTTGCCCTGCTTCTGAATGAGACCTCCACCTTCCATCCCAGACTCATCTGCTGTCCAACACCAGAACACTCTCTTCTAAATGCCTCAAAGAGCTATTGCTTGTCTCTGGTGGTGATCCTAACCTCTCTGTACTTAAATGTCTTCTCGATGAAACAGGAATAAAAATCCTGGCCTCGGTAGGATTTGTGGATGAAGAGAGGCACAGTTAAACAGGGTTGGGATTTGGTTCAGGAGCAGAACCCTTCCCTACCAGGTGTGGACATGAGTTTACTGCCTTCCTAGTGAGACTGAGATCGCAGGCGGGATAAGCCCCCTGCTTCAGAAACCAGAATCCTCGAGAGTGGAGGCATGGCTACTCAGGCTCCTTTTGGGGAACAGAGAAAAATGGGAGCAGCTGAGGGTGGAACTTGGCCACTTCCTTTTCTCTTGCAAGAGGCATCTCCGGGGCCTCATACCATCTGCAGTCCTAGTCCATACATGTGGGTTTCTCCAAACGCCATGACAGGGAGACCCACTCACGGCCACTGTGTCCACACTCAGGAATATGAGTTTCAGAATCTGCACGTCTTTGCACACACTTGCCACACCTGGTGTGTACTGGACGGACATCCAGGTTCGAGGAGCGATGCTGTAAGGAAAGGACCCCAATCCAGCTACAGCCATTCTGCCTGTTTTCCTTGTTGCTCTGGGACTTCAGAGTCTTGCCTCACACACGGGCATCATTACCTCAGATATCAGAGACCTCTACGAAGGCCAGAATATGGCTTCTTTCACTTTCATTTCCCTCCTGTTGCTGAAATGAGGACACAGCCTCAAATATTAAAATTGTGTATGGTCACTGGTGTGCAGCAGCAGTAGGCAGGGCCAGGCTGTGGCCTTGCATGGCTGGAGGCTTCTCCAGGCTGGGGCATCAGTGTCACAGGCCAACATCCTCCACTCACAGAGGGGAATACTGATAACTGAGGCTCAAATTCCTCTGGGTCTTTGGGTCAGCAATGGCAGAGCCTCTCAAGCTCTCTGTATTTGCAAGTAGATTGGGCTAAGTTGCGTCCTGCAGATTCACACGTGGAAGTCCTTATGCCCCAGTACCCCAGATGGTAACTGGATCTGGAGGTACTAAGTTGAAGTCACTACAACGGGTCCTTCATACAGTGGGACTGGTGGTCTTGTATGTGGAGGTGAGGTCACAGTGCCACACACAGAAGGAAAGAATAGGTGAAGACAGGCAGAAGATGGCCACTACCATGATGAGTTTTGTCAATTTGTCACAACCTAGAATCACCTGGGAAGAGTCTCAACAAGGGACAGTCTATCATGGCCTGTGGGCATGTCTGTGGGATTGTCCTGACCACTCTGTGGATGTGAGAAGATCCATGTCAGCACTCTCCCTTGGTGTTGGGCCCTAGACTGTACAAAGCAGAGGAAGTGAGGCATGCCTGAATTCCTGTCTATGTTCTCTACTGTGAGTGAGATATATCCCGATGCTTCAAGATCTTACCTTGACCTTCCTACAGTGAGGGACTAGAATGATAAGCTAAACAAACTCTTTCTCCTGCAAAGTTGCTCTTGTTTTGAGATATTTTATCACAGTAGCAGATACTTAGAGCCCAGGAAAGGCCTCCAGATAACCAACCCCACCAACATCTTGAATAGCCACTTCTAGCTTCCAGAAAGCTAAAAAAACAATAAACCTCTGGCATTATGTCAACTAGATGCTCACACTTTGTTATGGGAGTCTAGAAAACTAACACACAGCCTGGGGGCTCTGAGAAATCTTTGTCCGGAATCCTGACTTCTAGAAGCCAGCACTGAGGGGCATTCCAAGACATCCAGCTGACTACCAATAAACCTTGGGCAAAATGAGTTCAGTTCTGTGATGACAAGCAGGTGTACCCTTCCTGTATTCACAGATGATGAACTCTGGGCCAGCGAAGGCAAACACTCACTGAAGTGGATGGAACCATCTAGAATGGTGACTGTTGCCTTTGGACTGGCACAGCACGGTGACTTTAGATTGAGGGAGTCAAATCTCTTGGCTCCTTGGGCCCCAATTCAAGAATGGTGCTTCTTAAAGTTCACTTCTGTGGTGATTTGAATGAAAACAGCCCCCACAGGCTCACAGGGAGTGGCGTTATTTGATAGGATTAGGACCTGTGGCCTTGTTGGAGGAAGTGTGTCATTGGGGGTGGGCTTTAGGTTTCAGATGCTCAAGTCAGTCCCAGTGTCTCCTCTCTTCCTGCTGATCCAGATGCAGAACTCGCAGCTACCTCTCCAGCACCATGTCTGCCTGCACGGTGTCATGTTCCCCACCATGATGATAACGGACTAAACCTCTGAAACTGCAAGCCAGCCTCAATTAAATGTTTTCCTTTAGGGTCATGGTGTCTCTTCACAGCTAAGACAACTTCTCTTCCTCGAGGCCATCTCCAGGGGCTGGCAGTTAGTTAACTAGGTCACACTATCAAAGCCCAAACACTTACTTCTCCATCCACTCAATAAACTTCTTCTTTGTTCTGAGTGCGGGTACAGCCTGCTCCTCGCCATTCTTGAAATACTTCAGTGTAGGGAAAGCGGAGATGTGAAATCTTCCTGCCAGGCCCTCGTTGACGGTGGCATCGACAGCTGCAAGGACACCAGAGCTCTGGGATGGGGGAAAGGCCAACCATGCATTACAGCCTCAGAAGTGGTGCTGCTGGAAAGAGGAGCCCAGGGGCCGGCCCGACCCTCCCCCAGGCCTGGCCAAAATCTAATGGTGCCTGGATCTCTGTGCCTGCATTAACCACAGGGAACAATTAAACCCTGGCACATCCCTCTCCTTTTAGTGATGGGCTAAGATGAGGATTCTGAGTCTGCCTCACCAACTATGCTGGGCAGAATAGGGCCTTCTCCCAACAGTCAAGGTCCCAGAGAACAGAGGGAAATAGGCAGAGGTCCCCCCTAGTTAGCTACAGGAACATGGTCTCATAGGCTGTCTGCCCTGTTCTGTACCTGGGAGGGGCCCCATCTCCCTGAATAGAATATATTTACTAGGAGACATGGAGGCACTGTAGGCGTCCAGGGACAGGGAGAGCCACTTTGGGGCTTATAGAAAATCACAATGACTCTAGGAGTCAGTGACTCTTCAGAGGGAACGGCGAGGACTCGGGAAAGGAAGCTTACATCGGCATCTGCATGGAGGACTTCAGCGGCACTCTCAAACTCTGGCTTCATTTTCTTGCAGTGTCCACACCCTGTGGAGAGAGCGCAAGGAGGGTATTTTTGTGGCGTGGAGACCCTGGTGTCCCCATGCTGCTCCTTGCCCCCACCCCAATCAAGACTGGTTAGCATCGCTCCAGGAATCTGGGCATTGAGAGAAACAATGAATGCTGTGTAAACAACCATCTAAACGTCACATGCACTGCATATCCAGTCCCCGGGAGCTGGCCCTGGGGTAGGGCTGCTGCATGTCCGTTATGTGAGTCCTGCAAGGCAGGAACTGACCCGGTCACTATTTTATACGTTGAGAAACTGAAGCACTAAGACGGTGGTGGATGGCTGCCTAAGAATGACCAGACAAGCACAGCCAGACGTGTGCTACAGCCCCCAGCAATCCGGCGGGAGCCCTGCTGAGATGGCACAGACCTCCTGGTATTGTGTTGCAATTGCTAATCATCTTCTCTGGACTGCAGTGTGGGAATAAGAAGTCACAGAAGCAAAAACATCGGTAATGTTAAGTTTTGAATCCGACAGGAGAAAGCACAGGCACAGGACCTATGTATGTCCAAACTAATGGTGTTCCTTGGTATAGAACCTGCTCTGCTCTTGCCTTATAAGCATATGATGTCATGAAGAACAGAATTTGATACATTACAAAGCAAACAGGGGCCAGTGAGAGGGCTCAGTGGGGAAAGACACTGCCACCAGCACTGATGACTTCAGTTGGATCCCTGGGCGCCACGTGGGAGCAGGAGAGAACCAACCTCTATAAGCTTTCCTTTGATCTCTAGTACACTCATAAGCATACACACATGCATGCAATACACAAATAAATAAATGCAAAAAAGTTAAAGGCATTAAAAAAAAACCACTACCACCACCACCTCACCACCACCACCAACAACAAAACTCAGTCACTTTGTGGGTATCATTAGGGGATAAGAGAACTCTTCCATTTTCATTGAAAGAGAGGATTCTGGTTTTGGATGCTAAAGAGGCTGAGAGGTATGGAGGGCTCAACAGCTGCAGGATGCTCTCAAAGGGAGCCCAGTTGCATGGGAACCTGACAGAAACGAGGCTCGGAACCTGATGAGAAATGACAGCCTTCTTAGGGGTGTGCTAATTGTGATGGATTCTGGCTGTTAGGAAAAATAAAGACAAAAAGAAAGGAAGACAGAAAGTCACTATTATCAGGAGACCTCCCACATCTTCCCTTCCCGGAAGCCACCTGAGCACCTCAACTGACTTTCCTACCTCCATGGCAGTCTTGCCTAGGGTAGGGTGTCTGCGTCCTCCACAGCACCAGAGAGCCCAGCTCCAGGAGGCACAGTGACAGAAGACCCTCTCCATCCTACTCTTGTCTGCTTCAACCCACCGTCACCCTGTCCCTCGGGAGGGACAAGTGGCTGCAGGGTGGCCATTCCGCTTCCTGATAGAATCCTAGCTAAGCTCCAGGCTCCTCTGCAGAGCACTGGGGACAGGACTCCATGCAGGAAAGTGATGCTGATGGAGTCCAGCTCAGGTAGTAGCTGCCACTGGTGCCAATGTGCTGGCTCTTCCCAGATGGCCTTCTGGCAGAGATATCACAAAGCTGGAGGATCGAAAGTACCCAACCAACAGGCAAAAAGAGGAAATAAGGACCCTGTGACTTCCGGTTAGGTGGCTTGCCCTCCTGCTGGGTTAAACCAACAGGGAAGAGAAAGGTTTCAGGCATCAGGCTCTTCCTGGCTGGAGACAGAGAGGAGCATGGCCTGCGATACAGTTTAGTGTTCACAGGATGCTTTGAGGAAATGGACCAGAGGAAGGGAATCCCTATGGCTCCTTCCTCTATGCTGTGTGTTCAACTGCACATTGCTGGACTCTAGCCTCGGGAGTTCGACTCCTCCAAGGCAGGACCTGGGGATGTTCTACACCGTGCCTCCACACGAAGCAAAGTGACCATCATTTATTTAATTGATACAGTAAGTAGTTACTGGACAGCAACAAGAAGAAAAGGCCTAGTTAATCTGAGGAGAACGGGAGTGACCAGGGGCTTGCGAAGATCATCGGAGGGCACGTATGAATGGACGCGTACCAAATAAATAAGCGACAGGGACGCAAGAACCCGAACTCCAGAGGAAGGACAGTCTCAGAACAGATATCCCCAGGCCCCACTCAGTAGGGCAGAGTTCTGCTGCAAGGCAAGGAAGACCACTGGCCCAGAAATTGTCCTCAAAGGTTCCTCTGCGACATTGAGTTCTGGTCCCCAGGGCTGCTTCTTGACAGGGTAGGGGTCATCTGACTCTACTGAGCCCCATCAACTGCAGAAGTGTCAAAGTCATTCTTATTTTGAATTATAAAAACATACTTTGCAGAAATAAACATTTTAGCATCATTATAAACCATCCATCTTTTTTTTTTCTTTCTAAGAATTAGGTTTAGGGGTTATGGTGTGTGAAGATTGGTTGGTTCCTTTTCACACACAAACATCTGTGCCTTCGGATTACAAGCAGATCCCCAAGAATGACCACAAAAGCTGCTCTGACAGAGCACAGCTGAAGCACGTGGAGTGGGCAGTGCTATTTTCCTGTCCCTGCTCCTTCCCCAGGTAGACACGTGCAGCCTACCATCAGCTGGGGACTCCAAGCTAGCCTCTCTTCCTGGATAGCTGTCTCAGCGTAGGAGACAGGAGAGGCGGCCTCAAAGGTTGAGTCTTGGGTGCTAACAACTCTACACTAAGTTCTTCTTCCTCATGATGCATCGACTCCCAAATTCACGAATAACTTCTAATGGATCCCGGGTCCCGCCAACTTGTGTCCTAGACTAACCGGTTAGGAGGGTGAAGTGGTCCCTTTCCCATAAGAGGTGGGTGGAGCAATGTGGGGGGCCCTACAGATGTCTGGACTCAGGTCACCTTCCATTCTACAAGATACATTAGGAGCAGAAGAGGATACTCTGTGGGAAGTTCCACTGACTTAGTGTGAAATAGACTGTGATTTAAAAGCATTTGCTTGAACTAAAAAGAGAGGAAGAGCTCCTTTGAGGTTTATGGTCGGTCAGAATGGAGAAGTTCCACAGTGCTTACAGGAACCTCGCAGGGCTACCTCCAGCCGCATCCCTCTTATGCTCTGCTTGAAGCTCACCCCATTCTCCCGCTTGAGGCCAACCTCCTCTCAATAGACAGAATGAATTCACGCTGTACAAGAAATCTTGGAGAAAAGTGAGCCCAGAGACACTCCTGCTGTTGGGGGCTGGGCCTCTCACCCCAGAATCCAGCCCGGCCTAGAGAGAAGGCAGGGAGTGACAGCCGCAGAGCCCTGAAACAAGCTGGCTCAGAAGAAGGTCCCCCGACACTCTGTCCCCTGAATGTGATGTGGGTGGCACCGCCGGTAGGGCCTGGACAGTGGGATTGCAACTGAGGTCGGTGGATGGAAAACGAGAAAGCCTACAAATAAAAAATTACAGCTTCTTTCTCAATGGCCTAGCTAGTGCGGCAGGATCCTTGAGGGTGAGGGAATTCACCTTGAACTACCTTCATGCCGTTATCAGGTTTCTGTCCTTTGATGCCACTGCCCCGCTGGGGTAGAAAATGGGCTCTATACCACCTGCCAGCTTCTATCAACAGAGGGCCAGAGGCGGGCTCAGAGGCTGAGAACTGGCTCACTGGGCAGAGGGGCTGTGATCAGCCACAGTGTCTGTGCTGGGCATGAAGATGGCTAAAAACCTCCAGATTCTTCTGCTCATGTGCACGGCTCTCTCCTGTACTCCCGGCCTCGTCTCTTAGGGCTGAGGAAGGAGGAGTTTGTTTTCTGTACACAACCATTTAAATCAATCCTAGCAGCCCCACGAGACAAATGACAGAGATCAGAGGGTCCATTTTACTGTCGGAGCTTGTGGCTCTAGCAGATGAAATGTAAGTCCTCGTGGGGTCTTATCTTCATCTTAGCCCCGCCCTGATGGATAAGCACCCCTCCAGGCCACCCTTGTGGTCCCCCCTGGCTTGGGCCCCACTTTGAGTCTTTCCAGCTCCATCGATGGAGCTGTTCTTCTTCCAGTCATAAAATGCTTCTTATTCAGATATTCCCACGGCATTTAATTTTCGGTTGCCTTGTAACAGATCAGTGCTATCTCCTGATATTTATGAGCAGCCAGGGTCTCTTTTCAGAATATAAATCATATCACATCCCCCTTGCTTTAAACTTTCCAAGGGCTTTCTGCCACAGGTGGTAGACTGAAATCTAAGTTCCTTATTATCACCGCCAGCCAATGCCATTTGGCTCCCTCCTGCCGGGCAGCCTCGGCTCAGCTCACTTCCTCCCTTCCTCACTTCCTTCCTTCATGATGCAGCCTCTTCCCCATCCCGTCAAGCTTACGTCTCCCTCAGGATCCCTGAATGTGCTCCTGCCTCACCTCAAATACAACACCCCTACCCCATCCCAGTTTATGGGTAACCCCTTCTTCTTGAATTCCGATCTTACCTGCTTCAACCCTCCAACCCAAAGAGGCCTCGCCCTATTGCTCTCCCTTCTGACAGTTGGCATCCTCCCCTAATTTTATTCAATGTGCCCCGAGCCGGGTGTTTATCTGGGTCCTGTCTCCTCAGCTGACAGTCGGGTCATACAGCAGGAGCTCATCTGTCTATTTGACTGACTCTGATGTCAAGCAGCATGCTTTCCTCACTGTTCAGGTTTATACCTATGGACCAAAGTGCCATAGCTGGGATAAGTGTCCCTCAAAGATGAAGATCCCAGTCTGTGGCACTGTTAGGAAGTTGGAAAACCTTGAAGACGTGGGGTCTTGCAGGAGGAAGTTAGAAGCTAGATCTCTGGCACTGTGCCCTCAAAAGTGACAATGGACTACAGCCCGTTCTTCTTCCTCTGTTTCCCAGGTAACCATGAGGAAAGTCGCCTCCTCCACTACACATTCCAGCCACCATGTTCTGCCCCACCACAGCCTAAAAGTAATGGGGCCAACGGATCATGGACAGAAACTTCTGAACCATGAGCCAACATACAGAGCTCCTCAATTTTTAAGTTGACTATCCAGGTATTTTGGCACAATGATAGACAACTAATACAAAAGGCTTAACCAGATGGAACGTTTTATCGACAGGGGCACAAATTGTTGCTAACGTGACTAAAGGCCCTTTCTTTGCAAAGTTTGTGGTCAAGGTACTCACTGAGCACACACATTCTCTCCCTTCTACCAGAGGACACTTTCCCTGCCCTTCCCAGTCTTGGCAACTGTCTGGAGAGATTACCAGTCTTCTAGGTGCTGGTCTAGCGTATCTCGAAGCCACGGCAGCGCTCACTACAAATCATTAAGATTTTCCATTCTAGCATCTTTCCTTCGGTTTTTCGAAAGAGATGTCAAGGCTAGGCGCTGAACTTCTTCAGACAGAGTTTATGATGAGAGGTCCATGCAGGCCCAGACAAAGGGAAAGGTCTGGCTGAGCAATGTCTTCCTCCTGAACAGCATCTACTGGGAGGAGCTGGGGTGGTACATAGCGTCTGTGCTGCCCCAAGGCCCAGCCTCCTGTGCCTTGCCTTCTGGGTGTCCCTGGCTATGTGAGCTGCAGGACAGTCAGGAGCATTACATGTGGGGAGCAGGGCTCTGGCCTGCTGCATTAGTGTCCACACTGTAATTTGACAGGCCGTTAAGTTTTAAGACCAAACCACTTCCTTGTCAGTTTTTTTTTTTTTTTAAATCGTGGGTGTTAAGCGCGTTAGCTGCTAACTCTGTGATCCACGGAGTTCTGATGCAAACACCTCTATCCCAATCTCCCCTGGTTCCAGGGATGTTGGCCTCCTGTCACCCCAAAGCCCTCAGACTCCTTTGGATTATACTGACCTCACCTCTACTGACAACTGTGTTATAAACTAGCCACATGCTTTCCTGGATGCTGAAAGCAGAATTCTCTGGGAGGTCAAATTCATCTGCAAAACCCTCGGTAGCTCAGTTCAGAGGGCGTCCTACTAATAGCTGATGTCTGGGTACCGTCAAGGGTCAGAACTGACCTGCTGACCCCTTGGGAATGACTCACACCCTGATCTACCCGTCTATTCATCACAGCCCTTCATCCCGCAGAGGTCTCCCTATCTTTTATGTTATTGTAAAATGCGGATAACAAGCTTTTAAAATTTTATTTGCAGGTTTCAATCCTGAGGAAATAATCTGACATGTGGATAAATATTTATGCATGGAAGCGTTCTCGGCAGTGTGACTTATAATGGGAAATTCAGTAAACAACTCAAAGTCTCAACATTATGTCACTGGTTAAGCAATTTGTAGTTCCATTATATGATAGAACATCATGGGGCCAGAAAAAGCAGGCACACAAAGGTGTTTTTAGTAACAAAAGAAAACATCAAGAAGACAATGTACAGGAAAACAATTGATAGGTTTAAAAAAGTGGAGGTAAAGTCCTTTCACTAAGCCAAAAATAAAATAAAATAAGAAGTTTAGAAGATAATGAAATGAAAAACAAACATTACAAGAAAGACGAGACAGTGTTGCCATGTTCTGGGGTGGAGCTCCTAAGCAAAACACAAGCCAATGATGGGAAAGGCTGGCTCGCAGAATGGCTCAGTGCTGAGGTGCAGCTTCCGTGACCACCTAGGTTAATTTCAATCCCGACTGCACCGGTTTGGCCGTATGACCTTGGGCAAGTTCACTGGCCTGTAGGTGCCCTCTTTGCTTTTTATAAAACTGGAATAATGACACAGGATTTGTGGTAAAGGTGAAACGAATACACGTCTAGAATTAACACCCGACCGTAGCAATTACTCAGTAAAGACTACAGTGTGGCTACAAAAACAAAGCTTTGTACAAGGAGATGCACCCACAAAGTTAAAGCAAGCTACAGACTAAGAGAGAGCATCAGGGATATAGGAGGAGACACCTGGACAGCTAAAGACCAATACCCATAATGACAGAGCTCTGGGTAAAAGGAAAATGACAGCCCAGGGAGAAGCGAGCAAAGAGTGTGGTCAGGTGGCTTTCGTGGATCAAACTTGAAAGGCTGGAAAACTGGTGTGGCTCTTCAGTGCCCTCCCCAAAAGCTCATGTGTCCAGTTGGTGGTGGTGTTGGGAGGTGAAGACACTTCCGGAGGGAAGGAAGGTCAATGGAGGTCACTGTTCCCTTTAAGGGTACAGTCCCTTCCTTTCTCTGACCGCCTTGGCCTCTTCCACCATGGGCACCCTGCCATGATGATCTGCTTTGGCAAAGGCCCAAAGGCGACAGGGCCAAGTGACCATGGAGCATCACTACTGAAACCGTGAGCCAAAAATAAGTCTCCCCTCATTTTCACCTGGCTTTTCTTGGGAGCGTTTCCAGCGATGGAAAGCTGGCTAACAAGGCAGGTCACTGCCCCCAAAGGATGTTTTGTTTCTTCAGTGTTAAGAAAGCTGCAGGCAAGGAAAAGCTGACAGTGTGTGTATGTATCTGTTCCCTCTGCAGCAATGACCTCAATTTGTAACAGGAAACCACCTAAGGGATGGAAGATTTCTTTTGGGTCATGGTTTTCAAGAATTTTGGCCCACTGTGGCAGGGAAGGCACGGTAGAGCCGCTTCGCAGATGGCAGTGGGAATGTGTGAAGGAGGCCGTTCATGTCATGATGGACCAGGAGGCGAGAATGAAGGACCTGATGGTAACTTTCAAAAGCTCACCCTCAGTGGCTGGTTTCTGCCTGCTACACCCCATCTTCCTAAACCTCCACAGCCTTCCCCAAATGACCATTGGTTGGGGAATAAGCACTCGAAACATGAGGTTGTTTCAGGCTCAGTCCATGTCCTCGCTCCTTCTCTATCGCTATGATAAAACACCGCGACCAAGGCAACTTACAGAAGGAAGGGTTTATGTGGGCTTGTGGTTCCAGACGGTCAGAGTCCTTCACCATCAAGGTGAGGAAGGGAGACAGCAGGCAGGGCAGCTCACACAGCACAGAGCTCAGCTTTCAAACCACAAGCAGGAAACAAAGAGCAAACCGGGAATGGTAGCTTTTAAAACCTCAAAGTCCCACCTCCAGTGACAGACTTCCTCCGGGAAGGCCACACCTCCTAAACCTACCAACTGGCGACCATGCCGACCGTTTCTGGGCCTACAGAGGATAATTCTCATTCAAGCCACCACAAACCGTAACACCAAAGTTGCCATGGTACTGACTCTGTCACACACAGAAAATTTCTGGGTGTTCCCTAGAGAAGTTTCAAAACAATGAGTCCATCCACGGCACGCAACTTTGCTTTGGCAATTAATCCTAAATATTTAGACATGGGTCCCAATATACGTCTAGAAATGTTTCCTGTGCTGTTGGAGTAGTGAAAAGCTGAGGACAAATGTCTATCAGTAGGGGATTTGTTTAAAATTTATGGCATATCCAAATTATAACACACTACGCAGTGGTTAGATTTATATGTCAACACTTATATCTACATGAGAACATCAGATCCTACTGGTAAGTGAAAAAAGTCAAATTCTAGGAAATGGATAAAATGAATAAGAATGTCCCTGCTCATATTAAAATAGGAGGAGGAGGGAGAAAAGGAGGAGAAGAAGAAATGGAGATGCTGGCTTTAGTAGTGCCAAACCCTGGCGTGGACAGTGTGCCTGGGAGAGGGGCTTCTGCCTGTTTATTCTGTATTCTTACATAGCCTAGAACTACGGTCTCTCTCTTCCATGACGCAGCATTCACGCCAAGTTCCTCATGGAGGCCCAGGGAGGTCAGACACGAGACTTAACCAACAGAGGAGCAGAGGCCATTCTAGGGCTGCAAGGCCAGGTTCTGCCACTCAACACAACTGTGTGCACACAGCCTCTCTCAGCCCTTTGCTTACATTTGCGCTGTGCTCCCCAGGGGGCCCAGCCTACCTCCTGGAGAGCAGGACCCAGGGGACAAGCCTGGCTGTAAACCAGGTGACTGAGCTAGTCTACACAGAGGGTCTCAATAGATGCCGCCACCCAGTGACTACCCAGGCACCAGCTGTACCAGAGTCTGGATGGCTTACCGGGAAGGAAAGCCATGGGCAAGCCGAGGCAAAAAGAAGGTGAAGAAGCTGGGGTCCAACAGAGGCTTCAAGGTCAGCCTGACTACAGAGGACTGAAAACAGACTGTGAGAGCCAAAGTTACATTTTAAGTTTTAGTTACTATGCCTTAGAGATCCATGAAACAAATATGCCTCTGATCTGCGAGTCCCTTGCCCAAGGACAGGGAGTTCCTGGAATGTTGGCGACTATTGTTTGTGAGAGACAAGCCACAAGTTTTCATTCCCCAAACAAGTTTGTTTGACCTATCTGCACTTGTGAGTGGGAGGCACACAGGCAGGAAATAGGTCCGGAGTGTACTTGCCTCTGACGGGGCCTGATGGGAAATGTAGTGGGTTATGTAGGAATTACGGGTTTTCCTTCTTAAGCCCCTACCACATGTGATACTGAGCCATTTCCTGGGAACCTGAACAGATCCCATCCACCTGGCCAGTATTTGATTAAAGCTTGTTTCACATTTGGCTTTCAACTGGGGTAGTGGTCTTATTCTTGACTGGTGAGATTAACCATACAGTAAGCAGGGCCCACATGCCTCTCCCTCTGGAAGCCCAGGACCACGTCCATAGGTACCCTGAGGAAGCTACAGGCACCAAACATGTGAGGTTCCTCCGCAACCTATAGTTGCCAGGAGTCCTGCCTGGATAGGCACAGGTCAGGAGGAACCGTGAACGCCTTCTCTCCCAGGCTGTTCAAAGGGAGACCAGGACAGGAACAATCACTGTCTTAGCACTTAGTGCACGGACAGAAAAGAACTCTGCAAAGAAAGCCAGGGGGTCTCACAGGACTCAGTTAGGTTAGCTGAACCTTCTTTCCCCAGTGTTCCTATATTACTCATCTATAAAACCGCCAAAAGTCATTAAAAGCAGGTTTGTTTATTTTTCTAGTTTAAGCCCTACTCCTTCGGTCTATTGGGCTGTTTGAAGCATCTTAGGAAGAAGTTGGCTCTTTTGGCCGGCGAACTTCTTTACTCGGTTATAAACCTTGCAACTCTGAAAGTCAACCTTGATGCTCATCACCCGTTTTTCAGTCACTGATTACATCTAAGTATGCACTCTCCAGACAAGGCAGGCTGAGGATGCTTCCCCCAGGTGGCACCATCCTGTCCTGCTCTCCCTATCACAGGCAGAACAGCAATTCACTTGTTGACTGTCTCCCTAAAAAGAAAGGCAAGCTCGCTCTCTGATCCAGTAACCCTGCCCAGGAACCAAGTGAAGCACAGCCAATCTGTAGCAGAGTCATTCCTTAATCTTTGCGGGGGTGGGGTCTGCTTCTCAGTCGCTCTCTACACGGCCTGGGACTGACACCCGAAACATTAGGACTTTTAGGAGTCACCCGCTCTTGCTCTTCAGCCTCCAGCTTCCAGACAGGGTTTGCAGAGTTCCTAAGAGTGCTCCACGTGGATCCCACCTTGAGCTCTGGCTCCCCTTGACACCATGAGACTTCAGCCCTCCCCAGGCTGAGAAGCACAGTTCCGGGCAAGGAAAGGGGCCCCTGCCATCTACGGGGACGGGGACGTTAGCAGGCAGTTCATCCAGAGGTAAACCTCATGCTGTTGCTTGCACCCCTCACTCTGCAGTGATAAACACATGTGCTGGCCCACAGACAGACAGATAGAAGGAGGACATGCTGGGGCATCTGCCAGCATCAGCCTCTACAGCTGGGATGGGGATGCATGCAGGGTGACTTCAGCTCTGAATCCAACATAGTAACTTCCTGCAAGACTTACTTCCACCCACAACTCTGAGATGGACTAGGAAAATGTATTTTAGCTTGGAGGTGGGTGGGGGTGGGTACGGTGCTGCCTATGGCCCAGGCAGTCTGTGTCTCTAAGGTCTCACTAACCTTGGGGATACCCATAACTAAGGACATCCCCTGTCCGCCCTGCCTGGAGAACACCACACCTCACAGGCCCTGTCATTAATCTTCTTTGCCTTGTTTTTGAGCTAAGTTCTCACTCTGTAGCCTAGGCTGGCCTCAAACTCAGTGGTTCTCCCACCCCCAAGGCTGGAATCACAGATGTATCCATCTTGATTTGTCCCTCTGACGCTGTCCTTAATCATCAGGTCTTAATCCCAAGTCTAAAGGGTCTCTGGGGGAAAAAAAATGTTCCTGAACAATTTGTTCTCTAGAACTAGAAACAAAACCACAGGAAATGCTTTTCCTCTGGATTCCCAAGAATTTAGCACTTTTAAGAAAAAACAAAGTTAGGGAAATTCATAGTAGCAGCTCCCTAAGAGGGGTCAAGCTAGACCTTGCTCCCCCATGCCCCTCCCACTCCCATGCACTAGCCACCAGAGACAGAAAGTAGCACGGCGAACAATCTGTGACAATCTTATCTGCAAGGCAGTGCTAATCACACCCACTCAGTGGCACTGCGGGTGAGATGGAAGATGACCCTTCTGAAGCCACTCTGTCAGTGTGAGGACCTTGTGCTGACAGGATTAATCAGCGGAGCATCCTCCTCCTCCTCTGCGAGTGTCTCTATGGCTCTCCATCCTCTCTCCCTCTCACACACGCATTTGTAAAGCACGGAATTCCTGCCATTTTCTTTTCTTCTCTGTAATTTTTCACTCTAATCACTGTGCCAAACCGGTGGCAGGAGGCTATGAGAAGAGAGGACCTCACAAGTGCATAGTTTATCCCAGGCCATTAAGCTCATCACCAACTGGGAGTGGCCAGCCCTTCCCAGCAGCCCCTGGCAGCACCACGCAGGGCTGCCATCTTTTGCTCTCAGGTGACATTGCCCTCTCCTCCTGAAGCTGCCTAATCAACCTTCTGTTCTGCAGAGAGGACACGGGCTCAGAAAGATGCTATCTGCCTTCCTGTCACTCCCTGTCACTCTTGAGAGCACCAGGGACTGTGATTCTCTGCGGTCATCTCGGGTTGAGATTGAATGCGGTGAAGTAGCAGGGTGGTACTCTAGCTGCTGGCCTCACTGCCTGCCCAGCTACCGAGCAGGGGCAGGCTCTCTCTCCACATGGTTCCCACCCTCAGTAAGGAGGACCAGTACTGCCTTGCCAGAACCCAGTCCGACTCCTCAGCCCTTAGTGTCTTGGAGGATGCTCAGGCCTCTCGGGGATGGAGCTTCACTGAGTTCTGCTGAGGAACACGTGTGGCCTGATATCAGGACTTCTATGCAGTTCCGATGGAGACACAAGGCAGGCGTGTGAGCTGAGGATCGGCACCATGCCAGTTCCCATTATGTCCCCATCCAAAGAGTCCCAAGGTGGTGTCCTACTCTGAGGAAGGGGGAGGTAGGGGCAGCGGAGTTCCACTCACATGGGGCGTGGAACATGACGAGGACAGAGGAGTGCTCCTTCACAAACTGGTCAAAGTCTTCATCGGTCAGGTGATAAACGGAGCCGCCCTCATCTGCCCAGGGAGTCTCGGGGACCTGGGGCTGTGGCGGCTGTGGACTGGAAGACCAAAAACAGGCAGAGCTCAGAGAAAGCCCTGGGGCCTGAACAGCACGTGCAAAATCCAGCCCCCTGGACACAAAGCTCCCACACCAAGGCCTTTTATACACTGGAAACTGGACCTAAGGAAGAGTGCTGGACTGCAAGGGACTGCCCTGCCCATCTCCACCTGCCCCTCAAAGTAGCAGAGAGGTACTTAGCGGACACCAGCCTGCACAGCGGCTGTTTGCTACAACTTTCTAAGACAGCTCAGCAAATCTCACTTTTCCCAGCAACTGGAGGGCTTGTTAGCCTTTTCAAGGCTTGCAAACTTCCAGCAAGCTGGCGAGGACAAAGAGCAATGGTGCAGAGTGCCCTCTGGGGAAGCTGGATGTCCTGCTCTGTGCCACCCACTGGCAGGGCATAGGAGGAAGAAGGTGTGAGGCCAGAGGCTGAGCAGAAAGAAGCTGTGAAGGGGGCAGGGGTGACCATTGAGCCTGAGGAAAACCAGGTTGGTAGTATACGCCCTGCCAGAATCTTCGACACTTTACTAATCCTTCCAGAGGCTAAGAACAGACATGGCTGACGCCCAGAGTCCTCATCTACTCCATCACTCACCAGCTGCAAACCCCAGTGGCTGCTTCCTCTGTAGAGAACCACAGGCTGGTGACTGTAGGCCCTGGAGCTATATGAAGAGAAGGTTCCTAGCTACCCACTTCCTGCCCAGGAGAAGATGCCTGGTGACATAAGATCCCTGCTGCTCTACTGCCGAGCACCTTTGCCAAAACACCTTAACTGCACCCTTTGGATGACAAATGTGAAAGGGGCAACCATTGTTCCCCACCAGTAGGTGCTTCCTGCAGGGACCGGGCTGGAGACAACCATTCTTCCCCTCCTGTAAGTGCCTACAGCACTTACAGTTTATAGAGTTCAGGAAGTCGGGGCTGGAGAGGAGCAAAGCGGCTCACACAGCAGGACTTGCCATCTCCCAACCCTACAGAAGCAAAGCTGGGTCCAGAGCCTATGGGACCATGTTGGCTTTGTGGACTGAGCTGCCCTGGTGGCCTCAGTCTCACTGGTCTGGTGTTGCAGGGACCACAACAGTCAGAGAAACAGAAAGTGGCACAGCCTTTGGCCCCTGCTTACCAGTGTCAGGCTGTGACAGGCCTGACAGGATTGACGGTTTCTAAAGAAACACGTGAGTCTCTCAGTCTATAAGACTTGAACAATGCCCCAAAGAAACAAGAACTTCTCTGGAATCTCATGCTGGAAAGGAAAGGGTACCAGCTAGAGGGGGAATTGGTCTCCCCAAAAGAGATTTCATACAGTTCTACAATGGAGACTGAAGCTCATAATGATGGGTCAAAAGTGGGCGGGACCACACCCTGACCAGAACAGCTCTCTATTCAAACATCCAGATATCTTACATGAAGACCCCAAAGATGGACTTGGGGGATTGCTGGATCCCTTTGTCCCTCTTCCCAATGGGATTCCATTTTAAACAAATACCTCCCTTTCCTGCTTTCCACCGATTTATTCATTTTCGTTTTCTTCAAGACAGGGTATCTCACTATGTAGATCTGGCTGTCTAGAATTCGTTATGTAGATCAGGCTGGCCTCAAACTCATAGAGCTCTACCTGCCTCTGCCTCCCAACTGCTGGGATTAAAGGTGTGTGCTGCTATACACAGTCGCTTTCCACTTTTGATAATGGCTCTTTAGTTGGCTTATTGAGGATGGGAGGTTGGACCTGATTGGGACACAGAATGTGACCCCTATATTCTATAACAAGATGGTTCTGGTGGCACATTCAAGCTTTGAGGGGTCACCGCCCAGACACGAGCTCCATGAAATCTAGCTTCTTATATCTGGGCTCAAGCCACTAACCTTTCACACATCAATCACATTAGAGAATTCATCTTTACAGTATATGTCTACTGCAGCTGGATGCGGTAGCACACACCTTTAATCCCAGCAGAGGCAGGCAGATCATTATGAATTCGAGGCCAGCCTGGTCTACACAGCAAGTTCCAGATTCTATTTCAAAATAATAATGATAATGATGACAAGGTTAATTTTTAAAAGATATCTATAGCAGGTGATTTGCCATGCAGAGACCAGGGGTCAGACAGCAGGCATCAGTAGGGACAGGCTGGGTGCACCATGAACCATCTCTATTAGTGGGGGCTGAGCACAGAACAATGCGTACTCTTTGCACAGCAGCATGGACAGACTTCTGCAGACGCACACAGCAATCTATAATTTAACAGCTCTTGTATAAGAAAGCAGATAATTGTTCTTGTTTGTGTCTGCTATAAAAAAGAGTTTGCGACCATACAGGAAATGAGTTGAAGTTGATACCTCTAGGATGTGGCAGAGAGAACAGGAAGGGTGAAAAAGCAGAAGCAAGGCTTTTCAATGCATTCTGAAGTACCTTAAATCGTTAAAAAATTATATGAATGTAGGCTGGGCGGTGGTGGTGCACGCCTTTAATCCCAGCACTTGGGATGCAGAGGCAGGCGGATCTCTGTGAGTTCGAGACCAGCCTGGTCTACAAGAGCTAGTTCCAGGACAGGCTCCCAAACCAAAGAGAAACCCTGTCTCGGAAAAAAAAAAAAATCAAAGTAAGCTGGGCAGTGGTGGAATATGCCTTTAATCCCAGCACTGGGGGAAAGGGGGGGGGGTGGCAGAGGCAAATGAATCTCGAGTTCAAGGCCAGCCTGGTCAACAGAGTGAGTTCCAGGACAGCCAGGGCTACACAGAGAAACCCTGCCTTGAAAAACAAAACAAAATAACAACAAAAATCAAAGCAATTTTAAGAACTGAGCAAGAGCATCAATAGATGCAAAAGCTAAGTCCTGGCAGAGTATTAAGAAGGAGCCTGAGAAGCTTCCAGTTTAGAGACTACAATAAGGTTTTGGTCATTTCTTTTGAATGTATAATCCACCGAAATGAAAACAACCAGACAGACAACGCGGGAGAAGAAGTGAGCATAATTTCAGGAGTAAGTAAAAAAAAATCACCACGGCTACAGGAGTCACACCCTTGAAGCGGGGCGGTGTCACTGCAAGGCCGTGCCACAGACAACTGGGGGATTACCTTCTAGAGAGCGCTGCAGGAGGGACACAGCTGTAGGAGCATGAGCTGAAGGGGAGCAAGCAGAAGGCTGTGCACAAAGCCCTGGACGGTGCTTTTCACTGTCTGCCACCCATGCAGCTAGCGCTCTGCAGACTGGGGCTCCCTCTTGCCCTCCTATCTCTTGCACCCAACACACACCAGGCAACTAATGTAAGCTCACTGAGTAATGAGTGAAGAAACCTGGCTTAAGGACACAGAGGTGAGCAGACGTCTGTGGGTTCCAGGCCAGCCTGGTCAATTACACAGCAAGACCCTGTCTCCAAAACTCAGAATAAACAAGTGAAAATTTAAAATGGTATTTCAGACTGCTCGGAAAAGAGAACCCATACTTTACTTTCTGTATCTCTGAGGAGATCTAATGCCCGCCAGTAGAGGCTCCAGAGAAGAAGTGAGCATGCTGAAGTCTATCCTTTAGCAGACAACAGAACCAGGGCATAAAGGCACCTAGACCTTTTGACCTTTGCCTTTGACCGCAGGAGCCCAGGTAAGCAACTTCAACTTAAAGTTGAAGCTAGACAACTTATGGGAGCAGATGCAGACACCTACAGCCAAACATTAGGTCAAGGACACCATGAGAAAACCCACAAAATAACTAACTTAGGTTCACAGGGCTCACAGAGACTGAATCAACCATCAGCTAGGCCCTCTGCACATATGGCTGTGTGGCTTGGTGTTCTAGAGGGGCTCCTAAGAGTGGGAGTGGGGGTGTCTCTGATTCTTTTGCCTGCTTTTGGGACCTTTTCCCCTCCTACTGGGTTGCCCCGTCCAGCCCTAATACAAGGGGAGGTGCCTTAGTCTTATTGCGACCTGGCATGCTATGTTTGGTTGATATCCCTGGGAGACCTGTCCTTTTCTGAAGGAAAACAGAGGAAGAAGTGAATCTCGAGGAGAGGGGAATTGGGAGGGAGGGACTGGGAGGAGAGGAGGATGGGAAACTGTGATCGGGATGTAATGTGAGAGAAGAATTTAAAAATTAGACAATGGACTACTCGCTGGCCTTTTTATGGCTACTTCTCAGGTTCTCATTGACAGGCACACAATGGGCAGGGGATGCTCTGTAAATGTACAAGGATTAACCAGACATTCCTAGATAATCAGCCTAACTTGAATTCAAAAAGAAGCAAAGGGCTAGGGCAACAGTTCAGCGGATAAAAGTCCTTACCAGGCAAGTATGAAGACCTGGGTCCAAATCCCCAGAGCCCATATAAAAAGTCAGGCATGGTCTCCTGTATCTAACCCCAGTACTGTGGAAGGCGGACACAGGAAGATCACCTAGGCTTGCTAGCTGCCAGCCTAGCTCTAGATGCAAGGGAATAAAGCAGAGAGTGATAGAGCAAGACACTTAACATCTCCTCTGGCCTCTGCACGGGTGCATGTCCACGTGAACCTGCACACTCTAACACACACAGACAGACCGCACACATACACCACACTCTTAAAAATATACACGGTTAAAAAAAAAGCATCGAGGTAAAGGACGCTGTGGATAATTGCTAGGGTGTGCTTTCTGACTCCTCGATACCCTTCCGTGTGCTCTGTAGGCTAGATGGAGTATCTGTCCTGGGCTCCGGGACTGGAAAG
This sequence comes from Chionomys nivalis, assembly GCF_950005125.1. Lineage (NCBI taxonomy): Eukaryota > Metazoa > Chordata > Mammalia > Rodentia > Cricetidae > Chionomys > Chionomys nivalis. Next base: position 59,135,747 of record NC_080088.1, on the reverse strand, counting down.
GTGGGAGATGTGTGAGCCACAGACAGAGAAAGGCAACCGGAGCAGCACGGGGCAAGAACACTGGGCATCTGTTAATTCAGTTTACCTCTGGTTCAGAGAGACAGCAGAAGCGGGCAGCGAGGCCAAAACGGAGTGCTCTTTACTTACCCCTCTACTTGTCTGTCACCCCAGCTCCACAGAGGTGACAAGGCCCTTAGAATCATGAGGGGGTACAGCTACTATGATGTTTGTCTATTCCAGAGCCTGCGTGTGCTCGGACACCAGGACTGGGTTCTAGGAAAGGCAGGTTTTCTCTGGGGCTTTATACATCACTGGGAGATACAGCCAGGATGGGAGCACCCCAGTCTTCACACTTGGCTTACAGAGACCCCAGAGAACAGCTCAGGGCCAGGGCAGTGGTAAGGCGAGGTCCTGTACTGCCCACTAAGATTGGAAAAAATGGTAAAGACTTAAAATACATGACACAAGGAGAAACCACACACAGAGATGGGTGTGCGCGGTGGAAAATCTGGAAGGAAATTCAAACGACTGTCTCTGGGTAAAAGGGTACAGAAGTGCTTTTCCTCATACTTTAAAGGGCTTTCTACAAGAAACATCTTACTTAAAAATCCATAAACTCAGAAAAATATTTAAAAATTTAAGGTAGCTGACAACGAAGTGACGTGGCTAACTCGCTGGGGCATGAGGTCAGGCAGCTCACTGGACAGCCTGTAAGAGGTAAGACTTATCTATTCCTACTTTGACGGGGACGGGGGGAGCACAGCAATGTGCCCCAACCCTGAGTGCTCACATCTGCCTAGAGTGTGGCTGCAGGGAGCCCAAGTTTTCCTTCTGGGCGGTTCCCAGCTCCTCTCTCATCTTGGAGACTACAGAGGTACTAGGCTGATGGCAGGGGCTCCTTCTGACTCGGAGGAGATAAAGAAAGAGGCTGGAAGACGAAGGCATGGCCAGGACAGTGTTCCTTAGCAGGCAGCCCTGGGCTTCTGCAGATCAGGTCTGCAGGGGAGAGGCAGGCTCCAGTGGAGACAGCCACCCGTCACAAATCTCCACCATGCAAACCCCATCCCCCGCCCCAGACACAACCCTATCCTTCTAGAAAGAGCTGAGGGTGTTCTGGAATGAGAAAGGGTTGGAGAAGGGGCAGGGACGCAGGCAGATTTTATGCTCTGGTGACAAATGAGATTGCTGTTTGCTGAAACCTTTTCCCAAAGCGGACCGAGATATGTCAAACTGGAGGAGAGTGCACGCTTATTATTAAATGAAAAAGGGAAATAGGGGAGTGAAGGCCCGGGTTAAGACAGTGAACACATGGTAATAAGGAACAGCCTTCTCAGGCAGGGCCTGAAAATGAGGTAGCCGATGGGGACAGAGATGTGGGAATGCTTCCAAAAAAATATGCGTCTCTATGCAAATACAGGTGGACTGGTGTTTCATCTCCTGGGCCCCCGGGAGTTAGGGAGACAGGGCTTCAACATTCAGAAATCCATCAGTGTGTTCCTTAGAGTTTTGTTTTTTTTAATACAAAATCCATTCTTACCACAATTTCTGAAAAGTCACATCCTGAACCTCTATATCTTCGGAAAACTAATTCTTTAACCCTAGGATTTGCACTTGGGGTCCCTAAAGTAAAGATGCCAATATATATTAATGAGCTGGCGACCGGGGAAGGATGAGGCGGAGGGCCTATGCTGAGCTCTGAGTGGGACTCCAGGGGGCCTCGTGGGGAACGGGGCTAGCGGTCTTGCTACCTATCATCAGTTCTATAGTCTTGGGCAAGTTACTCTGTTCCTCGACTTCTGTTAACATTAACTCAACCATGAAACAAGAATAAAAACACCTTCCCGCCAGTGCTACTGTGAGTACTGGACGAGAAACTCTATCAGGTGCTTACAACGGTGTTAGCCACAAAGCAGAAGACCCCATCGGTAGCTCCTATTCCTCGATGTATGCACAAATGATCACACATGAGAGCAGGGTAGGCACTGGGGAAGGGGTGGCCTGGGGGCTCCAGGAGAGAACACTGAGCTCTGTGAGGGCTTTGGCAAGGCTAGGCTTAGCTTAGGAAGAGGAGAATGTTCAGTGGGAAGATGGACAAGACGCAGCAGTTGGCCTGGTTCGTGTTGGCTAAGATGAGGGATGGGGCCAGCAGAACTGTGGAATCTGATGTCCAGAGATCTTATCATATTATAAAGCAGGGACTGAAGGTTGCCATGGAGCAGGGTTGGGAGTGTGTGTGTGTGTGTGTGTGAGAGAGAGAGAGAGAGAGAGAGAGAGAGAGAGAGAATGTGTGTGCGTGTGTGTGTGAGAGAGAGAGAATGTGTGTGTGTGAGAGAGAGAAAGAGAGAGAGAGGGGAGAAAGAGAGAGAATGCGTGTGTGTGTGAGAGAGAGAATGTGTGTGTGTGTGAGAGAGAGAGAGAGAGAGAGAGAGAGGAGAGAAAGAGAGAGAATGTGTGTGTGTGTGTGTGTATGTGTGTGTGTGTGTGTGTGTGTGTGAGAGAGAGAGAGAGAGAGAGAGAGAGAGAGAGAGAGAGAGAGAGTCGAAGAAGGCATTAGGATGTTCCCGAATAGCTTCACAGCATCTAATACAGTGTTGTTTTTTTTAAATAAGCACTCAAGTGACAGACCTATTTTCAGAGAGAGAGAGAACTCTACAGAACTCTCTCAAACATGATATCCTGGGTGAGAAATACTTCCATCCATCATAGTCGGGTGTGTGTGTGTATGGGGGGCGGGGGTTCAATCTGCATGGGAAGATTTCAGAAAACCCTTGACTATGCCAAGAGAGTTGACAGGTTAGATAGCCTCTCCCCACCTCCACGCCATGAAAAGAGGAAGGAGCAAACTCTAGATAGGTCCCGTCACCACAGGTCAACAGCTCAGCAAATCCTCATAGCTCCTGCAGCCCCTATCACAGAACCGCACGGGGGGGGGGGTGGGGGGGTGGGAGGTGGGGGGGTGGGGGAGGCGAGCCACACAGGCAGTGTGATCGTATTTTCCCTCCCTTGACCTCTTTTCCAGCATAGCCCTGTGAGTGAGCGGCTGCCCTTAGCACAACAGATGCCCCCCAAACCATGATGAACCCAGACACAAATGCCCCTGACTTACTTCTTCAGCCACTCCACGATGTCCTCAGCCGTGGACCCATAGTTCTCATACTGGAACAGAAACCGCCCTTTCCTGTGAAATGACAAACTGGCTCAGCTAGGGACACCAATGCCATGGGAGGCATTGCACTCTAGAAGATAATCAGGAGACTTACTCGAAATAGCAGATGGTAGGGTAGCCGCGCACATTGTACTCTTCCTTGATGGTTTCAAACTCTGAGGGGTAGATGTTCATCCCAGCCAGCACCTGAAAGGATGGAGAAGAGACCGGTCCACTATCTGCACCTACCCATGCCTGGCCTGGCCGGGTGGACCACTGGAAGAAGACGCTCGGGACAAAGTCTTGCTAGCTGGTGTGTAACCAGGGGAACAAGGCTGTCTGAAACAGCCCAGACAACAATAGAGAGCTTTGGGAAAGCCAGACATCTGAGTTCCAGGGCCGCCCTCCAAACAGCTGTTCCACAAGAAGGAGCATTTGGAACAAAAACAGGGTTCTGAAGGCCGAGCTTAAGAGGGCCTGGACCAAGGCCACAGCCACCAAAGCACACAATGTGTTCAAGCAGGGCTCATCTTTCTAAGTGGCAGGAACAGTGGTTGGACACACTGAGCATCTGTGTAAGGGCCTTGGGCATCTCATGCCCTGTCCTCAGGCTGCCCACCGAGGCTTAATACAGTCGTTTCACACTCCATGTCTCATGTGTGGCTAAGGAGACCATGGTTCTTACAGTGCATGAGATACGAAGTGTCCACAGGCTTGCTTAACCTTTCCCCACACCTGACCTTACCATGGGACCCTTCTATTTCTTCCTGCTGGTGACCCTCACACTCAGCTGGTTTGACTATAATTATAAAAGTCTGACAGCATTCTAGTTCTGGGGCCTCCATGGTCCACACCCATGAACTGGAACGTGAGCAGCTGTGTCGCTGCTATGTGGCCAAACCCTAAGAACCACCCAGAATGTGCTGTCTCCTGAGATGGGCCTTCCTTCCGTGGGCCCTTTTCCCATGGGGCTGGATTAGGTTCGAGTCTGTTCTCATGGGAGAAAGTTGTAGAATGGTCAGCACAGGAAGGCTGGTCATGCTCACAGAGCAGAGTAACACAGAAGTGAAGGGGAGAACATAAGAGACAATGCAGGAAGCTCAACGCTAGATTCTAACAGAGATGGACACGAAGAAAGAGAATAGGGAACACGGTGACTCTGGTGAGCAATGAACTTGATCCTAGCATCTGTGTCCACCTATGAGCTGTTTGGTCTTTGCAAAGTCACCCTCCCCAAGGCTCCTTGTTTGGAAGGTGTAGGTGATGTGACTATTGCAAGTCTCTTACGAGAACAGAATGAGACAACCTAGGTCAAAGATTTTAAACCCATTTGCATGCAAAATTCAAGAAGTCATTGTTTTTTACTGCTGAGTAGTACTCTAATATGTATATATTCCATACTTTCTTCATCCATTCTTCCATTGAAGGGCATCTCGGTTGTTTCCAGGTTCTGGCTATTACAAACAATGCTGCTATGAACATAGTTGAGCATATACTTTTGTTGTATGATAGGGCATCTCTTGGGTATATTCCCAAGAGTGGTATTGCTGGGTCCAGGGGTAGGTTGATCCCGAATTTCCTGAGAAACCGCCACACTGCTTTCCAAAGTGGTTGCACAAGTTTGCATTCACACCAGCAATGGATGAGTGTACCCCTTTCTCCACAACCTCTCCAGCAAAGGCTATCATTGGTCTATCCTGAGTGAGGTAAGCCAGACCCAAAAAGAGGAACATGGGATGTACTCACTCATATTTGGTTTCTAGCCATAAATAAAGGACATTGAGCCTATAATTCGTGGTCCTAGAGAAGCTAAATAAGAAGGTGAACCCAAAGAAAAACATATAGACATCCTCCTGGATATTAACCTTCATCAGGCGATGAAAGGAGACAGAGACAGAGTCCCACATGGGAGCACCAGACTACAACCCCAAGGTCCAAACCAGGAGCAGAAGGAGAGAGAGCACAAGCAAGGAACTCAGGGCCATGAGGGGTGCACCCACATACTGAGACAATGGGGATGTTCTTTCGGGAACTCACCAAGGCCAACTGGACTGGGTCTGAAAAAGCATGGGATAATACCAGACTCACTGAACATAGAGGACAATGAGGACTGCTGAGAAGTCAAGAACAATGGCACTGGGTTTTGATCCTACTGCACATACTGGCTTTGTGGGAGCCTAGGCTGTTTGGATGTTCACCTTAATAGACCTGGAAGGAGGTGGGAGGTCCTTGGACTCCCCACAGGGCAGGGAACCCTGACTGCTCTTAGGGCTGATGAGAGAGGGGGAGTTGATTGGGGGACGGGGAGGGATATGGGAGGTGGTGGTGGGGAAGAGACAGAAATCTTTAATAAATAAATAAATTAATAAATAAAAAAAAAGATTTTAAACCCAAACCGGGTGCTCTGTGACCTCTGGGTCCTTCTTTCCCATATGCCCCGATGGTCCTGATGTGTAGTCTGTGTCGTCAGCCCCTTCAGCCCAGAAGCACCTTTCCAATTGTTTTAAATACCTAGCACAGTGCCTGGCAAACCACAGACACGTAACACGTGCTTGCTAAGCCAACAGGGTTTCCCCCATCCCATTTTAGGATGTTGTGGAGAATATGGGGGAATAAGCCTGAAACAGAACAGACTAGGAGTCCTGGAACCCCTACAAGACACGCTGCTCAGTCCCCAGGGTGAGTCAGTCTGCTCCAGTAACATCTGTCTACCTGGAGGTTCCTTTCTCCGGGCTAATTGATCTCCCTCACGTCAGTGCGCACTGGCCACAAGATGAATCACACACACCCTCTTCTCTCATCACATCCCTTCTCTGCACTCAATCTTACCATCCTGCTGAATACAGGAGCAAATCCAATCTGTACTCAGCCCATATGGTCTCTGTCTTTCTTACAAATCTCTTAATTGTACACCTGCTAGGGCCTAGAGTTTTTTTTTTTTTCTGCTTTCTTTTCTTTTCATTTTTTTTTTTAAGCAAGGAAAGAGACAGTCTAAGACTTCTGCACAGGAAGGAAACTGGCATGTCTGCTTCTCAGACACGTTGGTGTGTATCATCTTCCGCTTCCTCCTCCTCCCCCACTGCTTCCACCAGTAGAGTATGCACTCTGAGCTCCAGACACCTGGACTGCCGTCCGACTCCCCACCTAGCAAATGCATTCCCTTTGACAACTACCCCTCTTGTCCCTCAGTTTCCTCATCTGCAGCAACTCGTGTGCTTTGATGTTTAAGTGATAACACAAATAATATCTGCTTAAACTCAAGATAACTTGGGTATTCTTGTTAATACCACAAGGTTGATAATCTGCTCACATTTCTAAAGCATGTGTTGTCTTTGCTTCTGGTCCCTCACTTTGGGCATTCTGGTTCCCCTGCTGAAGATGCTTAGCCTATTCCCTACCATGTGGCAACCACTAAAGACTCATTCATCTATTTAAGCAAAATCCAAAAACTCTCATCTCCAGAATAGCCTTTTCAAAACACCTATCCTTGGGTGTGCTTATTCTGTAGCACTTCTGGGCCATTTGGGGGACGATGACCGGTTATGAGAAGTATAATGTGTGTGTGTGAGTGTGCGGGCGTGTGTGTACGTTTTAAGACAGGGTTTTGCTATGTAGCTCTGGCTGTCCTGCAACTTCGTCCTGCAACCAGACTGGCCTTGCACTCAAAGATTCTCCTGCCTCTGACGCCCCAGGCTTGGGATTAAAGGTGTGTGCTCCTACATCCAGCGAGATATGTATTTTTTTTTTTTTTTGAGCAACTAGTAGAAATGGATGCCCAACAGGCACTTCTTCACATTTAACCCTTGCAGTAATGGTCATGGATGCTGCACAGTGGGGAGAGTTCATAAGCTGCTGCTCCAAACAGGGTCAGACTGCCAAGACATTCAGGAAGGAAAATGAAACAAGGTCTACAACAGGAAGAGCATGCATCCCCCCATGCACCCCAAAATGAAGAGTGTGTCTACTCCAGCTGGACTATGGAATACATAGAATTGGAAGAGAGAAGGCTACAAGCAAGTTAGCCAAAGTCACTTTGGAAAAGAGTTTAGTTGTCAATGCATTTGGGGCTCCATTCAGGTATGGTAGAAAACTACTGAGGTCAAAGAAAATATTACTATCCAGCAGCGTTTCTTTGAAACACAGTCACTCCCTAGTATCCACTGGAACTGGGGAAAACACCAGGGTACTGAAATCCTGGGATTCTCATCTCTTCTATGAAATGGGGTAGTATTTGCATATACTCTACAGAAACTCTCTCACATGCTCCAAATCACCTCACGTTATCCCCAAACAGAAGACAATGTAGACGCTAAATAGTTGTGATAGTTATGACTGAAGGGATAAACTCAGTCTGCACATGTTCAATACAGAACAGCTCCCTCTAAATATCTTAGATTCACTGTTGGCTGAATTCACAGATTCAGAGCTCTGGAAAACACAAGGTGTGTGCGCAGGATAGGGCAGGTTGTCAAGGGAGAGTTGTAGGTCAGGGAACAAGTGAGTAGTCTCCAACAAATACCTATGTGGCCAAGCAGAACATGATCCAGAATTGTGGATATAAACAAGGTGGTGAATGTATACAAGATGGGAATGTAGACAAGATGGCAGATGTAGACAAGATGGAAGATGTAGACAAGATGGTGGATGCAGACAAGATGGGGGATGCAGACAAGATGGCGGATGCAGACAACATGGGGGATGTAGCACAAGGGGGTAAATGTGAAAAGAGGTGTTTGTCAAGATGCAGAACACATTATTGACGATCCAGGCAGCTCATTTAAGGGGCTTGAAGGAAGGATTTACTGAAGTAAGTCCACAGGTGGAGGGAATAGTCCACCACATGGCAGGAAGCTGTTTTTAAACACTGCATTAATAATAAGGGCGCGGGGGGGGGGGGGATCCTGACTGTTAAGTGTAAGCTATCAGATATGTGGTACTGGAGCTTAGGAAATAAGCTTGGGCAAAAGCAGGGGCACAGAGTGATGGAGGAGTTACTTTCATTTAATAAAGAAACTGCCTTGACCCATTTATAGGCCAGCCCTTAGGTGGGTGGAGTAAACAGACAGAATGCTGGGAGAAAGAAGCCGAGTCAGGGAGTCGCCATGATTCTCCCACTCCAGACAGACGCAGGTTAAGATCTTTCCTGGTAAGCCAGCTCATGGTGCTACACAGAATATTAGAAATGGGTTAGATCAATATGTAAGAGCTAGCCAATAAGAGGCTGGAGCTAATGGGCCAGGCAGTGATTAAAAGAATACAGTTTCCGTGTAATTATTTCGGGGCATAAGCTAGCCATGCGGGCGGCTGGGTGCCAGGGACGCAGCCCCGCTCCTCCTATTACAACAGAGTGGCACCCAACGTGCTAATGAACTCCACGTAAAACCTGAGAGGGCTTAAAAAGGAGAGAGAGAGAATTTAAGACAGCTTTTTGCTGTTTGTGGGTTGCGTGCGGCAAAGAAATTGTCCTGACTCAGCAACAGGAAAAAACTGGCTGTTTTAAAATGCCGGCTTTCTGGGCTGTGCCGCCATCACAATCTTTGTCTGGCTCCTGCGGGAGACAGAGTCTTTGAATGGAGCATTTGGAGTAAAGAGCTACGGCTTGCTTGATGGCAATAGGGACTGCTGTGTGCCTGGAACTGTGTGTGGCTCAGGGGCACCAAATGGTTCTGATGCAGGAGCAGCTCAGCTCCACCATGAGGAACTCTGCTGGTCTCAGGCAGGAACTACCGTAATTACCATAATAACAGCGCAGTTAAGGTTTAGACTGGGCAGGACACAGGCAGTATCATAATACCTCTAAATGATGCAACTTAAGTTTTTGAGAATTGCTTAACATTTTAAGAAATGCTCCTGGATAGTAAAAAAATTACAGATTCACAATAGAACTGATTCAGACACTGTTGGATGAATGTCTTAACAAAAAGGGTAAAATCTTTAAAGAGACAGAGTAAAAGAAATAAAGAAAAATAAGCCACGTAAAAATGGAAAATTCACAGAGAGTCTGGATTCTTTCTATTATTGTGTTTTCTTTAAAATTTTTGACTGTAAAGGAGCTAAGTGCAGAGAGACATTTCATTATATGGGCTGCCAAGCTAAACCAGAATGGATACAAGGGTATTATGATTTCAGAATATGGGTCTAAGGATATGATGCTTTGGAGAGGGTCTTCTTTTGTTTTCACAGAGGATGCGACCCTGTGGATTTCGTCTATCCCAATATGGTATGATAGACCACGCCCTCCTGAAAGGTTGCTGTGAACACCTTCAGAAAATTACTTCACTCAACTGCCAACTGAGATGACCCTGGCACACAGGTTACACCATAAAAGATCTGAATAACAGCGCCCCCATTCAGCAGGAAGCAGTTTGGAGAAAAAAACTGCGCCCATGTTCCCAAATATTGTTTATAAATGTTCTTTTACATTTAAAGGAGGATATGATATAGATATGAATAATTTGCATTGGTGTGGATTTTAAGGTCAATTTTGTTATATGTATATGCATATTTCTAATCTTGATTAAGGTATTGTGATTGTATAGTTCATTTAAAAATGTAATGTATATAGGTTGTTAATGGATAATCATCAATAATTGTCAAGCTTTTAGTCATGTTAGTTAGATTTTCTAGATGTGCATAGATATATTTCAGCTAGATAGGCATTCTTCATATCTTTCAAAGACTGCAGAATATGGCATTTAATGTTTTAATAATTTAGGGCTTTTCATGACAATGAGACACGTCTGCTTCTGGCAACACCAGCTACTTCAAGAGGAAGATGGGCATTGAAGAGGCTCCTTATGGAGTTTGATAGCCATTTGGGCAAGAAACTGCTCTTGCCTGGACTGTTGCATAAACTGGACACAGAGAACCCACAGAAAGAGGACTGCTGAACTTGCCTAAAGGTGAGACGGTCTTTTGGGGTTCCTGACTCATGAGTCTGTGAGACATTCTGCAAGACACAGCAAAAAGTGACTGAACTGTCTTTGGAATTTCCTGCTTGATGAAAATGTCTGCTGGATACTATGGGCCTGTAGGCTGAAGATGGATGCCACAACGGTACAGAGGAACTTTGAGTGACTGTCCAGGCAGCGAAATGTCTCTGTCATTTCTAGAGTTTTGGATTTCTGTTTACTTAGGTAATATTATATCCTTCTGGAGTCTTTGATGGAGTTGAAGAATGGATAGATAGTTATAGTTTTCCTTAGTTATGATAAGAGATAAAATAGATATAAATATTGTAACTGTAATTCTTGCTTGATAACCATTTTGTTATATGTAATTTTACTATGTTAAAGTTAAAGCCTTTCTTTTTTGTTTAAACAAAAAAAGGGGAAATGATGGAGGAGTTACTTTCATTTAATAAAGAAACTGCCTTGGCCCATTTATAGGCCAGCCCTTAGGTGGGTGGAGTAAACAGACAGAATGCTGGGAGAAAGAAGCCGAGTCAGGGAGTCGCCATGATTCTCCCACTCCAGACAGACGCAGGTTAAGATCTTTCCTGGTAAGCCAGCTCATGGTGCTACACAGAATATTAGAAATGGGTTAGATCAATATGTAAGAGCTAGCCAATAAGAGGCTGGAGCTAATGGGCCAGGCAGTGATTAAAAGAATACAGTTTCCGTGTAATTATTTCGGGGCATAAGCTAGCCATGCGGGCGGCTGGGTGCCGGGGACGCAGCCCCGCTCCTCCTATTACAACAACAGAGATCATGAAAGGGTGGACTATGGCAAGACAAAGAAAGCACAATGCCAGGCATGTTCCGCACTACAGAGAGAACGCAGGCTTTGGAGGCACCTTCCCCTAGTGAACCTGATGAAGGGGCACAGAGGTAGGTAGTCAGGAGGTGGAGGGCATTACACCTACAAAGTGCACCATCGCCTACACATTTGTGCCTCTCAACCCAGAGGGCCACCATCATCATCCCCATTTCATAGCTAGAGCAATGGAGGATCCAAGGCTCAGCACCTCGCTGCTCAAGAACTCCCGGCTGGGCAGTGAGTGAGCGCCAGCACCAAGCCTGACCTTTACAAGTCTATAAAGGTCATCAGGACCTTTTACCAGGATCATCACATTTCCATTTTACATCCACTCTGTCCAATCGTGGCCAAGGCTAACGAGAGACTGACGATGCTCCAAGGCCCAGTGTGGATGGGGCTAAGGCCAGGAAGGTCAGCACATGGAGGCACAGCTCATTTTAATGCTTCTGATCCAGGGAGCAGCTTGGCTGCGGATGAGGATGCCAATTAGCTAGCGGCAAGGAGGACAGATGCCCATAACTCACCACTGGCCAATGTCAGTGCCAAGGGGGCAGATTTGAGTTTGGAAAATGGCAAAGGCCACATATCCCTGGCCTGGCCTGACTTCCTGTATGACATCATCAGGTCAGACACCTCCCACGCTCTGGAGCAGAAGACAACTTCTGACCCTTGCACAGGCACAGCCAGACCAAAAAAAAAAAAAAAAAGGCCTTAAAGATGAAGAGGAGGCTGGCTGCTCGCTGTTCTAGGCAAGCTGGGTTTTAGCAGAGGGGAGGGCAAGCTTCTGATGCCTGGGAAAAGAGTCCACGTCAACCCTGCTGTGCTCTGTGTATAAAGGCAGAAAGCAATCAACACCTCTGGGTTGTCCAACCCTTCCGTCCTGTCCGTGGTTTCTGGGAAGGTACCAGTGCACACAGAACATTACAAAAGCTGCTTTCCTAAGAAACTAAAGTGGAAATGGAATGAAGCAAACCTCAAGCCAAGAAAAATGTGAGTTACAGATACAGATGCCCTGGGTGGAGGTAACTCACACTTGGCTTCACTGTGCTGTTTAATTCAAGGGCAAGCTTCCTGGCTTTTCTATAATGTCACTGGTGGAACCAGAAAGGGCAACTTTTAGATCTCTAGATTAGGCCCAGAAAGGAAGAGCAGGTTCTCTGAACACAAGTATGCTTCAGAGCCAACTTCATGAAACATCCCCAGATAAGCCCTTGGTCAAGGACAAAGTCCCTGTCCTACAAGCCTCCTCCTCACTGTATTTCTGAGCTCAATAACTAATACTCTGGATTTCTATAGGAGGGGGGAATGTCATTCTAACCCAGAAGTGATACACTCCAAGTTCTCCATCTGTCAACACAGACCGGGTACCTTCTACACCCGTGCTGAAGAAACATACTTGACTTACATGCAGCTGCTGCTTCCAGGAAGGCCACAGATCATGAGTGCATGAAATTGTAAAGTGACAAGACACAAAAGCAAAGGTGGGTGGCCCTGTGTGCGGGCACAGACAAGTCCTGTGGCAGGGTGGCAGGACTCTTGGGAACACTGAGGTGGACAGTGTGGCAACAGCGGAGAATGGTCCAGAAAGCGCATATGGCTGGGGCTGGCTGGGGTCATTTCTATTCTGATTTGAGGCTTGAGTTATTTGACAGTTCTATAGAGTTTGGAAGTCGAGCTGAGTAGTTTCGAAGTGTACACGGGCACAGGCAAGGAGAACGTGGAGGGTAATTAAGTCTTTTCTTCAGGCTAAATAATCTTAAAATATGGTATCTTTTGAGGCCCCAAAAATGAGCAGTGAAATGTCCCCAGAGTGATGTATATGTACCTTAAGGCCAAACGTCTTCAGGCAAACTACTAAAAATTCACTGGTGAGAAGCAGGCAGGACCCTGGTGTTGCCCGAGAATGAGGTCAGCAGAGAAAACACTGGTTCCTGTAAGCCAACCTTGCAGTGGGCTATTCCCCCGTCTATACGATAGCGCTTGTGTTGACTTTGAACTAATCCCCACTTAATTTGATCCACAAAGATTGTGATGCTGTTTCAAGGCTTCAGATCTCCCATAATGGGACGTGGGCCAGACTCAGTGAGATGGCTCCTGTGATACAGCCTTCTGTGAGTGGTGTATGGATTTTTCCACGCTCCTAAAATCAGCAGATGCTTTTCTGTTGCCACAAAAATGCTTCTGCTACTTATGGGTAAGTGCAGAAATGGACAAACATACCAGAGATGCAGTCAAAGCAGGAACTCAACAAGACATCTGCTCACCCACATTCACAGCCTCTTTCGTAACAGCCAAGAGCTAGAAGCAACTCAAATGTCCAGAGAGATAAACAGAGAAGTGGCAGGGGTGTGTGTGTGTACATGTGTGCATATTATGCAGCTTTAAAAGTAAAAAAACATTGTGTCACATGTTATAACATGAGTGGGCATAGAGGACAACATGCTAAGCAAAATAAGCCAGTTACAAATCACAAATACTGTATGATCCCACTTTAATGAGGGATCTAACCTCAAAATCATGGAAAGGCATAGACCAAGGCTAGGAGCAGGGAGCAAAGCAGAAATTCACAGTGAGCTAGCTGACCTGCAGATCTGTTTTGCAACAATGTAAACATACTCAGATCTGTAGGTTTATATGTAGCTGAGGTGGTGGGCATAACAAATGTGCTCCTGACTCAGCCTAAGGAACCGACAGATCTATGGCAAAGAAGAGGGCTCTAAACGGGGCAGAGAGCAGGCAGGCTGCAGGCAGCCCTCCAAGGTGGACCTCAGCCCAGCAGAGGGCAGGCAGGAGGCAGGTAGCCCTCCGAGGTAGACTTCAGCCCAGCACCTCCTCTCTGAGTGTCTGCCTCAGTATGTTGCTGTACCATGCTGCTTGTTCTGGCATCTCTAAATAACTGTTTCCCCAGATGCAGAGATCCACAAGTAACTGATGTAGGAAGTCCTACTGTATATATGTTGCTTTTATTGGTTAATGAATAAAGAATCTGCATTGGCCTGTGATAGGGCAGAGTAGAGCAAGGCTGGGGATGGGGAACTAAACTGAATGCTGGGAGAAAGAAGGTGGAGTCAAGAGATGCCATGGAGCCACCAGAGGAGAAAGACATAAGTTGCCAGTTGGAACCTTGCCGGTAGGCCACAAACCTTGTGGTAAAATATAAAATAATAGAAATGGGTTAATTTAAGAGATAAGAATGAACTAGAAATATGCATAAGCTAATAGACTAAGCAGTGTTGTAATTAGTAGTTTCTGTGTGATTATTTCGGTTCTGGGCAGCTGGGAACAAACAAACAGCCTCCATACAACAAGTAACCACTAGGCTGAGCTCCCAGAGTCTAGTCGAAGAGAGTAAGCAAAGGGGTCAAGACCATGATGGGGAAATCCACGGGAACTAGCTCACCAATTCCGGACTGACAGCTGCAGAACCTGCATAGGACCAAACTAGACCCCCTGAATGTAGGAGACAGTGGGTGGATTGGGTAGTTTATGGGGCCACGGGCAGTACATCCAGAATCTATCCCTACTACATGAACTGGCTTTTTGGAGTCTGTTTCCTATGGAGAGATACCTTGCTCAGCCTAGACACAGGGGGAGGGCCTCAACATAGGAGGTCACACCCTCTCTGAGGAGCAGATGGGGGATGGGGTGGTGGGAGCTGGATGAGATCAGGGAAGAACTGGGATTGATACATAAAATAATAAAATAAAAATGCTTCCCTGATGGTTTCTCTTCATCGTGTTCCCTAAAAGTAGGCTTTCTGGAACCCACTGGCCTCCTCTCTACCTCCCTACATGTTTTTCCTTTCTCCTTTTAGGGGATTATTTACAGTCTTGGTTCTGTAGCTCTCCTGTCTGGGCCTGCTTGCTTCTTCCTGCTCTGCTTCCCTCCCCACCCCAAAGAGCCCAAAGAGGTGGGGCAAGCCTGATTTCGGGGAGCCTGTTCTGAGTTTCCAGTGTACCCCTAGTACCACCAACCCCTTTCCCTCCCAGCAACTGCTAATCCACTTTGGAACCTGTGGTGGTCTAAATAGGAGGGGTGTCATTACTAGTAAGTGTGGCCTTTTGCAGTAGGTGCAGCCTTGTTGGGGTAAGTGTGGCCTTGTGGGAGGAAGATTGTCACTGTGGGGGCGGGCTTTGAGGTCATACATGCTCAAGCACATACGTGGCACACAGCCTTCTGCTGCCTGCTGTTCAAGACGTAGAACTCTCAGCTCCTTCTGCAGCATCATGACTGCCTACGTGCCTCTACACTTCTCGCTATGATGATAATGGACTAAACTTCTAAACTGTAAACCAGCATCAATTAAATGTTTTCCTTTTTTAATAGTTGCAATGGTGTTTCTTCACAGAAATAGAAACCCTAGCTAAGACAGAACCCAATACCCAAAACACTAGACTTCAGATGTGCTGCCCTGGCTCCCTGGCCCTGGTTTGCTGTCTCCTCACGGTGTTATCACTGGCCTTTGACAGGTGTCAATCATTCCTTCCCTGCAAATGCTGCAGTTAGTTTTCCCCTTCAGAGAACAGGTCTCATCTCAGAAGTAACCTGGGCAGTGGGGACTGGCAGCGTCACAGTACAGAACCTACCCTCCCCAGCCCATCCCGGCCAAGTCGGAACCACTAGTCCTGTGGGCCCCCAGGCTGTACTTACAAAGTGGCCTCGCACTTGGGTGGCAGCCTTCTGGAAATGTGGCATGATCCTCTTGCACATGCTGCACCCTGTTAGAGGCAGAAGAACCACACCTAGTTAGAGTGATGACAGGGCCTGTGCTCCCCTCCCAACCCCCATACCAGGCCAGCAGCCACCCACAAACATCTACACCATCCCCTCACACATCAGAAAGCTCAGGGCTGACTCAGGCCCTGTGGAACCCAAAATACAGGAAGCAAAGGCCTGGCTGCCAAAGAATTTACAGGCACATTAGTTCCTCCATGGATGGGATAAGCGAAGGTGCCAAAAAGACAGCAAAGTCCACAGTGTTCCAGCGTGGCTGGCCTGCTCCATAGCAACATGGGGAGGCAGGACAGATGTCGAGAGCAGCCTCCGACATGCACAGCTAAAGGCTGCCCTCCTTACCCAGTCAGGGATGGCAAATGAAAGAGTCAAATGCCACTAGGAAGGAAAATTTGTGACTATGAGTACAATGACTTTGGGGATATTTGTGCCTCTTCTCTCTCCCATTTACAAGCATAATTAAGCAATAAACTGGAGGCAGTCGGCATGAAAGGTGCTGGCTCTCGCAGGTGGGAAGCGCACTGGGCCAGGACTGAGGAGTTCGGTGCTACTCTTTACTCTGCCCGCTGATGGCCTTGGCCAGATTAACTCCTTTCTGGGCTGTCTCTCCTTCTGGCAAAAGGAGGAAAACAGACCCCCAGCCTTCCCAGCCCTGCGCAGGAGCCAGTGGCTCTGCCCTCTCAGGTTTCTGTGGTCTGAACAGTCATGCTCCTCTCCTGGGGTGGTAATGCCCCCCATACCAGCGTTGGTATACTTGTGGCAAACATCCATTATTACTTTAGAGCAAGCCTGACATAAACCTGCTCCTTCATCTACACCTAATCAGAAGAGGCCATATTTCTGCGCTGACCCCACTGGGCACGCGGTCCAGCTCGCTCAGTCACGAGGAATTGTAACATGCCAAGCTGTTACCATTTCTGACAGCTTCTCTGCTGCAAAGAAAGCCTTGAGAGGCGTATCTGAGGGTCAAAGGATCCAGGGCTGCCTGGAACTACATGTCAGCTGGGTTCTCATCTCAAAGAGCAAGCCATACTTCAATCAGTGGCAAGCCGACACACTCACACCCTGAAAGGCTGTGAGCAAAGAATCCAGGCGGGAGGGGCTTCTCACCTTCCAAAGGCAGAAAGAGGCATGGCGTATGTGAGTGTGTGTCTGTGTGTGTGTGTCTGTCTGTCTTCTTCCTGGTAACAAGTCTACTAGGAGAGACAGATGCAGGAAACTGTGACACAGACCATCACCAATGCCCTACAGCCTTCTCCCCAACATTCCTGCCTGACGGATGCACACCTCTACCACACGCTACCAACCCTGAGCTGGTGAAGGGTGCAGCACCTGTCCTGGAAAGTCAAGTGGCTCTCTTTTGCTGGCTGGCCATCCTGGCCTGGGCACTAGCAGTACCAGAAGAGCTGGGAAGATGACACTGTCCTCATTGTGGGAACTCCCCGAGGAGACAGAAACAGGGCAGCGCTCTTGGGGAAATATACAAGCCAAGACCATGGCAGGGAAAGCAGCAGACTGCAGAGCAGAGACACTACGTTCCAGGGACTACGGTCCCCATCTGCATCTGTCTGCCTTTGACCCTTGAGGAATAGGGGATGCTGGGCAGGTGAACATCAGTGTCCTTGAGGGTTATGGGACTCTGGCTATGTGACAGTGTCTCCGTCTGTGAAGACAGTGCCTGCCCCATGGATTCTGTGCAGAGATATCCAAGACAGCGGGAGTCACTGGATGCCCGGGATGCATCTCAGCTCAACACAGGGTATGAGTCAGCTCCTCATCCACAGTGGGAGAAGTATTTTCACAGGAGGAAGGGGATGCCACACCATTCCAGGAGGAAAGGAAAGAGGACATAAGTGTTTCTCTTGCACATCACTGCCTTTCTCAGCCAGGAAGTGTGCTTGCCCACCAGCCCAGCCGTCCCTCAGGAGCAACCGTCCCCGTCCGCTCAGGTGCCTGCAGCAAATGCACTCCCCAGCCATCCCAGGGGCAGGGGCCAACAGTTCTACATAGAGAAGGTCCTGGGGGAGTGAGAAAGGACAGGAAACCCCAGACTAACCCCATTTCCAACCTAACTACAAAACAGAGCTGGTGCCACACTTCCCATGTAAGCTCCTCTTTGGGGGATTCAACTGCGAGGTAGGAAAGAGGTAAGATTAATTATCACTCTAGCAGCCCCAAAGCCCGAGCAGACAGTCTTTTTATTTTCTCATTAATTCAGTGAACAAACATTTACTAAGAGAGCAGCAGGGCCTGGGGACGCAGATGCCTCGTCACAGCTAAGGCTCCCACTGTCTCTGGGTTTATTCATCTACAAGCAATCATAGGATCAGAGTCCTGACAGATTGTCGGGGTAGGGGATGGCTGTGAATCCCAGGAGTGGGGCCACAGCAGCTGGGTTGGTCAAGGCATACTAAAAGCCTGAGTTTCTTTCACTAAACACACACATGCACACATAACAAAAAGACCCAGAGTCTCTGGGACTTTGGCCACTGTCCAATCGGACCCTCCACGGGAAGATGAACTTAGTGAGTCAGTTTTCTTCCTCCCTTCCCACGACTAATATGATCTGTGACACCTTTGAGGCTCCCCCACTCCTCCAGCCTCGGCTTTCTATTAACAAAAGACAGTTCTCTGCAGCCATGAGCAGCACAGGCCTGCTGCCAGGAAGCCTGGGAGTGGGTGGGGCAGACGGCACCAACATCAGGCTGCAAGTGCTAGCGGATGCGCTTTTAACATGACTGATGGCGGTCCAGGGAACCTTGGGTGGCTAGGCTAGTAACCTGGCCCTGCCTCCAGAATGCACCGCCTAACCACACACACACACACACACACACACACACACACACACACACACAGTTCTACAGCTTCATTTCACCAGTGTGCTGACTCCTGGAGGTGGAGACAAATCAAAGGAGACCCGCTCCTCCAGGTGCTAAGGAGGGTGACTTCTGGACCGACCTGCAGCCGGATGACTAGCGAGGTCCTCAGCAAAGGGAAAAACCTGCTGCGACCAACTCATGAGCATTACCAGAGTGAGCCACGGTGAAACTTCAGACATGGGGCAACTGAGCTCCTCCTGCCGTCACCAACACCTCTGAAGGCAAGGAGGCTGGGCAAGAACTGTTGTCATGAACAAACTACAGGCTCAGTCAGGCAAAGCCACCAGAACCCCAAAGGGACATGTGGCCCAAGGTGTACACCAACACACAGGGAACAGGGGAAGGGCCTCTAGGCAAGAAGCTTCCAGAAACGTGAAGTAAGACAGGCTTTCAAGAGTCAACAGAAGCCTGGTGCCACAGACTGTGCCAGTCACCCCCACCATGCATACTCCTGGGCACAACCTCCTCCTACAGCTGACAAACTCCTCCGGTTTCTAGAAGGGTATGTGTAGTCCGAGGGTCAGAGTTCAGAGCCTTAACAGGTTCCAACTGTGCTGAGTTGGGACTATGAGACTGCAGGAATGGTTAGAACAATTGTATCTCTGCTATTAGTACTCAATTGCTGTCCAGCAGCCATAGATACTCTGTATCAATGTACATAGCAGAGTTCCAATAAAACTTTATTACAAAAACAGTGAGCCACGGGGCCACAGTTTGCTGATCCATATCAGAGGCTTATGAAGCAGCAGGCACAGCAAACGGTTTTCCAATAAAACAGAATACTGTAATCATCTGGTACAAGACATAGCACGTGGTGAGGGTAAGTATGGTTTTGTGACACAGAAGCAGTCTATTTACATGTAATTTACATAGAGTTACAGTGCAGGGAGGTGATATGAAATCTTTTCAAGTCTGTGAAATACAGTTAAAAGGTGGCGAAGCCTGTTCTCTGAAAAGTGTGGAAACTGAGCCCAGAGAGGTGGAGTACTTGGCCAAGCTCATCTAGCTCACTGGGAGCCAGCTGGCATCAGATCTGGGTCTTCCCACTGCCACCTCAACTGTCCTTCTGCCATTTCCCACAGCCTCGGGCTTCATACAGCTATGGAGCCCAAATCCCCAGGTCCCACTTCGCCTCACCCTGGTCCCCTAGTCCTGCCAGCTGACACCAACAGTGTTGAGGGAGCTGGGGTGGCGGAGGCAGACGGGCTCGGGGTAGTGAGGAGTGGCAAATCCAGGGGCTGGTGGGAAGCAGCAGAGTTACAGCAAGCACACAAGTGGGGGGCATGCCCTGCAAACTCCAGGGTCATAGGCAGGAGAATACACAGCTAACTAGACGAGACACCCTGGAGCGTCCAGGATGGAGAGGGCAGGAGCCTGCCAATTTGACTGGAGAGAGAGAGGAAGAGGACAGCAGGAAGATGGGAGCCAGTCAGAATGGCCAGGGGGAAGGAAGGAAGGTAGAGAGATGGGGGCCCAGGCAGCCCTGGCTTCCTAATACCAGCAGTTTGAATGGACTTTGGCCCAAGGAGCATTCACTTACAGGGAGCATAAAACATCATGAGGAGTGGCTTCTCTTCTTTCTTCAGGAGCCGTCTGAAGTCCTGAGGCATAAAGAGAAAACCCCAGAAGGTCACACACAAGGAGACATCATGGGAGTTTTTGGCCACCTTTGCCCCAGAACGCAGTGATAGGAGGTATGGCAGTGAACGTTTCAGAATTCACATGAGACTCAGTCATAGCCCAACAGGAACTGGAAGAACCTTGGACTGCCCATTTCTAGACAACTCTGCCATCAGAGAGGATGAAACACAGGGTCTGAGGGGACAAACGGTTCTCCCAAGTCAGTGGGCGAGGTGACGAAGCCGGAGTCAGCTACTAACTTTCAGTTCTACCTATAAAACCCAAAGACATCAAGGAGCCATTTTTCTACAAGACTACCAAAAAGACCAGCCCTCCACATGATTTTACGAGTGACTGTCTCAGTGAAGATAACAGTTTTCATCACTGTTCTTTGTGACCCCAGGGATCTGCTGACTGAAGTACTGGATGAAGAGCCTACATCAGCTAATCTCTTCTCTGGCTTCAGGTCTACCACCACCATGGGTCCACAGACCCACAGTGCCCCGGGGGACAATCCAGGGCATCATAAACAGATCATCTGTATTTGTGAAACAGATCACTGCCTGGCACATTATTAGGTAATATAAAATGACCCGTTAAATAACCGTGGCCAATAGAAAAAGGAAAACGGGCGTCACAAAGCTCGGACGACTGGTCCAAGAGGGAGCCAACAGAGGAGGAGAGAAGTGAGCCGGCTGAGGGCTGCAGAGAAGCCCCGCCACAGAGCATATTTTGATTACAGTAAGTTCCTCCAACCAGCTTTCTCAGAAGAGGCCTTTTTTTTTTTTTTTTTATAATAAGGAAAATAAGAGGAAATTTCAAAAGGCAGCTTTCTGACAGCAACATGGCACGGAGTAATAAATGATGGCAGGCCCTGCATGATGGGATACAACTGCAGCATTGAAGAGCGGGGTGGAATAGTTAATGTCACACTAAGATGAGCATGTTAAACTGGGGGGGCGGGGGGGCAGTTATAGAACAGCATCTAAATGCAATGACGTGCTTCTGAGTAAAAATATTTATATATGCATTACCTTAAAAGCCTGGAAGCCTCCACAAATATCAGTAGTGGGCCATCTCTCAATGAAGAGAGGGGGTGATTTGTGGTTTTCTTTTATGCATAAGCTACACTTTCTAAATATTCAACAGGGAATGTGTATTACTTAGACTTTTTTCAGATAGATAAAACAAGATTGTAATTTTTGTGGGAATCTAAAACACTCTGTTAAAAAAAAACTTGAAAAAAGCTAACCCTTATTTACATTCACAATTGTAATCGGATGTTTACCTCAAAAACAACCAAAGAGGGAGGCTTTAAGAAACTGCGGTATTAGGGATATATAGCTCAGAGGGAGGAAGTCTGCTCGGCACCCACACACTGGGCTTGAGTCTCAACACTGGGAGTGAAAATCATGGCGTTTGAGAGTGGTTAGATGCTGAGTCTGCAAGCCGGGGAACCAAAGGCATAAAGAGCAGCTTTCAGAGGTGAATGAAGATGAAGTGAGTTCAGTATTGGAGCACAGTAATGAGATGCAGTCAGCACCAGGTAGATGGCTGTGGCGCCTCTGGGGAGTTCTGGTCACTAGCTCTTGGTATCATGCAAGTACATGAGCGATCCCTCCTTCAGAGTTTCATCTAAGTTTTAAGTATTTTCTGAGGAAGGGTTTGATCCTAACAACCTTCCCACAGACATTTGGCCCTAACTGGGGATAACAGAAGCAGAGGGAACAGATTACCTTTTCACTGTCAATGTGGACAACATCTTTGGCTTCAGGATCTTCTTCCCACAGCGGGGGACCCTTGGGGTCCTTCAGAAAGGCCACTATGGACTGAGGGGAGAAAAAGGAAAAGAAACCAGGACTTTGGTCAGGAAATGGGGGAGGTGGCCGACCCAGAGACCTACTCTGCTATCTGTCTAAATATCCAGGCACGCCAAGTGCCAGTCTTGGGACTGCAGGTGGCACTGGCTAGAAGGGGGAAATATTTCTTGTCCATGGACATCACCACTAAGTGACCAAAATTTATTCCCAGCATGTTTCCCAGGCCTTTTCAATCACATGGCACCACTGGTCAGCTGATGTGGACATGCATCTCTACCTTGTACCTTGAGACAATAAGCAGGCTTCTTCAGCCAGAGACACTGCAGGGCTTCAACTACAAATCTTCCCCCAGGAAGCCTTTCTGCTCAACTGAACAAAGGCCTCCAGGCTGCTGCGGAACACTTCCTTCCACATCCCTAAGCCCCTCTCCTGTCAACTTCTATGCATGTAACCACAGCACTCATCACCTGCTGGGGAGTTCACGTTCTACACTGCTGACAGAGCCTTGGAGCCTGGCGTGTAGTCAGTGGGGCCAGGGCTGGGAAACACCAAGCCAGACTGCCCATACCAGGGGCCTGGTACAGGCTGGGGGCACTTCTTTCCCTGAACCCTCTGGATCAGGGCACCGAGGCTGGGCTTTTTGGGTGAAGGGTTGGCTCCAATCGGAGAAGGATAATGTCCAGTTGCTCTCCATCCTACGCCACCCATAACACTTCATTGGTGTAGACAGAAATGACACCTCAGTCTGGGGAGATGTTCAAGGTGGGTGAGAACCAGGAAAGGTGCCTCGGCCTCCTCCCAGTCCACTCGCGGCTGAGGGGGACAGCCATCCTGGGTTAACACACAAGGATCTTCAGAGTCCCTATTTGATAAAGCAAGATTGCTTATTTTGGAAAGCTGGACTCATTAATTAAGAACACTGGCTGTTCTTCCTGAGGACTCAGGTTTGATTTCCAGCAACCACATGATGACCCTCTATAACTCCAGTTCCAGGGAATCCAGCACCTTTCTCTGACCTCCACAGGCACTACCTGCATGGGGTGCACACATAGGAAGACATGCAAGCAAAATACTCATACACATTTTAAAAAAAGATTTCTTATTTCAGTCAATTTTATCAAGTGTCAGCGAGCAAATGCCAAGCTGAGGGCTGGGGGAAGGGTGAGAGTAAGGACAGAAAGAAGGAAGGCTGGGGGGCGGGGGGAACAGCGCTTAATGAGGGCATGCCATAGCGAGGACCTTAGTGAGTCTATTGTTTCTGGAACTTCCTATGTGGGAGGGGCTACTACTGGACAATGAGCCACGCTTTTAGAAGGTCTCTTTCCCATAGCACTGCCTGTCTGCCAGATGGAATGCTGAAGTCCCTCCTAGCAAGGGAAGGACAGCCATTTTGCAAAAGTTAGACCTACCCTTCCTTGATTGCTTGTCAACACTTCATTAGGACAACATACGTCAAACAGCATGGACGGTGCCTTTCCGGAGCCTATACTTAACTACAGCCACAGAGGCAGCATCCCATCTAACACGGGAAACAGATGCTAGTGGGTACCCACCTGCCTGCTATTCCACAAATACCTAGTATGGGTGTTCTCAATCTAGAGCACACAAAATTAAGACTCTAGTTTGGAAAGTCTGGACCACCTTGCTATGTGCACGCACACTATTTGGTCCCTAATTCAGTAGTCAGGGGGATCAGGAACATAGGGCTGGTCCACAGTTACTGCTTCAGAGGACTTGGGGGGAGTCCTGTCTCCAGACTCAGCATGAGCTGAGCTCCAGGGTTCCCACAACCTACTCATCTCACCTCTACCCGAATCCAGAGGAAACAAAAACAAACAAAACAAAAAGGAAACAATTAAAACAGTCATGTTAGAATCCTGCTGTTTGTGTGGGCGTCATTTTTATTTAACTAATGCTCAACACCACCCACGGTTCTTTCCAACTTTTAACGAGACATCATGGGAATCAGGCACCTGGGAGCCCACTCAGTTCCTGGAGCATCATTAGCTGGATGCTCAATATCCAGATAACCAAGAGAAATGTTATGCCTTCCTCTGCCCTACTCTCTCAACCCTCTGAGTTGGGAGATTCTACAACTGTGGCTGCCCATTCTGAAACCAAAGACCCTGCCCAATGCTCATCCTGACCCATTGTTTGATGCAGAAAGAGATACATACAGGAGTGTGACAGAGACCACTCTGTCCCCTTTATCAGCCTGTCCCTGGGCTTCTGGCTGCCTCCCTGACACAGAGTTCTTTCTGGGCAGCACCATTCCTGCTCAGTGACTCCAGGGAAGACCTTCCAGAGGTCCAATCACAAACCAGCCAATCCTTCATCGATGTGTAAACACTTCACCCATCCTGCTTCCCAATCACACTTTGCTCCCGGGGAACATGTGTTCTCTCTCCAAGGACATTAGTCGATGTCACAACACAGAACACGGAAGGCCAAGCAACTCTAGTTGGAAATAGATCTCCAAACCTCAAAATGGGTGTTAAGAGAGTATAGAAATAGGCAGAGAGCCCATAAAGCAGAACCTGTGGGTCGTGGTCCCTTTGGGGGTCATATATCAGATATCCTCCATTAGCAGACATTTACATCATAATTCATTATAGTAGCAAAGTTACAGTTACAAAGTAGCAACAGAAATAATTTTATGGTTGGGGGTCATCATAACATGAGGAATTGTATTCAGGGTCGTAACATTAGGAATGCCAAGAGCCAGTGCCATGGAGGGTACATCTGTAGCAACTTCAATACAGAGGTTTGGGTAAATAAGGAATGACCCATGAGAAGGGCAAGGGGAGCTGTGCACTGACAGCTATACACACAGCTAAACAGACAGGAACAACTGGAAAGGGATGGAGAAAGAGAGACAGGGCAGAGGGTGTAGCACAGTGGTAGAGCACCTGCCGAGCAGGCATGAGGCCCTAGGCGCATCCTCCTGTGTGGTAAAAGCAAATAAATGGGACGAGGGATATACAGGTGCTCAGAGATGAACCTTGCCTGAGTTTAGCTCAGGTTAGAACCGGATGAAATGCATCGTCAAGGCAGGTGATGACCCTGGACCAGAAGCGTGAGGCAGAAGATGCTTAAGCTGAAGGAGAGCTGAGGGTGGCGGAAAGGCAGCTCCTCTGGGAAAGCCAGGCGGCACCTGCAGGCTCAGGACCGCACTTATCTTTAAGTAGGCTTTCCACCTACTTATAGATTGGACAGTAGCAGGGACACTTGGTGATATCTACGTCTCACCTGGAAGGAGCCACATCAGCTTGAAGCTGCCGATCTGCCCCAACGCTTGCCATGCTTACCCAAACACCGGGCAGTTCATGCCCTCCAGTCTACAGATAGCCCCT
Organism: Chionomys nivalis; assembly: GCF_950005125.1. Classification (NCBI taxonomy): domain Eukaryota; kingdom Metazoa; phylum Chordata; class Mammalia; order Rodentia; family Cricetidae; genus Chionomys; species Chionomys nivalis. Next base: position 59,110,438 of record NC_080088.1, on the reverse strand, counting down.
GTGGGTACCCTCACTCATGAGGAGATGGTTTTGAAGCCAGAGCAAAAGGAGACTGTGACCTCTGGAGGGGGGAGGGGTCACAATATCACCTGCCTCAATAGGTGAGTCCCAGGCATTCACTGACAAGGCCCGGGTGTCCCCTGTGTCAACAGCGATAAACCTGTTGATCCTCTGCTGACATCAAAATTAATGATAAGGACCCTCAGGTGGTCAGGAGGGGCCCTTGTGCAGCCTGCCCTTTCTCCTTTCAGGGAGACCTGTCAAGCGTCTGGTGTCCACTCAGGCTCCACCCCACTGAGAGGGAGGGAGGCAAATTCACCTTCAGTGTCACAGCTCGGTCATATTCCATGTGAAATGCACCATCCCTGTCAAATAAGGAAAAGGCGTTAACTTTAATATGCTTCAGCTAACAGACAGCTAACTCTGTGTGTGTGCGCGTGCACGCGTGTGCATGCGTGCAGGCGTCGGTCTGTCTCTTTCCTCTTGTCTTTCTAATAAATAACGGTAAATTAAATACTGTGGGAAAATCATTCTAAAATAAACTAAATCCAACTGAAATCTGGTGTTCACTGAGACCACCAATAAAACTCTCAGCACTTACTCTGAAATTGGGAATACGCAGGGTCACTTACTGGTAATGGAATAATTCAATCTTCTTGTCCTTTGGGCTGAGGTCAACTTTCATCTTCTTGCACAATTTTCTACTCTCTGCGTCACTGAAAGACAGAAATGTCGGGCACCATTTGTTACCTGGAGTCGTCACATAAGTGTTGACAGCAGAATCTGCTGGAGATCTGAGAAACAAGGCTGGTGACCTAGAATTCTCAGGTGCAGATGAAGACGGTGGCTCTGGGGACCTGGAGAGTAACGGACAGGGTGTGTACTCTGCGGTGGTCAGGGGAGGGACAAGCAGGAAGGGAGAGGATGTGCTGCCTGAAGAGACCTCAGGGGTGAGTCCAGTCAGGGAAGTGAAGCACTGGGAAAGTGAGGGGGTGGGGAGTAATGAATATAAACCTGAAGCCAGGGACCATTGGCCCAGTTGCTCAGAAAGCTGAAGCAGGAGTATTGCTTGAGCCCAGGAGATCACGACTATGGGGGGCGGGGGAGTGAACGCCTTACAACATGGCCTGTCACCTGGGGAAGTTTAAAACAGCCTGGCCTTCTGCTTCAGAATCTGGAGAAGTGGCGCCACAGCAAGAATCTGCTTCTGAGGCTCTGAACGTGTGCCACCTGCTACAGGCCACCTGTCTGGGAAAAGAAAATGCCCTGCCATGTTGGAGAAGAGCTGGGGTTTGTTAAAAAGCCAGGAAGAAGAGCAATGCTTTGGTTAGAGAAACCTCTCTCTCCCTTGTCTGCGACTATACTAGGAATCCTCCTGGTACGCACGGCCTGTCCGTCGGGTACTCCATCACTGTTCAGAAAGCACCCGTGTATGACCTGATCTAACTGTGGTATCCTTCCAGAGGGGGCCAATAAAACCTCCAAGTGTGATGCTTACAGCAGCAAATGACCCAGGAACTCATTAGAAACACAAAGGCCCTAGTCCATACCCCCTATGCAACTACTCTTGGGAACTTGAACAAATGCACCCTAACACCACTTCTGGGCACCTGCTATGTGCTGTTGACAGTGGTTTTATAGCTTCCTAATGCTGAGACCCTTTAATACACTTCTTCATGTTGTGGTGACCCTCTCTACCCCAACCATACGATTGTTTTCATTGCTACTTCATAATTGTAATTTTGCTACCATTTTGAATCATTTGTAAATATCTGATATGCAGCCCCTGCGAAAGGATCGTTCAACACCAAAGGGGTCATGACCCACAGGTTGAGAACCACTGTGCTGTGAGAACTATTGAGTGAGAGTACTGGTCTGCACAGATCCTTCTTCCTCAGCTCCCTGACTCAGTCCCCCAGAGACCCCCTACTCTCACTGTTCCCTCTGTACTCTCTGACCCAGGAACCAGCCAAAGGCAGCCTGCTGTTCCATTGACCCAGCATCCTGGCTGTCCTATAAGGACCATGTCTCCAGGTCTGAATGGGAGCAGTGAGAACATTCTGGCCATCAGACAGCCACTCCATGGATACCTGGCCACACAGCAGCAGTCTCCGGGGAAACTGTGCTGCCGGGTATGGCAGCTGCCTGTGGGAAGTTACCTCCCCCACACCTGTCTGCACACCTCACTCCACATACAGACACCAGCGTCACACAGGTATGGCAGCCGCCTGTGGGAAGTTACCTCCTCCCCTGCCTGTCTGCACACTTCACTCCACATACAGACACCAGCGTCACACAGGTATGGCAGCCGCCTGTGGGAAGTTACCTCCTCCCCTACCTGTCTGCACACCTCACTCCACAAACAGACACCAGCGTCACACAGGTATGGCAGCCGCCTGTGGGAAGTTACCTCCCCCACCTGTCTGCACACCTCACTCCACAAACAGATGCCAGCGTCACACAGCTGGGCTGGGGCTCCAGAGCAGATGGACTCAGCCCCCCAGCTCAATTCTCCAAGCAATACCATCAGCAGACAAACAAAACTGCAGGCACCAATGTAAGGGAGAGATTTTCAGATTAAGAAAACATGTCTGCAGCCGGGCGGTGGTGGTACACGCCTTTAATCACAGCACTCTCGGGAGGCAGAGGCAGATGGATCTCCATCTCTGTGAGTTCAAGGCCAACCTGGTCTACAGGAGCTAGTTCCAGGACAGTTAGGGTTGTTATACAGAGAAGCCCTGTCTCGAAAAAACAAAACAAAACAAAACAAAACAAAACAAAAAAACAGGTGGGGGGAACATGTCTGGCTGGGTGGTGGTGGCACCAGCTTTAATCCCAGCACTCAGGAAGCAGAGTCAGGACCTTTGAGTTTGAGGCCAGGCTGGTCTAAAGAGTGAGTTCCAGAACAGCCAGGGCTACACAGAGGAACACTGTCTTGAAAAACCAAAAAAAAGAAAAAGAAAAAAAGGAAGGAAGGAAGGAAGGAAGGAAGGAAGGAAGGAAGGAAGGACGGAAGGAAGGAAGGAAGGAAGGAAGGAAGGAAGGAAGGAAGGAAGGAAGGAAGGAAGGAAGAAGGGAGGAAGGAAGATCAGTCATCTGGATGAAGAGGGTGCAGGTGGATGCAGATGGCACCGTGCCCCTCCTCACCCAGGTCTCCAGCATCCCTCTCTATAGTCCCAGATGTTTGGTGACCATTGTGGCCATTACCTCTTCTAATCACTGGACTGTGAACTGTTATGGGATATTATTTTAAGATGTGTTACATTCTTTTATGCTGTGGAACGTTTGTTTAACGATGTAATGATGTATTGCATTCTTCTATGTTGCATTTGTTTACTTTGTCTACCTAAAACACCTGATGATCTAATAAAGAGCTAAACAACCAATAGAGAGGCCGGAGAAAGGATAAGTGAACCTGGCAGGCAGAGAGAATAAACAGAAGGAAAAATCTGAGAAAAGGAAGATCTAGGGTCAAAAAAAAATGGGGGGCCAGCCACCCAGCCAGTCAGAGTAGGAGTGAAAGTAAGATTGCAGAAGTAAGAAGAGGGAAAACCCAGCGGCAAAAGGAAGCCGGGATAATTTAAGAAGAGCTGGCCATAAACAAGCCAAGCTAAGGCCGGGCATTTATAAGTAATAAGCCTCTGTGTGTGATTTATTTGGGAGCTGGGTGGCGGGACCCCAAAAGAGTAAAGAGCCAAAGAGTAAAATCAACAACAGCAAACAGCAGAGTCTCAAGAATGATATGAGGAACACACAGAGGAAGGGCAGGGAGCAGCGACATCACAGGGCAACAGGAGATGGCAAAGGATAAACAGAGTGTTAAGAGAGAGAAGCCGGGTTTGGGACAAAGAGGTGAGCTGGACAGGCTGAAAGAAGGCATCAGAGGCGACACACAGCATCTAGCCTAAACCCTCTCACCCTAAAGCCTGGAGCAGCCACATACAAGGCTCTTTTGACAGCAGTTGTCTGGGTCTGGGTATACCCCTACCTTTGGGGAATCTATTGAATTCTGAACTGCCGAGGCTTGTGTGCCAAACAGCAGCCAACGAGGCCCCCTTCCCTGTCCTGAGTTAAGGACCTGGAGAGGGTGGCATGCTCAGGATGTTTACGACCAACCCCGACACTTTCTTCACCCACCCTGCCGTGTTCTGCTCTGTTCAGCAAATCCTCTGATCACTTTTCCATCATCAACAATCGGTGCAGGAACTTAGCTTTGGCTGCCATGTGACCTCCCCAGGCCCCGTCCAATCTGGCAGCCAAAACCTAGGCCATGGGAGAGTCCTAGAGATGAAGCCTCAGATCCCCTTCAGCATCAGAGTGTCATGCTAAGCAATGTGGGTGGTGGAACCCGGAACCGAGAACACAGAACAACCAGTCTCTTCCTTGGGATGGTCCTGCGGCCTAGCCCAGCTTGCAGGGATGGAATTCGCCCATCTCTATCCCAGGCTTCCTTGTTGCAGACTATATAACCCTCTTCCTCAGGTTATAGGACACTGCCTAAGGTCCTCAACTCTCCCCTGCCTCCTACACACTCTGTCACGGGGATGGAACAAGATGTGGCTCCCTTCCTATCAAATCTCTCCCAACCTCCCTTCTCCCCATCTCTCTCCACTTGTCTCTGCCTGCTCTGTCCCATCAGAAAAGCTTGCCTCCTAAAGGCAAGGCCATGCCTTCATTCACAGCTGCTCCCTAGGGTCACCAGAGCAGCTGGCACACGGTGGCATTCAAACAATAACTTGACTGGACAGGTGAATTAGCAGAATGAGAGATGAATGTAAGATGCAGTCTTGGAGCTGCTAGAAGAAGAACTTCTGTCTTCCTGGGCACCAGGAATCCTGCCAGGTGACAAATTCTGAGGGGGCCCCCTCAGCTCTCTGCCCTCTCTCCCAACAATCCTGTCTCTTAGAGTGTCTAAGTATGCACGTGCGCGGGTACTAATTGTGCAGCTCAGATAGTCAAAGTCGTAAGAGTTCAGGAAGGGAAGAAAATTACCCATGCTCCTTAGCACTTAAAAGGATCTGAGTTGAGAGATTAAGAACAATTAATTGATCCACTGCCTCCCTCCCTCCTGCAGCTCGTGACTGAGACTCTAGGGGAAAAGGAGACAAAAGGCAGAGAAATGAGCTTTGCCAGAAGTCCCAGAGAGCCAGGCTCTCCTCTGACTGGTAGGAACTACACACCACCCCGTCTCTACTTTATTTGCCCCTCCACCTTCACTACAAAGAATGAGAAGGGAAAGATCCTGGAGGCCTCTGCACATCCCATACCCTGCACCCCAAGAGACAGGTACAAGTGGGGATGAGGTTGCCAGTCTAGGGTGGCTGCTGTGGGGTACGGGGTGCTTAAACTCTGAGGAGTCAGATCCGGACTGAGAGTGGGGTGAGAGTAAAGGAGAGACGGAGAAGGTGCTGGAGGCTAAGAGGAGGAGCTGCTGGGTCTTTCCAGACCTGTGGCCTGAGCCTGTCCTAGGAGACGGCTTCTCAGTCAGCTGGCATACAGGTTCTAGACCTGGCGCCACCACGAGCAGGTAGGACCTTCAGGGAAGCCTGAACTGTAAAACACAGGACAGGATGAGAGTGACTGCTCGGTGCCAAACAAGGACAGAGTGTGGCTGGAGGATACGATGAGGAGACAGCTGGGAGCAGCCCTGGAGAAGTTAAGCCTTAAGCCCCTGAAGGGATGCTAGCAGAACGATGCCCGGTTGGCTAGTCTCCTTGGTGCCTACCTCTGAAGTAGGCGACGAGGTATGTGTTGGATACTGCGGTAAGAACCTGGAAAGAGGCCTGTGGCCTCCCCTCTCTGGTAGAAAAGGCCCCTTCTCTACCTACCTGTCCAGACCAGCGTCTATCTAAGGCAGCGGTTCTCAACCTGAAGGTCATAACCCCTCTAGGGGCTGAATGACCCTTTCACAGGGGTCGCATATCAGATATTTACATTATAATCCATAACGGTTGAAAAATATAGTTATGAAGTAGCAGTGGAAATAATTTTACAGTTGGGGTCACCCCAGCATAAGGAGCTGTATTAAAGGGGCCACAGCATTAGGAAGGTTGAGAACCACTGGTCTAAGGCTTTGCTTCTCAGTTGGAACTTATTCCCCAAATGCATGCCATATGCCAGAAGATATCTAAAGCCACAGAACAAACAAGATGCTTCTTAGGGGAGTCTATTTTCTCCCATGGGAAGTAACATTTGCCTTGCTTAGGCAAGAAGGAGGAAATGCAAAATTCAAATTAATTCTTAGAAGAAAACATAAGACCTCAAAATACATTACACCTGTCCTGGCAGGCCCCTAATCTTGCATCTGGGGAGCCATTACTGCTTCGGGGAAATCAAGCAGATGGGAAAAGGGAAGGAAGGGAATATGGTTAAGTAGTGGCCTTGCACTCCAGGGAAAGCAAGCAGCCAGCAGCTGAGGGGAGCTCTGCTCACAGAACTAGTGTACCAGGCCTGGTGTCCGTTGCTGGCTCCAGTTCAACCTCCTAGATGGCAGTACCACACAGGCCCATTCCAGTGCCACACCAGGGAGCTACCTACGCCGTCACATGTAGCCCAGTGCATAGCCACCCTCAGTCTGCCAAGCAACTGTAGAGGTCAGAGCTGGGAGAGAGTGGGAGAAAGGAGAACTGGAACTTCCATAGACAGAATCCATGTGCTCAAGAGATAGCCAGGAACTCGGGGAAAAGTCAGTAGATGGACACATGAGGATCAACAAGTGTGCATATGGAAAAGACAGGGAAAGAGACAGAAAACCAAAGAAAACTTAGAGACATCTTTGGAAGAATAAAGGCAAAAAGAAGACCAACGAACTGCAGTAGCAGAGACTCGGCTCCTCTCTGGGAGTAAACTGCAAAGGAAGAGAAAGCAACATGTCAGAAGAGAGAGGGGACCCCAGACTGCGAGGAAGCCCCACAAACCAGACTCTAGCACTGGAAGACACATGCCCACTAGACAGTCAAGCACAGCAGGCTGGCAGCTTTGGGAATTCTCTGAAGCAGATCATTTAGGGACGGGAGTTATCTGGAAGGTCCTGCTACTCAGGTCACACATGTCAGACTGCGGTCCAGAAAGCCAAATGTCCCACAGTACAAACTCAAAACCCTTGCCCTGCAGCCGTACAAAACCCACTACATGCCATGGCTGGCCTCCAACACACTCCTCCTGCCTCAGCCTGCTGAGTACTGGGATTACAGGTGGGTGCCACCACGTCGAGCTCAGCCTGCTGAGTACTGGGATTACAAGTGGGTGCCGCCATGTCAAGCTCACTTCACACATCTTGAGAGCAAGTAAAGCAAGGATGGTCATTTAAAAAAGAAAAAAGAAACCTTACCAAACAAGCAAATGTACATTTCCCCCACATCCAGCTAGGTGAGAAATGATGGTAACACCCCACATTTAAACCGTGTTTCGATTCTAGAACTTTCACTTATCTCTTCTTTATCACAGAAACTGGGAAAAGGCAGCACATGCAGCCTTTTCACGTTTTGCAGATAAGGAAACAGAGTTAGGTTAAATGGCTCCCCTCAGTCACGGGGCTAGGAACTGGAGTGCCCGGTCCTCCAGCCTGGAGTCCTCCTATGTCCCAGACTATGTCGGTCACTCCACACACCTACAAAGATGACCCAACACCGTAGCAGCATCTTCTCTTTCCCCGTTCCCTTTAAAGAGGAAAAGCTCAGTGGCCTGGTCCTTGCTGACCCTGCTGGTTACCCCCAGCAAAACCACAGCAACCCCATTCTGGCTGCCATTTACTGATGGCATGGCAGGAAGTAGTCTAGCTGGGGAGACTGAGATGGAACCTTAGCAGAACTTACTGTGTGGTGGCTAGCTGACCATTTGTTGCTTCCTAGCAGGAGGTGAAAAAAGCAACACTGGTTTCAGGCCACTTCCTCCTTCCTCTGCAGACAGTACCAGAAAACTACTCCACACACTCCTGTCAATAATGTGAGGGTCTCATCCCAAGCTAGGGACACAGACAGGTAGCATGTGAGACTAAGCTGATTTCTAGAATGCCATGGAGTCCCCATGGTTAAGTGCCTTTAGGATTCACAGGATACGTTCTGAAGACTAGGAAGAGGAATGAGAGGGCAGACGCTAGCTCATTTCTTGGGATCTCTTTGTGGTCCCTGAGATCTATCACTCAGGGTGGCTTACAGGGACCAGAAGCCATCAGTCAGCAGTATTTTGCCTCTGATCCTAAACCCAGACCCAAATCCACCTACTTGGCTAAATTCCACTAAAGCTCTTTAACGTTTGAGACTGTACTTCCTCTTACAAGGATAAATCTGATAAACCGAGAGGCACTGTCGGACCAGTCCTGCCTCTTGAACAAGGTGCCTCTTCAAAGCTCTAACTTACCTCCGCCTAGAGTTTAATTCTAGCATATTAATGTCCCAGGATTCTCCCACTGGCGCTAGCCCCAGACACTAAGACTGTAAATTAGTCCTAATCCCTAATCTAATCTCCCTTTACCCATTGAACCCAGGCCCCACTAGCTCAGGTACCCTGCTCTGGAGGTTCCGTAGCCCCTCTGAAAGCAGTTTGCTCATCCTCACGGGCAGTACTTGGGAGCTAAGCCGCAGGGAGCTCAGGCAGGAAAAGCCAGGGCACGAGCAGTACATGGCCATCTCAGGTCTTCGTCCTTTTCTTGGAACTTCACTGCCTCTACAAAGTTTTCTTGACCTCTCCAGGCCATGTACACGGACTGTCTCTTAGATCTGGAGCCTGTTTAGAGCACACCTCACTTGGCAGCATCTGCCCTGGCGTGATGTCTGCTCCTTCCTCACACACTGAGCTCCTGGAAGGCACGACTATTTATCTGGGAGCCCTCAAAGCACTGAGTAAGTGCTCAGTAATAGCTGATGGGTAAAGCTGGAGGGAAGAGCCGCTACATCGAAGCCCTTCTGCTCACTCCTGGCACCTGTGACCCTCTTAAGGATGCTCCAGCAGCTTGGCAGAACTGCTGTCATCTTCAGATATGGAAATTCCAAAGTGTCCTGTCTCCTCTGATAGATTCTGTCATTTGCCCAGTTACATAGAGTACTATTGGTAAAATGGAGGTGACAGAAGCACCTGAAAGACGGGAGTACTGTCAACCCAACTGTAAACTACAGTTAACCAGTGGTTAAGACCTCAGTAGCCACCCAGTGAGCAGTCGTTTCTGCTCAGTCAGTGTCAGCATGAATCTAGAGGCATGAAGCTAGACACATGCATCCACGCACACACCTCAATACATGACTCTCCTGTGCTATTCTCTCTCCCCTCTGCAGCTTACAAATCAATGTGTACCTACATTCCACTTCCATCTGTCATTTAGGACTCACTCATGCGTAGGGCCCACAAACTCAGGCCCAGGCAGTCTAGGCCGGTGGCCAGCTGAGGACACTGTTTGTGCTGTAGGAGTGAGAAGGGTCTGGACTAGGGGCAAAGCTCATGGCTCATGTCTGCAGACCCATCACTAGCAAAGTGAGTGGCCCTGAAAAAAAAATCACCTGTGCCTGGAATCAAGGCTCCTCTCTTCCAGTAGGGAAGACGCCCTTTGCCTACCGCCCTGAGAAGATAAATAAGTAATACACAGGACATAAGAGAAAGCACCAGGAAAATGAGAAAAAAAGGAGGGCCAGGGAATGGGAAGACAAGGAGGAGGAACCAAACCTTTCCCCCATAAGGTATAAGACACCCCTATGTTACCTCAAGGACCTCTCCCTCATATCTCCCTTGCACCCCAGCCACCAGAGTGCCCAGCCACTGTGCCCTGGGTCCCCAGTACATACCCACAGTCCACCCAGCAGATGGTGCCCTGTCCTTTCACTGCCTGGGCCACAGTGGACAGTAGCTTGAGATGACTTTCGGCTGCTGCCTCTGAAAAAAATGAAAGATGAAACATTTGAGTCCAAGGGCTCTGGACCATGGGCAGGGTGGAGTCTGGGCATCAGTTCTCGAGTATGTGGCCAGAGCTTCCAGGTAATACCGTTGGACAGCAGGGTCCTGTGGACAAGCTTCTGGATTTCAACTCTGTCGGTCTCTAACGGTCTGCTGCACAGTGCTTACGGCTGGTTTTGATGCCTGCACCTGGCAGACTCTTAGTTCCCTCCTCCTTATGACCCCATGAACGTAAGTTTCTCAAAGAGCCCATTAGGCAGAGCCTGACAAAGAGCAATCTGCTGCCTTCTCCTGCCTAGAACCCCATGATAAACCCAAGGCCAAGCAGAAATGATATCTGAATTATGTGCCTCTGAGGAGCTGCTCTTCCAGGGTGGAAATGGGAGCTGTTTGTGAACACAAAGCATGCTGAAGCCTTTCACAAGGCGGACAATAAGCATCGCTTAAGAAACATGCTTGGAGTCGTTGAGAGGAGGCATTCCCAGGAAACCCCAGCCAAGGAAGCAGGAGGCAGCAAACCACTGAAGCAGGGAAGCCATTGTTCCTCTGCGCTCACCACTGGGGCGAAGAGAGAGTATGGATGAAGTGGAAGAACAATAAGAAGTACCCCGCCATTGGGAGGGGAGAACTGCTTAGAAGGATGGGAGGAAGAGGGAATGAAATCAGTTTCTAAGTGCTTAGAAAACCCATTGGAGGCCAGAGTCTGGAGCAGTAAGCACGGGCAAGATGCAGGAGGTGAAGTCATTGCCCAGGCCCTGCCCCCAGCACACTGAGGAAGCTTAGGGGCCGTAATTCTGATGAACTGAACATAGGCGGAGCCAGGTAAGGGGCAAAGCAATGGCTGGCTCCTGCCTCCATGGTAGATCTCACTGACCCCAACTTCCCACTCTGGAGGCCTTCTGTCTCAGACCTGTGCTGACTCCAAAGCCCCAACATTGCAGAGATAACTCACTTGATCCCATCCTCCATCTGAGGTACAGAGATGACACCGGGGACCAGTTCCACCACCAGGAATGGCTGGACTCAAGTGTCATGTCCTCTTATCTCGATGACCTCATTTATAAATGGGATACAAGCAGGGCAGTGGTGGCGTACACCTTTGATCCCGGCACTTAGGAGGCAGAGCAGTTGGATCTCTGTGAGTTTGAGGCCAGCCTGGTTCACAAAGCGAGTTCTAGGACAGCCAGAGCTGTTACACAGAGAAACCCTGTCTTGAAAAACCAAAAATACAAATAAAAGTAAATGGGATATTATCTGACAATCTACACTGCTTCCCTTGTGGCAAAGGAGCAAATGAACAGTCTCATAAATGGTCCCAATAACAACATCTGCCCCTGAGAAGACCCAGGAGTTTACAAGGAGGTTACCTCAAGCCCAAACCTCACGAGAAACAAGTTTCACTTGGCCTCAGTTTCCCTACTCACAGAAAAAACATGCTCACACATTGGGCTCCCAACAGGAAACTTGGTGAAAGTATATCCAGACCTTCAGAAGCAGCAAGTGGCAAGAGCAGCCATATGTCGTGAATGCTCAGAGGGCACAGCCTTCAAGAGGGACACACGGCCAAATCATCCATCAGCCCAGAGTGCCAATGAGTGTAGAAGATGAGCTGCCAAGGGGATCTGTGCCCAGAACTGGCCTAGCCACTGGCTGCTGTTCCTCCAGGACACAGAAAACTTGGCATCCTCAGGAGCAGCAAAAACACTTAACTCTGCTGGAACCACATCGACAGCCAGTCACTTGCCCTTCCCCAAAGTCACTGCCAAGAGCCAAGCAAACTGTCCATTGTACCCTTACCAGCCCAAGGTCAGAGGAGGGGCAGGTGGCTGCTCCCGCCCACAGAGGTTTCTGGGCCTGAACTTAGGCATCCACTCCAAAGTCAGTTTTGTATCTCACCCCACAGCTGAACACCGAGTCAGGCAAGACAAGGACTACTGGCGCAGGTAAATGTCCACAGGCCTGGGACCAGTTCAGCTAGCAACAGCTCCCATGAAGCCTGCCCTAGCACGGCTGGACCTGTGGCTGGCGGGGAGTCAAGGTGTTCATCCAGTACTCATACGATCCTCTACTGAGCTAGGTAGGGGTCCCAGAGCCTTCTTCTCCCAGGAAGCTCAGAAGAAGGAACTGAAATGACCCCCAGAATGCAAAAGTAACCCAGTGTCCAAGGTAGCCTCCAAAGGAAGTTAGAATACTAATGTCCCTCTGGTCCTCTCCTTCCCCATCCCATCTCCCCCTGATAGGTGATCCCCAAGGTCTGGAAGAGTCACTCACCAGATTTTGAGTAAAGCACCAGCACATTATTGCGGGTCCTGAGAAGTTTCTTGAAGTCCTTAGGGTCGGAGATTCTCTCAATGAGTGAAGAGACCTTTGTGGAGGACAGCCAGGCTGGCAGGACAACCTAGAAACCAAACCACCAAGGCGCTTGAGTCCAGCTTCTGGCCCGTTCACAGTGCCCACAGATGATCCATCCCAAACACATGTTCTTGCTGGAGGATGGAGCCAAGCAGCCCCTCCCAGAGCACCACACCTGCCTCTTTACCTCCAGAGATCCCACTTGGCCCCCACCTCACCCTGCCCTCCATGTATGCTGATGAGGGTATCTGGAATATATACATACACAATATAGTGTCACCCATCAACAAGAACTCTTTGAGAGACTAATGTTTGCATACAAGGGCACACTCCATCCCTCCTAGAAAACCCAGGGAAGCATGCTCTCTCACATTCAGGATGGAAAGAATGGGCACGAGGTGAAGGCTTTCTCACTCGACCAAACAGAGACCTCTCCAATAGAACAAACCAAGTATCCCCAAGCTCCTGGGAACCTGAGGAGCCAGATGCCTCTGTGGGAAAGATGAAGACAGGACTGAAAGTAGAGTCGGAAAATAGGAGAAAGGAGCAATTGCCAAACAGATCCCCAGGCCTGTTTACAGGAACTGAATACTTCCTGAATAACACTGACAAAAGGAGAACCTACAAACAGCAGCCCCACCCATGATAGACCAGATGCAAAAGCCTGCTTGTTGTGGGATATTTGTACACTGTGTGAAGATGGATTGCTGTGATTGGTTTAATAAAAAGCTGAACGTCCAATCACTAGTCAGGAGAGAATAGGAGGGACTTCCAGGCAGAGACAGGAACTCTGGGAAGAGGAGAGGGAGATACCAGAGGCATAGGGAGTTGGACATACAGAATGGAGGAGAGGTGAAGAGCCACATGGCAGAACATAGATGAATAGAAACAGGTTAATTTAAGCTATAAGAGCCAGTTAGAAACAAGCCTAAGCTAACGGCCAAGCTGTCATAACTAATAATAAATCTCCATGGGAGTTGGCAGTCCAAAGAAAGTTCGACAAGGAAGTCCAACTACATAGTGAGCAGCTCCACTCATGACAGACCAGAGGCAAGTGACTGCTCACTGCATAGATGGGAGAGCACTGCCTCCAGAGTTCTCGGAAGTGCACCATTGTGCACCCAGCCACACGACCTGCCAATTAGAAAGAGTTATTCACACCAGCTGAAGATATCTCAGATGTGTGAAGTGTACCACCAACACACTCTTTCTCAGAAAGTCATGGGAACTCATGCTCTTCCAAAAAAAAAAAAAAAAAAAAGAAAGAAAGAAAGAAATGAAGAATGAGTGTCACAAAACCTAGGAAACTAAGGTCCCAGCACCAGAGAGAGGCAAAAGGAGTTTCCATGCTGATAGTGAGTAGTGGGCCCAGGCCCCTGTCAGCAGGTGTGGTGGTTTGCATAGGGACAGCCCCCATAGACTTATCTATTTACATGCTTGGTCATTAGGGAATGACACTACTTGACAGGGAATAGGATATATGGTCTTATTGGAGTAGAATGGTCTTGCTGGAGGAAGTGTGTCACTGGGGGCTAACTTTGAGGTGTCAGAAGTTCAAGTCAGATGCAGTGTCTCTTTCTCTTCCTGTTGTTTGCTGATTGGGTATAGAATGCTCAGCTACCTCTCCAGCACCATGCCTGCCTGCATGCCACCATGCCTCCTGCCATGACAATGGACTAAACCTATGAACTGTAAGTCAGCCCCAATTAAATGTTTTCCTTTATTCAAGTTGCTGTGGTCATGGTGTCTCTTCACAGCAAAAGAACACTGACTACAACAACAAGCTTCAAAGCAACCAGCAACAAGGACGGAGGTCATGGAGCAAAACCATGGACGCAGAGGCAACTGGAGACCACATGCTATTTTTTACCACATGGAGAGGAGTTTGAGTATCTTCCAGGAACATACAAACAAGTATTCTAAATTTCTGATGTGTCCCATGCCAGTCATGCCATCTCCTCTTCATAGCCCAATATCTTGAGCTGTGCCTATGCTTTCCCCCCCAAAAGCTAAGGTGCCCAGCAACGGCACTCACCCTTTTAGAGGCTCTGTAACTCACTTGTGCCATGGGGGTAATAATGAATGGTGGCACAGCTCTGACAGATGGGGTAACTTCTCAAATATGCTTTACAAATCATAAGACACCCTAAAGAGCATTCACTAACATAACGTCTAACACCCATGGCCAGCTCAACAGAGGGAAGAGAAACATGCCCATACCCTAGCGATTACCAATGGAATCTGCCACCAGAATCGGGGTTCCTTCTCCCCAGAGTAAAACTTCCCAGGAAGTCAGGTTCCATGCCTGAGGACCCAGTGATTTGTACAGACCATCTTCAAAGCTCACAGGAACAGTCCTCACGGCTGACTCCTGCGCGTCACCCCACTGCTCCACAGGGGCTTATGCCCTGAACACTCCAAGTCCACGGCTCAGAGCACACAAGTGAGGAAACAACTAGACAGTGTGTTGGAGAAACAGTGACTTGATACCCTCAGAACAGTCAGGAAACTGCCCTGGTCAGGAATCCTCATCCCCAGATCAACCACCCTGGGCTGGCAGGCACCTGCCAGGCAGCCGAAGTGCTACTAGCCTCGGGGACACAGTGCCCATCGTTGAAACCGTAGGAATCTGAATCTCCCACAAACCCTGGCTTCCTTTATATAAATCTAGACAGTCCCTTAGGTCATGCAACCAAGGACCACCTGACAATAAACACACCACTTTCCAGCCACCCACTAAAGCCTATGGCCCAATGTTTACTGACACAGTAGCATTAAGCTTCTCTGGAAACACCCTGAACAAACTGACTTTGCCCAAAATCCATCACACAAGGAAAAGCTAGAGCTGGCACCGGGCCTCCCTTACACGAGGCTACACAGAAGTCTCTGTGTAGGATCTGCCTTGCCCAGTCTTACTAGGTCATCACCCCTACTTAAGATTAAGAGCTTTGGAGAACAAGACGCCCTAACTGCTCTTTGGAAAGCTTAATAAACATGGCAGCCTACAGATACCAGATACCAACCCTCAGAGAGCATGTCACAAAGTGAGTCCTTGGTGGCTTTAAGAGATAAGAGGCCTAGAAAGGGCCATGAAATCCAGGGAGACCCCAGCACAATGGGTTTCCAGAATGGGACTGATGAGGACAGTTGGTTCCCTGCAGGCCTAGAACTTGACAGTGATCACGAGGAGTGTCAGGATAGACAACACTCATCTACCTGGAACCTTAGGATTGGCAGGATAGGGTGACCAGCTGGGTGAATGACCAGGGAAGAGAAAAAGGTCCATGCAGTCACCTCCAACAACTTCACAGCAAGTGGGAAGAAAAGTTTAAACGGGATGCTCCGCCTCCAAGGATGGAACGCAGCCCAACACGGGAGATGGACCAGCAGTAGAAGGCAGCTTCTTTCTTGGATTGAAGAAGATGGCAGTGGGCTAGGATTTCTGGGGTTGTAGCCAACAGACATGTGAAAAGGCACCCATGAACAACACATGTCCTCCAAACTAGAGGATGAGCCGTGAAGCAACTGAAGTTTCCAAGATCTGGAGCCAGAGAAGGGACAAGGAAGAGTACAGCCCAGGAAGAAGGGCAAAATGATAAGAGCAGCCCCCGGGTGAGACAAACAAGTAGGCCAGGCTATATGGGGAAAGGCTGCTGGCGACATCCAGGAGCATTGGGGGTGGGGTGGGGGGAATACTGCAAACCAGGGTCCTGAGCAATTACACCCAGTGCAGGAGATGGGTAACAAGAGCCAGCAAACAGGCTTGGGGGTCCCCACAGCAGGCAGGGAGCCTTCAGGGGTCTGTGAGCACAGAAGATGTGGACTTTGCCAAGAGGTGGGATTTGAGAGTCTGACAGAGATACGAAACCCAATCAGAATGGCCAGACAACAGTGTGGCCATAGTTAAGATGACTAAAGAGAAAGGGGTAAAAGGCCTGTGTGAGTCCCAAGACCTCACCTTCACAGGCACTCAGGAGCAGCCAGGAGGAAAGCCCCCTCCCTACCCCGTGAGTCACTGAAACATTCCATTTTCTCCTCTGCCCCTTCCATGAACATTTCCAGCAGGCTCCTTCCTTTCCTTGACCAGAAGCTGAAGTGAGTCTGCATTGCCTCGCCCGGAGCCAAGAACAGACCAGTCACAACCCACAAGCACGCCTTGACAACAGTATCTACAGCCACAATCACAGCATTAATGGCCCACAGATTATCAGCTCCTCTGCTGTGCCCCAGGGCGGAAAAGGTGGCATTGGAGTGCCCCCAAAGCCAGCTGCTTCCCAGCCAGCCCTGACATAGTTCCTCTGCTTGGTGGACCTTCACACTGACTGCCAAGCATTCTCGAACTGTACTCACCACTCACTCTGCCCATCTCCTCCTGGGCTGATGGGCTGAGACCCCAAAGGATTTCCTGGGAGAGACCAGTGTTTCCCTTTTCTACTGCAGAGGATCCTCCCCTCCACTGCCAGATTCTTCTTGTACCAGAAAAATATCACCCCACCCCACCAGAGAAGCACCCCATCCCAATGACAGGTCCCCTTCTACCACCACCAATCCCCTTCACCAGGATGCAAGGCTTTCTTCAGGGCCCTCTGACCCCTCATCCTAGCACAGCTGGGTCAACTGCATGAGACCAAATCCCTTCTCCATCTGCTCCGTCTCTGAGTGGCTCTCCCATCTACACGGCTGCTTATCTCCCACCACACAGTCCATCCGTTCCTGGGCTTGTCCTCCATCCCCCTCCCTCTGCCACTTTCAGACACCCTGGAAAGAGCGGTGACTCTGGGGTCAGACAGACATGGCACGAATCCAGCTGCCACCATTTACAAGACCCCAGGCTTGTTACTAGACCGCTGAGTGTCATCTCTTGACCCAGAAGTTGAGAGGATAATATCCATGTTCACCTGGTGGCTTGGCTCGACATTAAATGAGGGAGGAGGGGGACATGAACCTAATGCGATACTTGGCAGACGGAAGCGCATAATAACTGCTAATTGCCTCTGAGTACTATTAATGAGCAAGGACAACGGACCCTGGGGACCACCCCTTCCTCCCGGAGGCCTCGTCTGCAATCAGGCAGAGCCACAGGTCCAGGCAGGAAAGCGTGCGCATGCACGCACGCACATTCAGCACCAGAAAACCTGGCGTCTTTTGCCATCTGCACAATGACCTGCTGCAAAGGTCACACAGCACGTTTAGAGCCCTGCCAGGTCGGTGTGTGTGGTGACTGGTTTACCGGTAGGGTAAACCCAGCAGGTGGGTACTTGTGTCCTTCTGCAGATGAGGGAGGAGGACCACGGACAGATAGTAGACAAGCGGCAGGGCCAGGGCTTCACCTTGCTCATTACACCCGCCCTGAGTGGGCTGGCCCCCTTCACCCCTCGGGATCCTGGCCTAACCAGTCACGGAGAAAAGAAGCCACTTCCCAGCAATAGAACTAATGGCCAGGATGGCTGAGCAGGAGTTTGCTCTGACACTCTGCTTCATTCAAGCAGGGGATCACGGGATTGAACAGGGCTCTTGGGAACAAGGGTAGAGACATTCTACATGAGGTGGTCACCCTTGATTTGTTCCCAGCAGGGCCTGTGTGTGAGATGCCAAACCTCCCTTTCCACTTCACCCTGCCTGGTATCCACTCCCACCTGCCCACAGCACACACAAACCCCCATTCACTCCACTGAGCCATCCGGCAGTGCCACCATCCTACACACCTGGAAAATAACCAGGGATAAGAGTCCTTGTCCCATCACACCCCCTCCACCACCTTAAAAAAACAACGCTGTCTCCAGGGCACGTGCCAGCATCCTCCCCATTCCCTGCAGCTGGCGGCGGCTGTCACCACAGGCTCACTATCCTTTGCAAGTCCCAGAGCCAGAGCCAGTCTATTACGTAAAAGTGGCTTGCCGAAGAAGGAAGATCTGGGGACCGAAGTTTAACATTTAGGAGGAAGGATGGAGGTGGGACACAAACCTTTTTCCTCTGTCACCTGAGTGAAGATTCCCTTCTTGTGTTGGGAGCCGTGAAGAAAGCAGCTTAATTTAGTTTAACCCACATTTTGCTCAAAATAGCTTTGAAATGTCAGAATCTGGAAGTCTAGACACTGAGGAACCTGGTGGTAAAGGGACTCAGGGGTAAAAACAGACAAGGGTCTCAAATGGATGTCGGAGGAACGGGCTGGCCGAGAACTCAGGGCCCAGATCTAGGAGCAGCAGAATCACAAAGTCAAGCTGGTACCGACCTTGTCAGTTACTGGCTGAGTGACCATGGGTACATAGGTCACCTCTCTTCAAAGTCTGCTTCTATCTCTGCAAACAGAAGGGGCTAAAGCTTTTTCCAAAGTTCTTCCCAATGGTAGCATTAGATACACCTAATATTGTGACTACCTAAAGGCAAGATTGCCTTCTGAAGAAGTGGCTGGCTTCCTTGTGTTGTGGTCACTGCATTGAAAGCCTTGTCTCAAAGACTCCTCAGCACCAAATGGGACCATCTGGTTAAACCCCAGACTGTAGGATGTAAGCATAAGTTATGTGGTAATTATTAAGGACAATCCTTAGCAGCTATCTAAACAAGAGACGTTTGTTTGTTTTGAGACAGCGTCTCTCTACGTAGATCAGGCTCAGGCCAGCCTCGAACTCACGCACCACTATGCCTGCCTTGGAAGGTGTCTTCTTAAATCAGCCAGCTGCAGTTAAGGTGGCTGGAGCTCTAACAGCCATGCTGAGAAGGTTTTCTCACACAACAGAGGGCTATCCCTCTCTAGACTTCAACACGAGCAGAATAAATGGTCTTCTTGAGGTTCTACCAATCTAGACCTTCTGGCATACACATGCATAGGACTGAGCACCCAACTAAACAGCAGCTTTAACAAGAAGGCACCTGAAATACCAGACCTTGCACCCTACTTCAGATGGGCAGCTTATGAGGAAGGTGGGAGGGGGACTGTGGAGGGATGCACGTGTGTGGCTCTCCTGACCATTGGCACCTTCACTGGGTGTTACTTTCAAAGGTAACCACCAGCTGGGACCTCTCCAGTTCCCCTCTCAGGCCCTTTACTCTTCAGGAGGCCAGCTCATCCCTTACAAGGGTCCGGACAAGATGGGTGAGACAGAAGACGACCATGGGATCTCACCACACGAACACCCTCTGGGAAGTCCATGTCCCCTAGCCTGCCTGTGTCACCCTGAACAATGCCAATCATGGGAGATTTAAGCTCCTCCCCTCCCAGGTTAGCTACAGCCATCACACGCTGAAGCCCACCATCCCCTCTAGAGACCCCAGGTTAAACACCTCAAGTCTTCACCCGTGATTTCAAGTCGCCCCTCGTTCTGAAGCATCTTCCTGAGACATGTGACATCAGAGCTTAGACTGATGCCGAACGCTGTGCCGCCTGAGAAAAGTAATGCACTCTCTGGCACTGTGATTTATTTTTGGAAATAAGTACCCTGCTTTCATAACTCAAAACACAGGATATTAATCACACAACCCTTTGCTGGTGGGCCACAGTTGAAAGAGAGAGACAAAGACTGGAACACCATTAGCCCAGCCTTAAAATATAGAGCCTGACCGTTCCAGGGCTGGCAGGAGCCTAACACAGCCAATTTTTCTGGCAAGCTGCTTGGCATGAGGTAGCGGGTCTCTTGAAAGTGCTTGTGCCCTTTGACTTGGTGGATCCACTTCTGAGGAGCTGTCCTGAGGGGATGAGCGAGGTTTCTGGCACCGACATGACTCACACAGCCCCAACAACCAGAGTCAAATCCGTGCAAACAACGCAAACAGCCGACAGCAGGGGAATGGCTGCACACAAGGGCACAGAGGAATGAAGCAAAAAACATTTGCCTAGAGGTTAAGTTAAAATAAATCAAATAAACGAAACACTCATGGCATGACCGCAGCTATAAGCAAACAAAATGACGCTCAGGAAAGACCGGCAGAGAACAAAATGCACCTACGACTGCCCCTGCACAACCGCATGCTTCTTTCTCTATTTTATAGTTCAACATAGCAAGAATGTTTGATTTCAGTTTTTAAAGAAAAAAAATGACCACCGTTTGACTACATTATGGAAAGACCTCTCAAAGTGTCTCCCAGTGAAGAAATTCAACTTTACAGTGGCGAGACGTGAAAGTTCCTGAGTCAAGCAAAGGACCAACATTAACAGCACCAGGGACGGGGCAAAGTGAGACAATGGCCCCCTGCTCTCTATCACACACTGAACGGAAACATCAGCACTCAAGCTGTACCTCGGGTATGCTGGCTCACTTCTGTAATCCCACCACTCGGGAGGCTAAAGCAGGAGGTTAGGGAGTTAGACAGCACAGCAAGATTCAAAGCAAAAGAAAAAAAAACAGGGTCAGCAAGATGGTTCAGTGGGTGGAGGAGTTTGCTGCCAAGCCTGATGATCTAAGTCCAATACTCAGTACCCACATGGAGGAAGAAGGGAATAAACTCTCCTGAGTTATCCTCTAACCCCAACAAGCACGCATGGCACACACACAAGCATTCGCGCACACATGCATATACACATGCATGCGTGTGCGCACACGCACACACCAAATAAATAAATGTAATTTTTAAAGTTATTTTAAAACTTAAAACAAATGAACAAATAAAAATCTCAAGCTGTACAAAATGCTTCAAAAAAATGCCAAGGTCACAAAAAAACAAATAAGAAGCCATCCTAGGACAAAGAGAGTTAAAGGACAATTGGGCACGCTGGGTCGAGCCTGGGCCCTGGAGTTGGCCCTACAGATCCGCAGCTGACACACCTGCAGATTCCATCAACTTCGAATCAAAAGCATTCCCAGGAACTGACCTGTACCGACTCATGGCGATTGTTCTCGCCACAGCCCCAACAGCAGTGTTACGTTCACGCATCATAATGCAGCATACACCGAGCAGGCATCGTAAGCCAGAGATGACTCAGAAGGGTTACATACACAGAAGGATTACATACGTGTGAAACCCTACGCTAGTCTAAGGACTCTGAACGCTCGTGGAGTTACATAACAGCAGGATTCTTGGACCTATTCCCCAGTGGCCACTAAGGGCCATCCGCTCTCATTTCCTGACTTTGATCATTGCATTGTGTTAGGTGAGATAATATTCCTGTGTTTTAGGAAATACAGTCATGCATTGCTTAATGACAGGAACTAGTTAATTCTGGGAAACGCAGCTCAACAGGACTGAAACACACCGCTGGGTCACATGACTGCTCTGAAGCATTTAGGGAGCAAGGGACATCATAATATATACTCTGTCCATGTAGGGGAAGAGTCTAAACGGGATCGAATAGAGGGCCTAGGAGAAAAAACCTGCTATATTTGTTTCTCATGCAACTCTCCTGTACGGCTTGGCTGGCACTACTTCCACTCGAGAGACAGAAAAACAAAAAGGTTCTTGCTGGGGGTGAAGGAAATCACTCAATGGCAAAACACTGGAGCAAGTGTGGAGACAGGAGTTCAGGTCCCCAGCTCCCGTGTAAACGCCAGGAAGATGTGCAGCTGTCTATAACCCCAGTTCTCTCTAGGAGAGATTTGATCCCAGGAGTAAGATGGCTAGACAGACTAGCCAATCAGTGAGCTCTGGGTTCGGGAGAGACCCTACCTCAATATACAAGATATACTAAAAAAGATACTCAACACCAACCTCTGGCTGCCACACACATGCATTCACACTCACATACACATGCGAGTGTACACATTCTAACACACACACACAACACACTCGTGTACATACCAAACAAAAGCAACAAACACTGGCTGAGGCTGGGAATGTAGCTCAGTGGTAAAGAATTTACTCAATACGTGAGCCCTAGATTCAATCCCCAGCACTGCAGAAACAAGCTCTAGCCTCCGGCAAAATAAATAAATTAATAAAATAAAATAAACCTGCCCAGTAAAAGAAAGGAAAGAGAGACGGCTCTAAGAGATGGCTCAAACGCCTCCCATCACTTCCCACCAGCCTTCTGACCCAGCTCTGCCATGGCAATACCAGCACTTTTCCACACACAGCCAGCGCTCACCTGCCCTTCCTTCCTGCCCCTGCACTACTGGCTGCCACTTCAGGAACCACGGGTTTTCTGTTCTGTTTTGTTTCATTTGTGGGGAGGTTGGTTGGTTTTTGTTTTCAGTTTTGGGGGTTGTTTGTTTCCTTTACAGGAACTCGTATATAGAATTTGAAAAACGCTGGGCTGGGGATGTGTGGCTCTGTGGTAGAACACTTGCCCAGCATGCACAAGGCCCTGGGTTCAATATACAGTCACCATGAAAAAAAAAATTGAAAAATATCCTGCATGTAACACATACCTAGAAAAGTCTTTTTCTTTCTTCTCTCTCTCTCTCTCTCTCTCTCTCTCTCTCTCTCTCTCTCTCTCTCTCTCTCTCTATTTCTTTATTTCGGTTTTTTGAGACAGGGTTTCTCTGTGTGGCTTTGGTCCTGTCCTGGAACTTGCTCTGTAGACCAAGCTGGCCTTGAAGTCACAGAGACCCACCTGCCTCTGCTTCCCGATTGCTGGGATTAAAAGCATGCACCACCATCGCCCGGCAATACCTAGCAAATTCTTACAACATGGGTTTGATGAGGCAGCTATACAAAATAACCTGAATTTTTAAACATAAATAACTTATGCGCCTTCAAAGGACGAATCGTAAGCATCTATCTCCAACTGCATGGCAGAGCACTGCTCTTAAACCAAGAAGGAAGATGGAACCATTGAGTAAGTTTGGGGATCACACCACCAATTTCTGATGTCATTGTTTATCCAGCAGGGTTTAAAATACAACGAAAGTGTCAAGAGTCCCCGAATGGGGGAGGGGGCAACAACACAAGCACAAACAAGCATCGGCCTCTAGATGAGGGGTAGGGGGAGAGTATGGGGGGAAGCAGAGACTGGGGTGGGATAAGAGCTTAGTAGTTAAGCGCCCTTGCTGCTCTTGCAGAAGACCCAGGTTCGATTCCCAGCACTTACATAGTGGGGCTCATAACCATCTTCAACTCCAATTCCA
Source organism: Chionomys nivalis (assembly GCF_950005125.1). Classification (NCBI taxonomy): domain Eukaryota; kingdom Metazoa; phylum Chordata; class Mammalia; order Rodentia; family Cricetidae; genus Chionomys; species Chionomys nivalis. Next base: position 59,087,207 of record NC_080088.1, on the reverse strand, counting down.
GGGAGACCAAGGTCTCTTCTGACCTCCATGTGGGCCTTTAGGGGGTACTCAGCACTAAGGTTTGCTTGGGGTTACACAGCAAGTAAGTGATCTCTGGTTCAGACACCAGTTAGAAAGACCCTAGCGCATGGGGTGGAACAAAGGCAGTCAGTCACTCCTTGTCCTGTGCGCACAAAGCTAGCTACGTTCTCAGACAGGTTGACCATCTGGAAGCCGACAATCTGAAACAAGGTCTACGCAGCACAGGCTTGTATTGATCCCCTTGGATCAGCCTCCCAAGAGCTGGGGTTACAGATCCGTGCCACCGTGCCTGCATCCAAACACAAAACTTTCCGAGTATCAACGTGATAAGTGGACAATCCCACACCCAAGGACACCTGATGTGCCCCAGTGCAAATGTAGGTGTGCTATAAAAAAAAAATATTCCATAAAATTACCTTCAGGCTACACATATAGGATGCATTTGAAAGGGAAATGATCTTCAGACATGGAATTCATCACCAAGATCTCATGTATATGAAAATATTAAAAAAAAAAAAAAAACAACCTGAAATCCAAAACACTCCTGATCCCATCATTTCTGCTAAGAATTCTCAGCCTGTGTTTTGCCTCCTTGGAGAAATCACTCCTTATACTAAGGACAGCAGAGCATAGTTTCTCCCTGTATTCTGCACAGCACAAGTGTGCCTGTCAACAAGGGACAAGTCAGGGGCAGGACAATTGATCCAGGAGCCTAGAAAAACAGGTTTGCTTAGCCTGAAATTGCAACTGCGGTGCATTTAACCAAGACGTACGTCCCTGAGGCTTTTAATGGTTCGGAAAACCTCTTCTAGGGCCAAGAGGGCTTTGGGTGACTGCCAGCCCAGTGTGCCAGGCCTGCTAACGAGGATGAACTGGTAGAATAGACTGAATTGGGAGGGGGGACAGGGAGAGGAGAAGAAGCAGCGGAGGAGGAGGTGAATTCCCACTCTGGAAACCCAATCATGCCTCAAAGCTTTGCTAATTAATAAGAATAAAAGCCAACTCAGGTGCCCCCAGCCCCCAGCACACAGCCAGGTTTTCACACGCATTACCACACATTCTGTCCTCTGACACCAAGTCTAAAGCCACCTTTCCAGTCTTCCGGTCTCCACTCAGCAGCAGTCATGAAATCAATCAAGCGGGCGACACCTGCATCTTTTTCAAATGACATGAAACAGGAAGATCAGAGCGTCTGAGAGGTGGCGAGACTAAGCATTCGGAGAAACGTATTTGCGGTCTGTGTTGGGTGACAGAGCACTCTATGTCTAGCCTGTGAGAGGCCCTGGGTTCAACCCTCAGTACCTCCACCATGCCCCCAAAAGGTGAGCACGTGTTCTGGCTGTAAGCCACTTCCCTGGGCACGAAAACTGAGGCTCAAAGCAGTTAAAAGTCTCACCTCATGCCAGGCCTGAGAAGGCGTGTGCAGGGTCTGCCCAGGGTGTGTACAAAGCTCCTATGTTCTCTACACCTGGCCATGGGAGCGCCGCCACAGACTCCTCTGGCGCTCTCTCCCGTTCCCTATAGCTCTAAGAATAAGAACCAGGAGGCCAGCAAGTTCACTTTCCCTTCTAGCCACTGAACGTGACGGACCGAAAGGAGCCATGACAGCCTGATCCATCTTCTTCCGCTAACCTGCATGACTGCAATTCCCTAGAAGTCCTTCACGGAATACTGAAAACTTCATGGGCTCGGGCCAAGTTGCACGGCAGGACACTGGCAATACAACTCAAGACAGTGGCAGAATGGCAGGCCGCACCAGTCAGCGGAGAGCAGTAACCTTGCCTGCCAAGCGACTCTCTGCCACCACAAATTAACACTCCCTGCTATAGTTTGGATTTGGAATGTTCCCCAAAGGTCCAAGTATACAAAGCTTACTTCCCAACTGCGGTGTATTATTGCAAAGTCAGAGAATACCAGGACTCGGGCTCCTTCCTGTCTCTGCTCCACATTTACCACAAGGTATTCAGGCCTTTTCCACAGGCTTTCCCCGTAACAGATGGTGCTGCCGCAAGCAATGGGGGCCACAGATCGAGGACTCAAGCCCAAGAAACCCTGAGGGGAAATAAGCCGTTCTTCCTCTTAAGCGAATAACCTCAGGGATTTTGTCATAGCCACAAGAAACTGACTCAAGCATTTTTGGATCTCTATCCCACTTGTCCCCCTTTTTGAGACAAGGTCTCACCACACAGCCCTGGCTGGCCTGGAACTCCCTATGTAGACCAGGCTGACCTCAAACACACACAAAGATATGCCTGCCTCTTGCCAGGGCCTTCTGGAGAGCTAGGATTAAAGGCACCTGCTTACACACAGTAGTACCACAACAGTTAGCTTTTCCTGTAAACCCAAACTTCTGGGTCTTACTCTTAAAGAAGGTTGTTTTATGGGTCTTGACAGCCCAGAAATCTGGTTTTTTATGCACAGATTCATATATATATATATATATGAAAGAAAAAGTATATATGTATATGTACACACACACACACACACACACACACACTAGTTCAAGTTTATTGACCAAACCTTTGCTGGGGAAATCAGCACCTTCTCTTAAAGTGGATTTTAGCCACAGAGCCATAGCCTGACTGGAGAGGCTGCCATTGATGCATTTTTCAAAACCACTCTCTCAGGACCCCCATGTCACTCCCTTCCCCATTTACAGTCAGAACTTTCCATCGCTTCCCTGTCCAGTCCTCATCCCTCTGAAATGTGGTCCCTGCCACTGAGATGGCTCAACAATGTCCCGTACCCAACAAACCCTATGGGTATCAGGTTCTCACAGCCGCTTGGGCCTCTGTGGTCCTCCGGCCTCCCCTCTAACTCTCCCTGTGTCCTCTCCCCCACTGTATATACATCGAGGCCTCTCTGGGCTCACTCAGTCCACCTCCTTTGTCCACCGCATGCTTTCTTTAGGAGATCTCTCTCCGTAGAAGAACACTGCTAATGTCTCCAGCCTAGGCTACTCCGTTCTGGGCAACACACTCATTTCCTGCTGTCCTGGTGTGCCTTCTGGTCCTGTGATAAAAACACTCTGACCAAACACAATGTGGGGAGGAAAGGGTTTAGGCTTCATCTTACACTTTCAGTTCACGGTTCCTCATGGAGAGAAGTCTGGGCAGGAACTCAAGCAGGGCAGGAGCTTAAAATGTAGAAACCAGAAGAATGCTGCTTACTGGCTGGCTCCCAAGTTCACATTCAGCTCCTTTTTTTATACAGCCCAGACCCATCTGCCTAGGGACAGTGCTGCCCACAGTGAGCAGGGCCTTCCTCAATCAATTAGCAACCAAGAAGACGGCCCCCGCACCCCAACATCCCACAGGCCAGCCTGATGAAGGCAATTCTTTGATTGAGGTTCCCTTTTCCCAGATGGGTCAAGTTGACGACTGAGATGTGAGTCACATCTACACATTCAGCAACAACTGTCACTGTGGGTTCAAAGATCACAGTTAGAAAACCTAATTCCCATACAAACCCATATTGAGCATATTCCAAAGTTTTACAATAAAAGATCCACTAAAATAGCAAAGCCAGGTCAAAAGAGAACATAAGGAGGGAAGCTCAAAAACTCATATTTTTAAAAGAGGTTATTAGAAAATAATATACTTAGGACCAAATTAGACACCAGGAACAATTGGGTTTCTCTTCCCGTGCACAAACGGATCATTTGCAGCTTCTCCCAACCCAGAACATGGGTCCTGAAGAATAAACAGAGCTCTCTCCCGCAGATGGCTTTCAGAGGGACTTCTTACACAGTAAAAAGTTCACAGATTGGAGGCTGAGAGCACTGGCTGCCCTATCAGAGGACCAAGGTTCAGTTCCCAGCAGCCACATGGTAGCTCACACCTGTCTGTCATTCCCGGTCCAGGGGAGCCAATGCTTTCTTCCGGCTTTGCACATGGTACTCATATATATGCAGGCAAAGCACCCACACAAAATACAATGAGAATAAAAAAAGTCTAAAAGAGAAAAAAATTAAAGTTCACAAACCATTTTTTACTTCCGAAACGTTGGATAATCTTTTTATGTATCTGTACCTTACGCATCGGAGCCTGTTCATGGAGAAGAGGGTGGAAACCAGGGTTTTGTTTATGCATTCTGCCTCTATATATACAGGGGTTACATCACATCTCGAGCCCCTGGTATCCTGGAGCAGTGTTTGCGCCTCCTGCCTCCCACACGTTGTTAGATACAGTACACGAGAGTCTGTGAATCTGGGTGGAAAAGAGGTCTAGCCTTATTTTTTGTTAACATCGGCGTACTTGTAAATGCACTAATGCTTTCTTCAACTTACGTATGGAGGTGGCACATGACAGTGACTATAGTCACCGACTCCACCAACAAAAATCACCTTTTCTTGCTCCCGGAGCAGATAGCCTCATGAGCTATTTATTCTAGGACCACCACTCTAAACAATGGAAATTCTCAAACCTGCCATCCAGATCTTCCATGACTCAGCAACCCAGCAAATCTATGACCAAGTTATGGCCATCTTACTCAGCATGTGTGGCATTTCTGCTTTCCCTTCTAGGCCCATGCATTCTGGATTACAAACAGGACCCCTGGAGTCTCGGGGAAGTCTTTCCTCAGCGCCCTGCATGGAGGGAGGGATCGTAAGCCTGCTCTTGCTTCCTCTTTCCAGCAGCTCCTATCAATGACATCACTAATATTTGACTTGGCCACTGGAGGAAGGGTGGCACTGGTCTGATTTATCAGCACAGCTCAAACGTCTGAGCACAGGACCCAGCTCATAAAAGTTTTCAAGGAAATAACCATTCTAAAAGAGAAGTGACTGTTGAATGGCCAAACTCCTGTCACACCCTTAGGATGCAGGCGCTGGCCCATTTCCTCAATGGGCACATACAATATTCTGCCCAGGAAGCAGCAAGATGGGACCCTTTGATAAAAGGACACCCCTGGGGACCCTTGCCTACTTGGTCTAACAATGGAGGTTCGTTCCCTCTGGGTAAGGATTCTGAGTCACCTTTTACGGTTGAACCCTAGCTCATTGCTCTCAACCTGGACTTTGTGAGCACTACCAACAAGGACTAAAGGATCTGCTGACAAACAGGATGCTGACGGGCTAGCGGAATGGTGGCACTCTTCGGAGGAGAGGTAGCTCCATCCCTGTTCCAGAAAGCTGTAATGAGCTGAAAACTGCACACACAACTGGGGCCTCAGTGTGACCCTGAGAATAAAAAAGATATAAAAGGGCTATTCTAACCTCACGCCATCTGAGTGTCATTAGCCCCCCAGTGCACAACTGCACGGCTAATGGCTAGCAAAAAGTGCTGGAAGGCTGGCATGTGGCGGAGGGTGGCCAAAGGGGATGCAAACCGAGCTACTTGGAAAGGAGGAAGCCAGCTGGTACCTAGCCAGTTGCTCCTCCCGGGATGCAGTCATCAGTAAGCTACAGGACAAGCGGCACTGCCACTCCAGAAAACAAGGCCAGCTCGGCTTCTTAGACATTCAGGGCAGCCGCTGCGCCTTCACTGGCCGATCCAGGCACCCTCCGTTCTTATGAAACAGTGCTGTTCCCCACCTTAGTTCATAGACTCATCCCTCTCTGGGGTCACAGTACTGAAGCAGCTTAGCTCACCACATCAGCACAGGACCTAACGCCACCCAGAAGAAAGGACACATGGATCAAGCCGGTCAACCCTAGGTACCTCTACAAACATGTAAGATCTGTCACAACTCCACTCACTAGAATAGTCAGAGACTTAGGAGGAGCACGCTGCAAGACAGGACCAGCAGAAGGGACAGACCAGGCCACCACAGAGGTACAGCAAGCGAGGCGGTGAGGGACCCAAAATAGAGCAGCAAGAGGTCTGAGCAGTTTACACAGTCTAAAAGAACTTACCCTCTCCTTGCACCTGTTTCTAACCTGGGTACTTAGTTTCGAAATTAACCACACAGAACAGCCCTGCAGAACAAAACCACAAAGCCCTCTAGGGATTAATGTGGTCTGGTCAGTGTATCTCGGCCCCAAGAGAGGATCGACTTTCAGAAAGAAGATTTAACCCCTCAGCCTCTTTGTAGGCACCAACCAATCCCCAGGTGTAAAGCAAAAGAGGGAGAAGGCGAGGGTCAGTACCAAGAAGCCCTGAGGGATAACCCCAGCAGCACAGGCCCCACCACGTGCCGCCACCCACATCACATGGTCCCCTGCTCACACCTGCCAGTCTGGCCCACAATGTATATGACCTACTCTCTACCAATGTCCTACACCTAGTATTCAAGAGCTTTCAGCGATGCCGAGGCTCCTGCTGATGCTGAGCACTGTGCAGCAGGCTTCTTACATTGTTTCTGCCCAGCAAAATGGATGCTATTACCATTTTACAGACAAGTGAAGAGGGGGCCCACGGCCATGCAGTTACAGAGCATCAGCCGGCGTTTTCTTTCCAACACATCACACTTGACTTGAAAAGATAACAAGGAGGAAAGCAAGAAGGAAGTGTTCTGGGCAAAGCAAACAACTCAGCCTTTCCCCTCTATCCACTGTCTAAGGTGTTGTTAAAGGGACTACTTTTGTCTGTCTTTCTGTGGCCTACAAAATCCAGTCCCGGGCTTGGCAGACATTTCCACTTTTCCGTTCTTACTCCCCACCACCAGACTCTTGGTTCCGCTTCCCACCAGCTGGACCCCTCTCTTGTCTTGCTCACATCTCAGTCTTGGGAGGCTTCTTTCCCTGTCTGTAGCATTCACTCTTTCCACCAAATGCTCCTCCATCATCCATATGCCGGGGCCTGGGATAAGCGCCCACCACACATCAGTCAGGCAAGGATCCCAACAGCCACAGAGCCTGGAAACCACCCTCCTCGTGAGACCAACCCTTTCCTGGGGCCTTTTCTGGTCACTCTGTGCCCACTATGTGCCCCTGGCTGAGTCCCCAGCTGTCAGCACTTGGCATCCATGTGGAACTCAACCATAGCTCCACCTAAGTACCCCACACATCTGTTTTAAGACTTCCTCGGTAATGTGTTTATTTCTGTAGGAACAGTGCACTCTAAGCTCCAAGGAGCATTATCAATGGCAATTAGGTTCCGAGGCCAGCCCACAAAGGCCTATTAAATATACAGCGGTGTCAGGGAAAAAGACAACCTGCCTGAGTGTACCTCAAAAGCTCTGCAGGAGAGGTCACGGGGCGCATATGCCTTCTGAACCTGCACCCTCTATCTCCTGGGCTCTGAGCTCCCCAGTCACTGCAGGCGCAAGGGCACCACAAGCAAGCTGGAGAAGGGGACTGGGAGGAATGCAATTCACAATTCAGCAGACCTGGCTCTTCTCTCGGTTCTGCTGAAGGCTGGGGAGTGGGGTGCAGTTCATGGGTAGAGTGCTTTGTCTAGCATTCATGGGGCTCAGGGTTCAATTCCCAGCACTACAAAATAAAAAAACAAATGTCTCGAGCTCATGGACTTTGTAAAAAAAAATATTTGTAAATAGCTGCATTGTCTATTTTTATATAAATTTTATTAAGATTGGGCTTTTTGATGTGAAAAATCAATATACTACCACTGGGTTCAGTTTCAAAGACACAAAACATCACATCTAAAATACAGACACGAGTAGGGCGGTGGTGGCGCACGCCTTTAATCCCCAGCACTCAGGAGCAGAGGCAGGTGGATCGCTATGAGTTCGAGGCCAGCGTAGTCTATAAGAGCTAGTTCTAGGGCAGGCTCCAAAGCTACAGAAAAATCTTGTCTCATAAATAAATAACAGACATGAAAGAAGTACGTGTGTGTGTGTTGCTGGGGTGTGAACCCTGGGCCTCCCACATCCTAAGAACTACTCTGCCACGAAGTCACTGCCAAAGCCTCAGGCAAGATTTATTTATTTACTTACTTACTTTGGTTTTTCGAGACAGGGTTTCTCTGTGTAGCCCTGGCTGTCCTAGAACTCACTCAGAGATCCACCTGCCTCTGCCTCCAGAACACTTGAATCAAAGGCATGTGCTACCCACCACTTAGCTCATAGGCAAATTTTTAACTGGAAATATTTGAATTAATTTTTTTTTAAAAAAATCCTTTCACTACCGTTATTTTTGGAATTTGTTTGTACACTATTGAAAATTCCACTACAGCCCAGCAGAGTTCTTGGCCTGACATTTGAGGACCGTCAGACTTGGAGGCAGCTACTAAACCCTGACAGGACAGTTCTCATCCTGTGACTGCCCAGACACTTCATGACAAAGCATGTGGCCCTCAGGGAAGGCTGGGCTGGGCAGGAAACACCAGCTGGACAGCAGGAAAGCAGGCTGACAGGTTGAGGGGTCCTGCCCTCTGTAGTCCAGGTGCCACCGGGGACTGTTCTAGAAGACTAAAAAGGGCTGCCAAGAAAACCTTTGAATTTTTAAAAACTTTTCTGATCATAAACATATATATGTATATATATATATTTATATATATAAATATATATATATATTAGAAAACATAAAAAATAACAATCAAAGACGTAAACAAAAGTCACCCACCATATCACCTTCTAGAACAACCAGTCTTTCAATGTTCTGGTAGTTTTTTCATCTGTAACTTCATCCACTCTGAAGTCTAGTTCTGTATCTTGGTTTTTACACATGAGCCTTTTTCCTCTTTAGATGGTCCTCATCCACATCTTAGCATATCTGATCAACAGGCACTACTTGTAGTAAGCGTATTCTTTACAACTACCGCAATGGACTGAATGTTTGGTGTAGCCTAAAATTCATATGTCAAAATCCTAACACCCCCCCCACACACACACTGTGTCAGGTATGAAGAGTTGGAGCCTTGGGAAGGTTATCAGGGCAGAAAGATTAAATATGCATGAATGGGATCAGTGCTTTTAAAGGGGACCCAGAGAGCTCTTGGATCCTCCTCCGTGTCACACAGGATACAAGAAATCAGTGGTCAGCAGCCTGGAAGAGAATCTGCCCTAGAACCTGCCTGAGTCCTGGCATCAGTCATCCGGCATCTGAAACAGTGACAGATTTGTCATTATAAGGACCCAGTCTATGGTGCATTTGTTACAGATGCCAAACTAACAAAGAAACACTACTTTCCAAAGTCTGAAAGTGGCCAGAAGGTTTTACACCATGCCACAATTATTGAGTAATTAATTTACTTCCGTATTTTGCGTTTATAAAAAGATGTGGTCCATTCGCAGACCTGAATACAAATCTCTGTGAACCCTTCCCATCATGGCTTCCCCTATTTGAAAGGGGATGCTGGAAACTGCAGACTGTGCAGAACATATGGACTTTTCCTCACACACCTGTACCTGGGATCAAGTTTAACTTATAAATTAGGCAGAGATTTAAAATAACTAATGAAATACAGCAGTTATTCTTACACTGTGATAAAAAGTGAATGTGGCCTCTCAAAATACCTTTTTATACAATGCTCACCTTTTTTAGGACATGGTGGCTGGCCTGAAATTCTGAGGATGACCTTGACTTCCTGGTCCAGCTGCCAGGCTTTACACCATACCCCATTTACGTGATGCTGAGATCAAACCCAGGGCTTCGCTTTTGCAAAGCAAGCACTCTACCCTCTGAGCTGTGTCTTCAGACCCACCGTCCTTCTTACTCACCACAGATAGCCTAAAACTGGACAATGAGGCCATAGATACCGGGGATACCGATTTTTTTTTTTAATTTTATACGGTATTAAGAACTGAATCTAGCACATGCTAGGCAGGCATTCTGTCATTGAGTTATACCCCCTCCTCCCCATGTGAGACAAGGTCTGCCCAGGCTGCCCTTAAACTTACTCTGTAGTCCAAACAGGACTTTTGATCCTCCTGCCTCAACCTCCTAAGTAGTTGGGATTCCAAGCCTGAATCATCAGATCCAGTAAGTACTTTTTCATATCCCTTGGGCCACACCCAGGGGCCTTCAGTCACTACAGAGTGAACAAAGAACCCAAAGAGCTTCTAAGGACCTGGGAGTCCCTTATCAGATCCACATAGCTTTTAAACTTAAGAGGCCCGACCAGTAGCCCAACCAGGAGTCCCTTATCGCTGCCTTCTGATTGCAGGCTCTCATCCCTCTACCTCACACTTGCTTAGGGGAAAAGACATAAAATGCTTTGTTTAGGACTCCCAGATGCCAGTGCTCTGAGAAAACTTCAGTGCCTGTGGGAAGGTAACTGCAGGCCTCTACCTAGGAAGTGTCTACAACACATCATTCCTGCACTCTGCTCCCCGCCCACCTTGGGACAGCCACAGGGACTCTCCCTCAAAGATAAAGTACAACTCTCCTGTGACAGGCAACCAGCAGCAGTAAGAGCATTAGCTCTTAAGTGCTCTCTCCTTCTATCTTTATTTGCTCCTGGACTGACTGCTGTTCAGCCACAGGCAACATCTGACAGCCGGCACAAAGTGTAGTTTGCTCTCCACCCAAAACTCAGGTCGGTGGCAAACACCGTGGTTGATAAATGTTTACAGAGTAAAAGTTCAGACTCCTAAGCCCTTGGTTTTACTGGTGGGAGGGAAAAGGGAAGAAAGCAGAACCCTCCTCCCTCAGAGTTCAAGGACTGACATCCTGATGGGAGTCAGACCTACTGGCTCCAGGAAACTGATGGCAAACATCAAGCAACACCACCGGCTGCACCACCCTTACAGGGTCCGTCCCTCCTGGAGGGAAGACACGGAGCAGGGCACAGGGAGCTTCCTTCGCCACCTGCTTCCACACAGGAGAAAACTCGAGGCTGCTCCTTACTGGTGACCCCCAAAAGGACAGGACCCTGGGAAGAGAAAGTGTTTAAGGCCACTCACCCCTCTTCCCCACCCCCCCCCCCAATCTGCTCAGCATCCTTGCCACACCCAAAGGGAAAACAGTGGAGTGACAGGAGCAGGAAGTCTTCCGGAACTGGTGGCAATGGTAGTGGGAGTGACGAGGATGGACCCAACAGAAGGGAGACAGAAGTTATGGGAGAGATGTGGAAGAAGGCCACAACATCCCACCACACAGTCACTGCCACCCCTCACGCCAGAGGCACACCCATCCCCACTTCTCCGGGGGATGCCCTGGAAAGTCTCCCATCCCCACAGTCTGCACCCCCGTTCACCCTTTCCTCCACTCCTGAATCACTCCGGTATCATTTTGCAGTCTACGGAGCTTGTTCCTCCGACTCCTCAGCCGACCCATCTGACAACCTCATTAGCGGGTATCTTTACTGTCCCCAGCTCGCGGAAGAAACGCGGACACGTTTAAAGATCCGCGGCGTCAGACTGCTCGAAAGTGGCCGGAGCTGGAGCCGGCGTCACATGGGTGTAGGAGCAGAATTCCTGGAGGTGGCGACCCCATCCCCAGCCCGCTACGCGCCCTTTCTCCCGTGGTCCAACCCACGAGCAAGGTTTCCTGCTGCACAGGTAGAAGGCATCCTCCACCCCGCACTCACACAGGTACAGGCGCCGCCCGGGGGATCCTGCCTTGGCTGAGGGCGTCTCGGACCTGCGCCCCCGAAAAGTTGTGCAGGACCGCGAACCCCGAGCAAGGGATCACCCAGCCCGACCCGGGCGGGGCGCAGAGGATCAGGACCCCGCTGCCCCCCGGTGCGCACGCCCCCAACCGCCCCGGACCACGCGCGCCCACAGTCACGCTGAGCGCACATGTCGCCGACCCTCAGCCTCACCCCGATCGCCAGTAGCAGACCCCACGCCCGCGCCATCCCCGCCGCCTCCTGCCGTCTGCGCCCGGCTCCCGCGCACGCCCGCCAGGTCCACGGCGGCCAACAGCAATCGCCACTTCGCAGCCGCTCCCCGCCTCCGAGTTCTCGGTGCCACGTCTGCCAAAGCCTGCGCACTAAGCTGGGAGAGGCGGCCCGGAGAGGTGCCTGCTGGGAGTTGTAGTTCATGAACCACTGAGCCGGACTCCTTTGAGATGGACTTTGCTCTGCTGCGGGTATCAGGGGTGGGGAGGGTGAGGAGTAGGGGCAGTGGTTCACTTGGAGACTTTGCTCTGTGCCCGGAGCTTCAGCACCAACAAGTCACTCTGCCCACAGAAATTAGTTTACCCACTCTAAGGATTAGGAGACAGCTCAGAGAATTCCAGTCATTTGACCGTAGATAACTAATTGTAAAGTCTACCATGGCCTGTGGAGAATAAGGTAAGCTCTCTACTTCCCAGGCTTCGACTTTCCTCCTTTTTTCCCTTAGCAAAATTTTATTGAGAGGTCTGGAAACAATTTAGAGATCCCTAAAAAGTTAAGCATAGATTACTGTATGGTTCACTTACTCCTTAGTCATAAACTCAAAAGAATTGAAAAGGGTACTCAACCAGTACTTGCACACACCATTGCTCCTAACAATGCTGTTTACATTAGCCAAAAGATAGGAACAACCCAAATAACCTCAATGGAGAAAATGTGATATCTGCCCACACAAAGGAATACTATTCAGCCAATAAAAAGAAGTGTCATCATTTGAACAAATACCAAAATATGATGCTGATTTTTAAAAAGATACGTACTGTATGGTTACATTCATATGAAATATCCAAAGTCTGTAAAAGCTACAGAGTGTGAGCAGGTTATTGGTTGAGCTCGGGAAAGGGAGAAACAGGAAACGACTATTTAATGGATTCGGGGAATATAGAGGGGTAAGCTGTTCACCGTTGTGAACGCGGTAAATGTCACCAAACTGTGTGCTTTAAAATGGCCAGTGAATGTCAGTTACCTGAAAAAAAAACTGTAAAATGGGAGCTGGAGAGATGGCTCCGTGGTTAAGACCTCTTTCTGCTCTTAGAGATTGGGGTTTGGTTCCCAGCATCTGCACGGCAACTCACAAGCATCTGTATCCTGAGTTCCAGCTGCTGTGATGCCCTCTTCTGACCTCCAAAGACACTAGGCATGCATGCAGTACCCATAGACAGATGTAGGCAAAACACTCATATGCATAAAATAAATTTTTAATGTAAAAAAAGTCCTCTTTTAAATCCACTTTGCCATGCATGTCATCAGCCAACTGTTCATTTAGGAATGTTTCCTGGACACCTGAGGATGCAGATGGACAGTGGAAGTGCACAGTCAGGACTTGGGTGACGATCTCTGAATAAACCTTGCCTGCTATCTAGAGGTTAAAAGCCTTATCTAGAAGTCACCGTTGCCTTGCCCCTTCCCAAGAGACCCATCTAATTCCTTGCCATGTCCTGTCTATTCTACCTCCAAAATATAGGCATTTTTGCCACCCCCTGCTGTCACTGGTGTGTTCCACCCAGGCAAGGGTAGCAGCAGTCTCTGGTGTGTACTTGCTATTCCTAATGACCCATGTGGTAATGTCACTTGGGTCTTGTGAGTCATTTCTCTAAACCCATTCAATGGTTTCCTGTTGCCCTTAGAACAGTCTTCCCAACCTTCTTAATGCTGTGCCCCTTTATTACAGTTCCTCATGCTGTGGTGACCCCCAACCATAAAATTATTTTAGTTGCTACTTCGTAGTGGTAACTTTGCTAGTGTTATGAATTGTAACATAAATACCTGAAATTCAGGATAACTAATAAGCCACCCCTGTGAAATAGTCATTTGACCTCCCCACAAAGGTTGGGAACCACTGCCTTAGAGTAACAAACCTCTCAAGGACCTGCGGTCCTGTGTCTGCCCTCCGGACCTCATCCAGATCCTCATCTCTCTCTGGCCGGTTCCTCTTCTGTCACTCATTCCTGGGACCCACCCCCTGAGCAGCTCCTACTTCCTGTTCTTTCCAGGCCTTTGTTTGACTGGCACAGTCTAATCCTCCAGGAGCTCTCCCGTGCCCCCATTTCCAGCAAACTGGAAAAGGCAATTTCATCCTCCGATCCCTGAGCCCCTAATTCCCTAGCTCTCTGTCCCTGCTTGGCCTTCACTGACCACAGTCTGCCTTTTCATTCTGTCTCTATGGGTTTACATCCATAAATTCAACTGAGTGCGGTTTTAGAACAGTCTGTAAAAGACCTCCAACGATACTGACCGCTCACAGGATCAGTTATTTCTTGTTATTGTTCCCTCCTAGTGAAGCATCTATTTACATAGCATTTACATTGCATTAGGTATCATAAGTAATGTGGAGACGGTGTGAAGTGGACGAGAGGTCCTTACAGGTTATGTGCAAATACGAAGCTGTTTTACACAAGACACTTGAACAACCCTGTGGTTCATTGTCTATGAGGACCCTGGGGATGCTCTAGGAAGCAATCCCTGAGGATACCGAGGGACAGCTGTATTTAGTTGTATTTGTTGTGTGTTGCTCCACCAGGAATATAAATTTCCCTTCCTGTTTACCATCCCACTTCCAGAGCCTGAGACAGGCTGAACTATGGGTGTTTCCCGTGTTGCCTTAGTGAATAATCCTATGAAGTCACCTGGAGGAACTTCAGAAATTTCTACAGCAGGTAGGGAACACAGCTTCCTCGACACACTCTGCAGCTTTGAACTCATGACCCACATCTGGGAAGGTGAGCCATGCAGCTCTTCTCAGTGAGTCTATTTCCCATCAGCAAAATGAAGCTTGTGAGAAAAACTAACCCCTCCCGGCGTTAGTGTTGTGTCCTTGTGACAAATGCCCCACAGGAGGAGCGTCTTGAGGAAGGGATTGCTTGTGTTGGTGTGGTGTTTCTGGTGGTGGGGGCGGGGGAGGGCACGGGTGGGGATGGGGACGGAGAAGCAGGAAGCAGAACCAGAGATGCCCACGCCACCTGGCTTGCTTCTTTTCCCCCTATTCAATCTGGGTGCTCCGTCTATGAGACTGTGAAGCCTGCATTCAAGGTGGGTCTCTCTCAGACCCCCTTACTTATCCATCTCTAGAAGAATCCTCACAGATGTGCCTACAAGATGGCTTTACTCATCAACTTATCAGAAGCTACAATTAAGTAGCTTTATTGAGTTCCCTAGATTCCCTCTGTGCATGTCTGTGGGAGACTGTCTTCACTGTTAATTAGCATAGGAGAGCCCAGCCCACTGAAGACACCATTCCTTAGGCAGATGGTCCTCGTCTTAGTTAGGGTTCTTAGCACTGTGGTAAACACCTTGACCTACAGCAACTTGGAGAGGAAGGAGTTTATTTCCTGCATCAGAGGTAACGCGATGTGGAATAGCAACCAGGATTAACTTCAGGGTTTCTGTCTTGACTTTCCTCAGTGATGGACTGTAACCTGGAATTTAAGCTATTAGGGTTCCTATTGCTGTGAAGAGACACCATGGCCATGGCAACTCTTCTAAAGAAAACATTTAATTGAGGGTGGCTCACTTGCAGTTTCAGAGGTTCAGTCCATTGTCATCATGACAGGAAGCGTGGCGGCATGCAGGCAATCTTGGTGCCGGAGTAGCTGCTGAGAGGCCTACATCTTGAAGGCATTAGGAAGTCAACTCAGACACTGGGTGGTATCCTGAGCCTAGGAAACCTTAAAGCCCACTCCCACAGTGACACGCTTTCTCCAGCAAGGCCATACCCACTCCACCAAAGTCACGCCTCCTAATAGTGCCACTCCCGTGAGTTTATGGGGGTCAATTACATTCAAACTACCATAAGCCAGATAATCCCTTTCCTCACCTGTGTTGCAACTGAAATAAAACTAGAGCACTAAACCTCTGGGGGTTTCTCAAGTCAATCAAGTTGCTATTCAAGATTGACCATCAGGTCTGGGACCATAGCTCAGTTATTATAATGATTCTCTAGTATGTAACAAGCTTTGGGTTTTGATCCCTAGCATCACAGGAAACTGACCATGGCAGCAGACACCTATAATCCCAGCCCCCAGGAGGAGGCAGGAGGATCAGAAGTTCAAGGTCATCCATGACTATATAGTGAGTTTGAGACTATGAGTAAAAGTCTATCCAAAAAAAATATTAATCATCAATCTCATGTGTATATACCAACTATACTTTAAAATGTTTGCTACAACTTTATTCTTAGTAGCTATCATGGGCTGAAATATGTCCCCTCTCAAATCATATGTTGAAGTCCTATCTCAATACCTCAAAATGTGACTGCCTTTGGAGACTTTAATAAAGGTTAAATGAGGTTATTGAGGTAGGCTCTGCCCTATGAAAAAGAAGCAGTTAGGACACAAATACACGCAGAAAAATGCCGTGTGAAGATACTGAGAGAAGATAGCATTGCTAGGGAGAGAGACCCTCAGAAGAGCCCAACCCTGCCAGCTCCTTGACCTTGAACATGTAGACTTCTAAGTCGTCCTAGACCTGGAGGCTCTGTTATGGGAGCTCTAGGGAACCAGGACAACATCCAGACTAACTCTGATGCTGAGGGGAAGCAAGCAGACACGAGGCAATACTCACTGTCAACCTGAAGTTCAACAGGCAAGGGAGCTCTCTGAAGATGGGAAAAGAGCAGGTGGGAGGAGCGGAGGGGGAAGCAGGAGGAAGCGTTGTGGGAGTGGGAGATACGGTGATTAAATGGTGGTTGCCTGCTGACTTATTACATAGAAAGTCATTTATTAATTGAGCTGAATTAATTGCCTGGGCTGTTATAGTAGCAATTGTACAGTGACATTTGAAAGGTCTAAGCAAGGAAAGGCTTGGTGAGACTTCTAATCATCAGGACTCCTTGTAACTTAAATGTCTTCTAAGACTAGATCAAGTTCCTGCTCTATGAAGCCTCGAAACTCAATTGTCAGAGCTAAGAAAGGGGAGGAATAAAGGGAAAGGGGGAGGACGGGATCGTTACATAAACTGTTATATAAACTGGAGCTTATCACCCTGTGGGGTGAGCTCACCAAGACTCAGAAAGTTCTAAAGGGTGACTTAGGAAGTAGGCTGGATGGTGGCTGCGCATGCCTTTAATCCCAGCACTTAGGAGACAGAGACAGACAGATCTCTGTGAGTTCAAGCTCAGCCTGGTCTACAGAGTGAGTTCCAGGACAGGCTCCAAAAACCACAGAGAAACTCTGTCGAGAGAGAGAGAGAGAGAGAGAGAGAGAGAGAGAGAGAGAGAGAGAGAGAGAGAGAGAGAGAAACTCAGGAAGTAAACTCAGAAATATTAATAAGTCCCTAAATCTTAGCAGTTTTACAAGACCCCTCTTTCACTAAGGTTACATAAACAGTAAAGACAGCTGAGGAGAGGAGACTACAGTCTGTGAAGTTACCTGTAAGTTGTACAGAAAGTTGCAGGGTTCCAACTTTCGTGACTCCTCACTCATGCTGGGATGGGCTTCCAATGAGATGCAATTGTCTGTAAATGATCCCACATTCCTATGAGTAATCCCAATAAGCTCATTGGTTCACCAAGTTAACCTCTGGCAGTATTGTGACTTTAGTTTGTTGTCAATTATCTGTCTGGAGTGAGTACAACTTAATATTTGTCTCCCCAGGAATAATGTCACATGGCAGGGAGGACGATAAGAGGGAGGAAGGAAGGCAACAAGCCAGCCCCGTGTCTGGGAGCTGAGAGCCAGGTAACCAGAGGGCAAGAGACTGAAAAGAAAGAATAAAAATCTCCAAGAAAACAGACCATTTCATTCTACAGTTGAAACAAGCTAAAATGTGATTTATGGCTCTTCCGGGAATGTTTAGAAATTCTAAGCTTCATTCTCCTTGAAATGTTCGGAAGGGAGCATGGGGCAAGTGCATCCCTCCTCCATTAGGGCCTGCAGTGGGAGCCATCCGTTTTTTAGCACCAGCCCCTTGGGGCCCAGTTAGAGAAACTCCTATCCTGTTCTGGTTGTGAATCTGACCTCTCCTTACGTTCATGTAGCCAACCCCCTCCATCCTGCCAGCTGGCATGTGGGCCAACAGAGTGACCATTTTGTGATGATCAGCATGATGGGAATTCACTCAAAAAAAAAAAAAAAAAAGAAAAGAAAAGAAAAGAAAAGAAAAGAAAAGAAAAAGAAAAAAAGGTGGCATGAGGAGGGAATTCAGGGAGAAATACTTCCCAGACACAAAGGAACGTGTTCTGCTTGCTTCCATATATAAAAGGCCCAGAAGCCAAAAGGAACAGACTTTTAGTGGAAGAACACGGGGAATCATGGAAAGGGATCCCTAGGGATACTGGAAAATTCTCTTCACTCTCTGAATTTAGATGCATGGGCGTGCTCATACTGTGAAAATGCACCACACACATTCGCGGAGTATACTGAACAAATGCTGTATTTCAATAAAGTTCACAATTTGAAAGAAAAAAGGAGGAATGAAGTGGAGAGGTAAGAAAACTTAGCTCTGAATACAGAAATGTAAAAAGACACCAAGTCTCAAAAGAGAAACAGCTAAGAAATCTTTTGGTAGCATCTAGGCATGGGTGAGAGAGCCAATAAAAGGAATTAGGCTGTTTGACACTGCACAGGGCCCACAGTTCCAGGGGCTGCCTTACAAGGCTTGGACCCCATCCCTCACATCTACCTCGGCTGACTGATAGCAGACCCTCTCTCCCCATTGTCTTATATCCTACCAGCCCAGGACTCAGTTTCCCCCTCTATAATCCCACAACTTTCTATAAAGACCATGGTCCTTAAGAACAAAGACAGCGATAAAGTCACAGAGACAGAAAGTACATCATCAGTGTGTTCCAGGGGCTGGAGAGAAGGGCCGATGGGCATTTGTTTAATCCATACGGAGTTTCCAAACGAGCATTGTGTTACTTTTCCCAGGACAATGTGAACAATCACTTATTCACTCCAGATATGGCACCAAGGACAGACCAGAGTAACAGTTTCAGCCACAGATTAAGGAACAATGAGGTTTTGGGCTTAGTTTTTCGTTTTTGGCGAGGGGTTACTTATGGGAGGGGCGTTACTCAGCTACATCACCAAAAGCCTTATCCAGCAGGCATAGTGCAGCAAAAAGGCGGCATCACTTCAGTCCCGTACCCAGTCAGCCCTCCACCTTCTATGTATTCTATGGTATATTCTCCAAGATCAAATGTAGCTGGAGCAGAATTGTATGTAGCCAGGGCTGCAGGTGGCTGGAATCTGAGGTGTGATCTGCTGACCAGTCCCTCCCTCCCCGCCACACACACACACACATACACACACTTCTACCATGGAATGTTGTTCATAGGACCCATATTGTGAGCGTCTCCTGCTGGTAACCATAGATGCTGTGATTTCAAGACACAAAGGCTATGCCATACCTCTAGATAAAACAGTTTCACAGCAAGAGCGTCTCCGTTTCTTTCCCAAATGCTGTGATGGAATACTCTTGATGAAAGAAATGTAGGAGAGAAGATATGCATTGAGTTTACAGTTCACATTACAATTCGGAGCTGGAAAGAACCGGTCATTTGACAGCCACAGTCAAGCGCAGAGGGCTATGGATCAGAGTGTCTGACAGTGCTCAGTTCACTCTTTCCCCAGCAGTCCATGAAACGGTGCCACCCATATTCTGGGCGTAGGTTCCCACCTCAATAAAGAACATCCTTCGGAGGCATGCCTCAGGCCAGCCGAAGCTAGACAATTCCTCACTGAAACGCCCTTCCCGGGTGACTCTACATTGTGCCAACAATCATGCTAATCACCATGACTGGATGACGAAACCCTCTAGAGATGACTAGTGCTGATGATTGCCCAACCACGTGGATATTCCCAATGCCAGCTGAACTGTGCACTTAGAAATGGCTGCTGAAAATGGAGAGGAAACTTTTCAACAGTTAGAATTATTAAAACTGAGTATCTGTGCAAATAAATGGGATTGAACCCACATTTTATAACACCAATGAAGATTAAATCAAAATGGATCAAAGCCTAAATAAAGGCCAGCAAGAAGGTTCTTGGAAAGGAATGTGTAGTGTGCCCCATCTTCACTGCAGCTTTATGCACAATATTGGAGAGGTTGAAGTGACCCAGGATTCCTCCGACAGATGAGTGGACGAAGAAAGTCTGCTAACCTGGGGAACAATATCCGACTGTAAACAGGGAAGGATCTCTGACATGCTTTCAATAGAAGCAAACCCTGAGGACAGCATGATTAAAGCAAGCCAGCTGGGCTAGAGAAGAAGCTTAACAGTTAAGAGTATATGCTCCTCCTGCAGAAGTCTGGGGCTCCATTCCCAGCACCCAGGTCAGGCAGTTTACAACCACCTAAAATTAAGGTTCTAGGGGATCAGATGGTGTCTTCTGGCTTCCACAGGCACATTCACTCATGAGCACACACACACACACACACCCAGACACAAAATTGAAAATAAATTTTTAAAACGAAACAGGCTAGTCTCCAAAAGATAAACACCTTGATCTATTCTCCCTACATGAAGTACCTAGAAGAGTGGCTCAGCAGCAGAAAGCAGGATGGTGGGGGTCCTAGGGCAAGGGGAACTGCCTTTTATTCAGTAAAATGTTTCATTTGTGCAAGACGAATCTGGAGGGGGGTTGCACAGCAATGCCAATGTACTTAACACTATTGGGTGTACACCCCGAAGTGCTTAAGATGACAAATCTGATGTTATATATACAATGCTGAAACTTTTTGATTTAAGCAAAGGGGGGGGGGGAGTGAGAATTCAGGAGCCTTAATTCATTCCCTGCCTGATCTGGGATTCTGAGAGTCCTATCACCATCAGGGTGTTTCCAGGCCCCGCCCACACTCCTGGAACCCACAGAGCAGGATACTCCTGAGAAACAAGGCCTTGGCCATGTCTGTGCTAAGAGATCTGCACGGAGCTTTTTTCCACACTGTGAATGAGACCTTCACCAGCAAATAGAGAGCCTGGGGGTGAAGATGAGCACTCCTCCCTTGGGGAAGATGGCGACTGATGAACACATCTGACTTGGACACCTGACAACATACTGGTTGAACTTCTGCTGCTGCTGGACCCCAACGGTTGAACCCAGCCAAGGCTGGATTTTTAGGCTGTACATCACAAACTTTTGGCCTGGAACCTGTGAGCAATAGCTTCTTCTCCCCATAGGATACCAGTAACACTGACAGTAAGAAACAAAAGAGAAAGAATAAACCAACCAACTAATCAATTAATTAAAGAAGAATCTAACACTGGAGGGACCTCCAGGATAGGGGTGAAGGAGCATTGAAGGTGGTAGCAGACCTTTGCCTCGAGCTCCACCATGTTAACAGGCAACAAGGTTGCTATGGCTGTGCAGTCAGAAGGTGCAGGTTTGGGCACTGCTCATCTACACTATTATGGAAGGCCTGGGAGATATTGTGTCAGCCTCTATCTAGCAGTAAAGCCCAGCAGACAACCCTAGTCAGATGGGAAGTCTTTGCAAACCTCTCGCTGGGGTCTACAGAAACACACTCTCCAGAGGTGTAGGAGAGTGTCTCCAGAAACTCCATCTAAATGGTGTCTACTGACTCTTGTCAGCTGACTTAGCTGTACAGGTTCCCACAGACTGGCTCCCTTGGAGACCCTCCCACTCATTCTCTACAGCTTTCATACTTAGATTTGAGTTATCTGTCCTGTGCCGGAGCATCCATCTGCCCAGATACCTGAATCGAAGTGCTACTATATGACCATGTCATGGGGTCCCCAAAGACCACCACACAGCCAGCGTCTGATGCAAACACACTGAGGTTTATTGGTTATAAGTTAGCTAGCTCGGACCACAATCCAACACACTGTCACAATGCTTAGGGGAAAATGGCCCGAGGCTTTAGGGTAGGGTGGTTTTAAAGGAAAAAAAAAACCCAAGCAGGGTGGCACAAGTGTTTCAGGATTGGGTAAAAGTATACAACTTTTGAATACATTGGTTGGGGTATAAGGGAATTTTAAAACAGTGGTTAATTAGGTACCTTACAAGGACGTTTGAAGCAAGCAGATGTAAACAGATGTTGTTCGAACACCCTGGTGGATCACTTTGACCAGGGCAGGCACAGTTTCTTGGGAATGTTTATTACTTTGCTGGGCTGCATTCACCCCCGTAGTTAGGGCCTGTCTGAAATAAAGTTCTTTTTCAAAATGGAGTTTGTTCTACTTCTTCAATATCATTCATTCTATTGACACCCTAGGCTTCTCCGAGTTCTGCTAGAAAGAGTTGAGGCCACTCTGCAGACCCTGGAATTGGGGAGCTAGAGGACTGAGAACCCCAGCTCAGCACTGTCTTACTTGTCTTGAACCAATCAATGCTCCAAGCCCCACCTCATTTATTTTCGATGAGAAACTGGGTCTTTATGTCCACCCTGAATCTTCTGCTGTACCACACGGCTAGGATGAACTGACTGACTCTGGAGCAGTGCCCTGCCCTTCAGGAGATCTGTGAGAAAATGTGTGCTGTCCTCCCATGACGATTTGCCCAGCTTTATCCCAAGATAGACTTTGTTTAGATACCTTGAGGGTTAGGAGGCAGCTGGAGGCTATCTGCTTCTCCCCTGACCTTGGATGATAAAAGCACCTAGTGACTGGAGACTGATTCGCATCTCTGTTGGCAGTAAATATGAAAAGGTTGCTTCTGAGTACTGGACCTCTAAGACACAGGGCATGTGACTTCATGCATTGCTCGATGCTGGGGGGAAGGGTGATGCACGAGGTTCATATCAGAGCAGAAAGTAGACATAGGAGTAAGACCACAGGAACAGAGGTCTTGTGGAATCAAAAATACAATTCTGGGGAGCTGGAGAGATGGCTCAGTAGTTAAGAACATCTGCAGCTCTTGCAGAAGAACTAAGATTCCAGCACCCACGCCAGGTGGCTCACAACCGTCTGCAACTCCAGCTCTAGGGGTTCCGAACTCTGGGGGCACACACATGTGTGCTCATGTTCATAAATAGACATATGCATAATTTTAAAAGATTTGCATATATTTATATATAAATAGTTTTTTTGTTTGTTTGTTTTTTTTTTTTTTTTAGAGAGATGATTCTGGAGGGCTGAAGAGATGACTCAGAAGTTAAGAGGAAAGGCTCCTCTTATAGAAAACCAGAGTTTGGTTCCCAGAAACCATGTTGGGCGGTTCACAACTGAAGAACCAAAGTTCCTCCATTTTGTCCTTCGCCTCCATCTTGTGTCTTGTGTAAGATATTTCCCATAAAACATTCCAGTCCTCAGAAATGTCTAGGGGCAAAAGTAACAGGGTAGCCAACTGGAGAGTACAGATAACCACAGGACGTCCCCACCCGAAGGTCAGCTGATAAGAAAACTTGACAAGCAACAGGCAAGGTTCAAAAATAAGAATTTCTAAAAAAAGTACCTAGATTAGAGCCAATCAGAATTGAACCCCACACCCCACACCTGCTAGTGTAGCTTTTCTGGATTTTTGCCTTTGAATAATGCCCTCTAGAAGGGTGGGGTACCTCCTTTCGCTGCACTAATGAGGTTCCTGCCGGTTTGTAATTGTGCACACAATAAACTTTGCTTTTGCATTTTGGTGAGTTGGTCTCCCTGGTAGTCTTTTGGGGCCCCCATGGCCTGGGCATAACAACAAACACTTGTAAGTCTAGCTTCAGGGAATCAGCTCTTCTGACCTCCATCAATACCTATACTCATGTGCACACACCTGTACAAAGACATTTGCACATATATATGCATAATTAAAATATAAAAACAAATCCTTTTTTTTTTTTTTTTTTTTCTTTTTGAGACAGGGCTTCACTGTGTAGACTTGGCCAGCCTGGGAACTTGCTTTGTAGATCTGGCTGATGTTGAACTCATAGACATCCACCTGTCTCTGCCTCTCAAGCACTAGGATTAAAGGGAAGTGCCACCACACCTGGCTAAAATTAAATCTTTTTACAAAGAAAAATGCATTTTGGATGTCTAAAATTGGGTTCAGGAGCACAAGGGCTTTACCCCCTTCATTGTGGTTTGAATGTGAAATATCTTCCATGGTTCAAGTTTCTGGACATTTGGTCCCCAACTGATGGTGATATTTTAGAAAATTGCGTCATCTTTAGAGACGGGTCTTTAGGTTTTATAGTCCAGTCCTGCTCTTGTCCATGCTCTGGTTTCTGACTGGCTTAGTTAGTGTTTCTATTGCCGTGAAGAAACACCACAACCAAAGCAACTTGAGAAGGAAAGAGTATTGGGCTTACATATTGAAACTACCTGGCGCAGGTGTGAAGGAAACACAGAACACACAACAAACTCGCTTAGAAGTTTATTAGAGGGGGTGTGTACAGGCCTGAGGAAGTCAGTGTACAGAGTGAGAGAGGAAGATGGCACGTCCAGCTTTTAAAAGCTGCCTAGTGCATGTGCACACGGGGTTGATGTGACTACATCATACAGATGACAGGGCTCACGCATGCACGCAAGGGCTTAGCTGAGTCATACGTGAATGATGTAATCCATACTGCATGTGGGCCCTTTAACATCCCCCAGGGGCCATTAGGCACTTCTGCCTGAGGGCTTGTCTGCACATGCGTGGCCCCTAGAACCTGGAAGTATCTGCCTTACAAACGGCTGAAATCATTACACACATCCCTGAGTCACAGTCCACTGAGAGAAGCCAAGACAGGAACTCAAACCAGGCAGGATCCTGGAGGCAGCAGCTGACACAGAGGCCATGAAGGAGTGCTGCTCATGACTTGCTCAACCTGCTTTCTGACACCTCCCAGATTCACCAGCCCAGAGAGGTACTGTAGGACCCAGCCCTGACAAGCTCAATAGAGACCCAAGTCTCGGTAGTTTACCCCAAAGCAATACCAGGTTCCAAGAAAGACCACAAACTGAGACTACCCAGGCACCACCCAGGAACAAACCGTCTGAAGAAAATTCCTAGCATTCCAACCTGATAGGTAGATAGGATCACCTGCCAGCATAGACCCATCTCTTTTCACCAGGACACCCCTAGACAAATGTCACCCAATCAGGGGTCCTGAACTTTAGAAATCTCTCACCCCTATCTTTGGTATTATAAAAACCCAACCCCAACTGAGCTTGGGTCTCTGATCATTCCCATACTTGGGACATGCAGAGAGTTTGAGTTTGCAAACTTGTGTAAGAATAAAGGCTGTTTGTTTTTACACACAGGACTCAGTCTCTAGTTGGTTTCAGGGGGGGGAAGGGGGACTCTGTGATCTGGGCATAACAGTACCACCCATGATGGGCTGAGCCCTTTGACATCGATCGCATAGTTATTTTCTCAGTTGGGGTTGGTTCCCTCCTCTCAGATGACTCTACCTGGTGTCCAGTGGGCATAAAACTAGCCAGCACACTGACTGAAAGTGCAATGACCAACTCCCTCATACATCTGTCCCCACAGCTTCCCCATCACGATAGACAGTATCCCTTCAGACTGTAAGCCACCCAAACCTTTCATCCCGAGTCATTTATTGGCAAGAATCCAGTCACAGTAACGAGAAGAGCAGTTCTTACTCCCTGTATGGTTGTTGTGTTCACAGTTTTGAACGGTAGCCATTTTAACCATCCCTTTACACTCTCTGCTGCTGCAGTCTGGGTGTGTGACAGTCTCAGGGTGTGGCTGTTTAGTGTGTTAATGAGCACAGAGTTGTCCACTGAAAGTGAACAATGCAGACCTGCTATCCAATAGGAAGAGCTCGCCAGAGAATAGCAGAAGGCGGCGATCCAGGAAAGCCAGGCAATGAGGGACCCAGGTATGCCATCAGAGAGGGCTTGGGTAAAAGCAACGATGAAAAGTAAAGATAAACAGGTTCCAAGCCCCATTTCTGTGCAGCCCTGTTCTTGGTGGCTCCCAGCCTTTCGTCGGGCTATTCATATCACAAAGCCTCCAACAGAGGATAAGCACTCTCCCAGCCTAAGTCAGGGCTTCTTAAGTTTTATACACCTGTGACCCTATTTTCGTCCAACAAATTTTTACAAGTTCAAGTATACAAATTGTGGGAACTCGCAGAAGCGGATCCACTCCACCTTGACTAAGGGTCCCAGAGTTCAGACCTATTCTTGCTCCTTCAAGGTTATATCTCAGAAGGTTTGGCTACTACCAGGATGCTTTGACCGAGGATGTGGTTACTTGATGCTTTGGGCATTGAGAAGGTGGTTACTTTGTTTGTTCTTTGTATCTTGGTAAAGAAGCCCCTTGCCTTCCCCCTCCTCTTTGGATTGGGGTCTATAAAGCCTATGAGAAATAAACACAGAGTGAATCTCAGTATTTACTCGATGCCCTCCCAACTCTATTCATTGTCTCTTGTCTTTTTCTTTCTTAATCCTCACGCTTCCCTCCAAGTACAGACAAATAAACCTGGCGAAACCCGGAAGTTGTCACCCGGCCGTGGGATATGACAAATGGCCCTTAATGTGGAGCTTATGGCAACAAATATATAAAACAGGTACACAAATCAAACACTCACCAATAATGAACCTAGAAAAAAAAAGAATTTATTTTAAAATAGTTATTTGTTATATATATAATTTTACCTTTTCTTAAAGATTAGTGCAACATTTCATACTAATGAGAGAGACCTAATTATTTATTTTTGCATAAACAAAGCTTGGCTGAAAATTTGTTACTGCAAGCTATAAAGAGTCTTGAACATTTTTCAGGGTTGATCAATATTTTTATTTTAAGATCATCAATGCTGGGAAAGTTGCTTTGCATAAATATATAATATGAAATGGCAAAAGTATCTTTGGGGCCATTTCAGAAATGGATGGAAATTCTGTCCTAATCCCCAGTCAAACGCATTGAATGGTTTTATGAAATTTAAGTCAATAATTCAAAGAGCAATTTTAAAACGACCATTCTAACACAATATAATTCAAAAAGATATCAACCTACGACTTACATGTGGAGGAATGACAGTAGGAAAATACTAGAAGCCTTGGCTTTCTATAATTAAATCCTTATGTTTCTAGAAGAGCAGAAAACTTTATATGTAAAAACACTGCTTCTTGCCCGGCAGTGGTAGTACACACTCTTTTTTTTTCTTTTTATTGTTTATTTATTTATTAAAGATTTCTGCCTTCTCCCCGCCACCACCTCCCATTTCCCTCTCCCTCCCCCATCAAGTCCCCCTCCCTCATCATCCCTAAGAGTAATCCGGGTTCCCTGCCCTGTGGGAAGTCCAAGGACCACCCACCTCCATCCAGGTCTAGTAAGGTGAGCATCCAAACTGCCTAGGCTTCC
Organism: Chionomys nivalis; assembly: GCF_950005125.1. Classification (NCBI taxonomy): domain Eukaryota; kingdom Metazoa; phylum Chordata; class Mammalia; order Rodentia; family Cricetidae; genus Chionomys; species Chionomys nivalis. Next base: position 59,060,296 of record NC_080088.1, on the reverse strand, counting down.
ACAAAGCCAGTACGAGCAGTAGAATCAAAAACCCATTGCCATTGTTCTTGAGTTCTCAGTAGTCCTCATTGTCCATTATGTTCAGCAAGTCCGTGAATAGGGGACTTTGAGCCTATTATGCGTGGTCCTAGAAAAGCTAATTAAGAAGGTGAACCCAAAGGAAAACATTTAGGCGATGAAAGGAGACAGAGACAAAGACCCACATTGGAGCACCGGACTGAAATCTCAAGGTCCAAATCATGAGCAGGAGACAGAGCACGAGCAAGGAACTCAGGACCGCGAGGGGTACACCCACACACTGAGACAATGGGGATGTTCTATCAGGAACTCACCAAGGCCAGCTGGCCTGGGTCTGAAAAAGCATGGGATAAAACCGGACTTGCTGAACATAATGGACAATGAGGTAGTACACACTCTTAATCACAGCAATAGGGAGGCAGAGACAGGTAGATCTCTGTGTTTGAGGCCAGCCTGATCTACAAAGTGAGTTCTAGGACAGCTAGGGTTACACAGAGAGACCCTGTCTTGAAGAAAGAAAGAAAGAAAGAAAGAAAGAAAGAAAGAAAGAAAGAAAGAAAGAAAGGAAGGAAGGAAGGAAGGAAGGAAGGAAGGAAGGAAGGAAGGAAGAAAGAAAGAGCAAACTGACCAAGTAATCTCACCAAGAGAGAATCCTGACAGATTCTTCCAAAACCGGCATGCATAAACACACCTCAGGGCATCCCGGCCAGGGTCTTGTTTCTCTGGCAGGCTCGAGGGCAGTGTGGCTGGGTATTGAGTAATTAGTAATTCACTATCGAACATTAATTGGACATTCATCATCAGCCACTTTCAAGGCCTCCATCTGACACTCCATTAAGGAAACATCACATTACGGAGACCAGTTCTCAAGTTGGCAAATGCAGTTGAGACCTGTCCTTGCTGTCCTTGACTTCCAGCTTTCATGGCCTTGTCTTCCCCTCCATTCTGTTCATCCTGCTTCCTGCCAGGACGGTGGTTCTCATAGTACAATTCTTTGTGTGGTGGTGACCCTCACCCATAAAATCATTTTCTTTGCTACTTCATAAGTATAATTCTGCTACTGTTATGAATTGTAATACAAACATCTGTGTTTTCTGATGGCCTCAGGTGACCCCTGTGAAAGAGTTGTTTGACCCCCAAAGGGTTCGAGCCTCACAGGTTGAAAACCACTGTGCTCCCATTCTTTAGCTTTAGGTAGAGATGGTCTTCCTCTTTGACTAGAGCGCCTCCAAACTCTACTCAGTCGTCACCCTTGAGCTGGAGCTGTGGGACTATTAGAAATCTAGACCCCAAGAGACCATGAGCACCTGAGGAAGGTGCCTTCCTTCTGGTTACAGCTGTCTTGACAGCTATTTCCACAATGCATCTGACTTCCTCCCCCCCCCCACCCCCACTTTTTTCCCAGAATTTCCTTCTCTGGTGACTTTACCTACAAGGCCTCCGGCTCTATCTAGCTCATTAAAAAAAAAAAAAATCACTGTCTTGCTAAAACTAAATCCAGAACTGACCTGTTTTCTACCTCAATAATACCATTCACATTACTAGGGTGTGCACTTAAAGCCCTGTGTAAGAATCTAAGATATCTCTATAGCCTCCACCTGTGGGGTCACTCTACTGTTACAGTGACATTTAACGACTCCAAGCCTCATCCTGTTGTAATAAGAGCGGCAGGGCTGCGTCCCCGGCACCCAGCCGCCCGCATGGCTAGCTTATGCCCCGAAATAATTACACGGAAACTGTATTCTTTTAAACACTGCTTGGCCCATTAGCTCTAGCCTGTTACTGGCTAGCTCTCATATCTAGATTAACCCATTTCTAATATTCTGTGTAGCACCACGATCTGGTGGCTTACCAGGAGATCTTAACCTGTGTCTGTGTCTGGTGGGCGAATCATGGTGACTCCTGACTCAGCTTCTTTCTCCCAGCATTCTGTTCTGTTTACTCCACCCACCTAAGGGCTGGCCTATAAATGGGCCAAGGCAGTTTCTTTATTAAATGAAAGTAACTCCTCCATCATTTGGCGTCCCAACGTCGGGCTATTTTGCCCCCGACCCGGCACAGGGGGGGCGCAAGCTCCACCTTTCCCGGCTAGTTACCTGAGCTCAGGAAGGCGATTTACAGCGCACTCCCTGCTCGTTTTCCCTTCCCCCACTCCAGACAGACGCAGGCTAAGATCTTTCCTGATAAGCCAGCTCGTGGTACTACACAGAATATTAAAAATGGGTTAGCTCAATATGTAAGAGCTAGCCAATAAAAGGCTAAAACTAATGGGCCAGACAATGATTAAAAAAATACAGTTTCCGTGTAATTATTTTGGGTAAAGCCATGCGGGCGGCCAGGTGCCGGGGACGCAGCCCCGCCGCTCATAACACAACATCATCCTATATATGATGTGAAACCCAACACCTTGCTCCCACCAAATACTACAGGAGAGTCTTGGCATTCTCAAAGACAGGCTGTAGGGCCTCGGCCCCTGAATCGCTGTTATCTTGGGAATACAGATGCAATATGCTTCTCACTGGTACTTTGTGTTTCTCTCTATCCTATGGCACAAACATGATGTAGCCGCTCAACCCACAGGGTCCACACTCCCTCCCAAAGTCAGTGGAACTGAACCATTATAGACACCCAATAGGGAACGTAGAATAAGCCAAGAGCCCCTCTGGTGTGGGGAACGCTCTTGAAGTATGTGTATGCGAGCATGCATGTGTGTATGTTTTGAAGAGATCTCTGTGTGTGTGTGTGTTTGAGCTGTGTAGGTCTTGGTGTAAGTCAAGATCTTGCCTTATATTTGGATAAGTCTCAAAGATCATGCCACTGAGGTGTGGACACAGTGACACAAATTCATCTAATCAGCTTCCTGGGCTGATGACTTTGTGTGCTGGAGCAAGTGGTACACCTGACAAGAAGGTTGCCAGGTTGGGCAACAGAGTTTCCAACATCCTGCCTAGCCAGGCAGTTCTTCCATATGACCTTGGCTGGAGATCTAGCCACGCAACTTCCTGCCTACTTTTTTAAGACTAATTCCTAAACTTTCCTGGGTTGCCTTTAGTTTCTAGAACATGCACACAAACATATATCATCACCAAGGGGTGAGACTTAACTCACCTTCCCCATCAGAGTAAGCTATACTTAGTGACTCATTCTCACGCATGGAAGTGTGGCTAGGGAGAGTAGATCCTAGCAGGGATGGCTCTTTCTTCTCCATTCTTCCCCTCCCTTTGAGACATTTACTCTGAAGGAAGCCAACTGCTAAGCCACAAGAATACTCCACAGCATTACAGAAAGACTCATCTATAGGAGAATGAAGCCCCTTGCCCACTGCAAGATGTCCTGATAACTAACATCCAAGTAAAAGAGGAAATGTTCTTCCGGCCTCAAACTTCTGAAGGTCAAACCCACCCAGCACCCGAGAACATCTTAATAAGAGCCCTCAAGCCAAAACGACTTGGAACATCTAGCCTGCAGAAACTGGGGTTATAAATGTGTTGTATTTACCCTCTAAATGTTGGGCGAATTTGTTAAGCATCAGTAGTTAATATACTCCTGGGTTTTGTGAGCCATGGAGAGCTTCCCAGTGAATTCTCTCTTTGCCGAAGTTTGCTGGGGTTACGGTTGCTTTCTGTTCCCTTCTTCTCATTCACCTCTCTGTCAGTGAGGCTGCAGTCAGCATCAAGTCCCATCCATAGCCCCCATCTCTCACCCCTAAACCAGGAGGGGCACCCCAGGCTTCTTACCGTCCCTCCAGCTCTGGAGGCTGCACTTTTCTCACCCAGTAGACAGCCTAGCTCTTCCCTTGCTTGTAAAGCATCCTCACATTCTCTTGCAGCCTGTTCTGACATTACATCACTTCACCCCCTCCCTAGAGACCTTGCCATCTGTCCCTTCCCTCATCATTGACTCACTGCTCCCTGGGGGGTTCTCATAATCTCAGTGAGCTAAATCACCTTGTCTTGGTCCCCTGAGACCTGTAGTTTCTTGATCTGTCTGCCATTCTGAGCACCGTTCCCCATGACCACCTTCTGGAAGGTCTCCCTCCTCCATTTCCTCACTAATGCTGCAGTTCTGCCCTCCTGGACTGCTCTGTCACTACTTCTCACCTAACTCATTCTCTCCCTTCCTAAATTAAGCTCTCTGCCTTCACCGTTCCTTTCTTTAGGCTTTTCCAGAGCTGCCTTGGCCTCCGAGGCTCCAGCTCTGCCTCAGGAGGTTTCCTGCATTTCCTCTCTTGAACACGAGGCCACGTTCCTTTCTGCACAGTCGCTCTAATTAGCTCTGTCATTGCCAATATAGCTAGCTTCTCCCCTGACTTTTCGTCATCTAGTAACGGTCTCATCCTTCTGGAAACAAACTTAGATTCTCAGACATCTCTGACATCCGTCTCCTTCACCCCCACTCTCCTCAAATGCAGAGCCCCACCAACTCCTTATTTTCAGAACCTCCCACTTCCCTTCCCAGTCCTTTAGGCCCTGTCTCCTCCAATCCTGACCTCTGTGAGTACCTCTTTGTTATGGTGTCTGCCTTCTGTGCTCCTTCAACTAATCTCCCCCACATGCAGGCTTCTGAGCAGTATTCTTAAGCAATAGCCTCCATCCTATTTACTGTCTCCCTTAAGAACCTTCCATTATATTCAACAGTTATTGGGTTCCTACTGCGCGTGTATTATTTGTGATTCTTTGCATGCAACCTATTGAGACCAACTTGTGCCAATTTAAACTGAAAAGAAAGAGAGGATTACATGTGTGGGGAGGGCTCCTGGGTTTCAAGGACAGAAAAGCAGACAAGCCTTAGAACCCAGAGCTCTCTGACTATACAGAGAGCTCCTCTCTCTCTCTCTCTCTCTCTCTCTCTCTCTCTCTCTCTCTCTCTCTCTCTCTCTCTCTCCCTCTCCCTCTCCCTCTCCCTCTCCCTCTCCCTCTCCCTCTCTCTCTCTCCTCTCTGCTCTCTCTCATTATGTCTGGTATTCAGTCTCTACTGAGGGGGGGGGGACTCCTTACAGAGACTGAGAAGTGGTCACTTAGGAGACCACCTCAAATGAAACTAGAGTCCTTCAGTTCTGGTTCCTAATGTGTGTGTCTGTGTTCTCATCTGGAATCATCTATCTATAAATGATGGGAATGATATGTGGGTCTTGGAAACAAGCTTTGGGATGGGTGGGGTAGTGATAAGCCCTCTTAATGAGAAAGTAAAAGGAACTAGATGTCATTCATCTCCCCATCACCCATCTCTAACTATCCTTTCTCTAATAGTTCTGTCCCTGCTACATATGTGTCAAAGGGTACCTGGCAAATGTGGCCAGCCAAGAAGATTGTTTCTTCTCTCTCAAATTCATATTCTGAATTTTGTTTTTATATTTTATTTATTTACTTGGGAGAGCATGAGTGTAAAGGTCAGAAGATAAATTCCTTCCACTATGCAAGTCCTAGGGAGTGGAACTCAGGCCACTGGGCTGGACAAATCTCTCTGGCCTCCAAATTCATATTTAGAAAAACTCCTTGAGAGTTCCGGGTGGCGGAGGCACCAGCAGGCAGGCCTAGGCGGCGGAAGCACCGGCGTGCAGGCAGGCCCGGGCGGCGGAGGCACCAGCACGCAGGCAAGTCCGGGCGGCAGAGGCACCGGCGTGCAGGCAGGCCCAGGTGGCGGAGGCACCGGCAGTCAGGCCCGGCAGGCAGGCCTAGGCGGCGGAAGCACCAGCGCACAGACAGTTCCGGCCGGCGGAGGCACCGGCAGGCAGGCCTAGGCGGCGGAAGCACCGGCGCACAGACAGGCCCAGGAGGCGGAGGCACCAGCACGCAGGCAAGTCCGGGCGGCAGAGGCACCGGCGTGCAGGCAGGCCCGGGTGGCGGAGGCAGCGACAGTCAGGCCCGGCAGGCAGGCCCAGGTGGCGGAGGCACCGGCAGGCAGGCCTAGGCGGCGGAAGCACCGACGCACAAACAGTTCCGGGCGGCGGAGGCACCGGCAGGCAGGCCCGGGCTGCGGAGGCACTGGATACAGGATAGTGCGGGCAAGAAACAGTGAAGCCTGCACTGAGAACAGATTGCCCCGCTACAATTAAATCAAACCCAATAGATAGCATCGGTAAGAGGAGATGGGCAGACGCCAAGGCAAGAATTCACCCAACAATCTGAAAAACAACATGAAAACACCAGAACCCAATGATCTTACAACACAAGGACTTGAACACCCTATCACAGGAGAAGAGGAAAAAACTGACTTTTTGAAAGCAATAGAGTCCCTTAAACAACATGTAAAAAACGCCCTCATAGAAATGGATGAGAAGTATAACAAAAAGTTTGAAGAAATGAGTAAATACGTAAATGATACCCTGGGAAGCCAAGAAAAAACGATCAAACAGGTAATGGAAACAGTCCAAGAATTGAAAACTGAAATGGAAGCAAGGAAGAAAACACAAACTGAGGACCAGCTGGATATGGCAAATATAGATCAACGAGCAGAGACTACAGAAACAAGCATAATCAATAGAATACAAGAGATAGAAGAAAGAATCTCAGATTCTGAAGACAACATAGAGAAAATAAACGGACTGATCAAAGAAAACACCAAAACCAACAAATTCTCATCACAAAACATTCAGGAAATATGGGACACAATAAAAAGACCAAACCTAAGAATAATAGGGATAGAAGAAGGAGAAGAGGCACAGCTCAAAGGTCCAGAAAACATTTTTAACAAAATTATGGAAGAAAACTTCCCCAACATAAAGAAAGATATTCCTTTGAATATTCAAGAAGCATACAGAACACCAAACAGACTGGATCAAAAAAAACGTCCCCTCGCCATATAATAATCAAAACACAAAATATACAGATTAAAGAAAGAATATTAAGAGCTGCAAAGGAAAAAGGCCAAGTAACTTATAAAGGTAAACCGATCAGACTTACACCTGACTTCTCTATGGAAACCATGAAAGCCAGAAGGTCCTGGATAGAGGTACTACAGAAACTAAGAGACCATGGATGCAAACCCAAACTACTATACCCAGCCAAGCTATCGTTCACTATCAATGGAGAAAACAAGACATTCCAGGATAAGAACAAATTTAAACAATACGTTGCCACAAATCCAGCCCTACAGAAAGTAATAGAAGGAAAATCACAACCCAAGGAATCCAACATTGCCAACACTGCCTACAATAACCCAGGCATCTAGTGACCCTTCAACAGCACAACTCAAAGAAGGGAGACACACAAACTCTTCTACCAAAAGCAGTAAGAATAACCGGAGTTAACAACCACTGGTCATTAATATCACTTAATATTAATGGTCTCAATTCACCAATAAGAAGGCACAGGCTAAGAGATTGGATACGAAAACAGGATCCAACAGTCTGCTGTTTGCAAGAAACTCATCTCAACCACAAAGACAGGCATCTACTCAGAGTAAAGGGTTGGGAAAAGGTTTTTCAAGCAAATGGTCCTAAGAAAAAAGCAGGTGTGGCCATACTAATTTCTAACAAAACTGACTTCAAACTAAAATCAATCAGAAGAGATCGACAGGGACACTTTATACTCATAACAGGAACGATTCAGCAGGATGAAGTCTCAATCCTGAATATCTATGCCCCTAATATAAAAGCACCCACTTATGTAAAAGAAATATTGCTAAAACTCAAGGCAGACATCAAATCACACACACTAGTAGTAGGAGACTTCAACACACCTCTCTCACCAATGGACAGGTCAATCAGACAGAAAACTAATAGAGAATTAAGAGAATTGTTGGAGGTAATGAATCAAATGGACTTAACAGACATCTATAGAACACTCCACCCAAATAGGAAAGAATACACCTTCTTCTCTGCAGCTCATGGAACCTTCTCGAAAATTGACCACATACTTGGAAACAAAGGAAACCTCCACAGATACAAAAAAATATCAGTGTCCACCTGTGTCTTATCAGATCACCACGGATTAAAGTTAGAAGCCACCAACAAAGCTACCCCCAGAAAGCTGACAAACTCATGGAAACTGAACAGTCAACTACTGAACCACACCTGGGTCAAGGAAGAAATTAAGAAAGAAATTAAAGTCTTCCTTGAATTTAATGAAAACAAAGAGACAACATACTCAAACCTATGGGACACGATGAAAGCAGTGCTAAGAGGAAAGTTCATAGCACTAAGTGCCCACTTAAAGAAAACGGAGAAAGCATACATTGGGGACTTAACAGCACACCTGAAAGCTCTAGAAAAAAAAGAAGCAGACGCGCCCAGGAGGAGTAGAAGACTGGAAATAATCAAACTGAGGGCAGAAATCAACAAAATAGAAACACAGAAAACAGTCCAAAGAATCAATGAAACAAAAAGTTGGTTCTTGGAGAAAATCAACAAGATTGACAAACCCCTATCCAAACTAATTAAACGACAGAGAGAGAACACGCAAATAAATAAGATCAGAAATGAAAAGGGGGACATAACCACAGACACAGAGGAAATTCAGAGAATCATTAGATCTTACTACAAAAGCCTGTATGCCACAAAACTGGAAAATGCAAAAGAAATGGACACTTTTTTAGATAAGTACCATATACCAAACCTAAACCAAGACCAGGTGAACGATCTAAATAGACCTGTTAGTCGCGAAGAATTAGAAACAGTTATCAAAAATCTCCCTTCCAAAAAAAGCCCAGGGCCAGATGGTTTCAATGCAGAATTCTACCAGAACTTCCAAGAAGAGCTAATACCTATACTTCTTAATGTATTTCACAATATAGAAACAGAAGAGTCATTGCCCAATTCCTTTTATGAAGCTACAGTTACCCTGATACCAAAACCACACAAAGACCCAACCAAGAAAGAGAATTACAGGCCTATCTCACTCATGAACATCGCCGCAAAAATTCTCAATAAAATACTGGCAAACCGAATCCAAGAACACATTAGAAAAGTTATCCATTATGATCAAGTAGGCTTCATTCCAGAGATGCAGGGCTGGTTCAACATACGCAAATCTATCAATGTAATCAACCATATAAATAAACTGAAAGAAAAAACCATATGATCATTTCATTAGATGCTGAAAAAGCATTCGACAAAATTCAACACTCCTTTATGATAAAGGTCTTGGAGAGATTAGGGATACAAGGGGCATACCTAAATATAATAAAAGCTATTTACAGCAAGCCGACAGCTAACATTAAATTAAATGGAGAAAAACTCAAAGCCATCCCACTAAAATCAGGAACACGACAAGGATGTCCACTCTCTCCATACCTCTTCAATATAGTGCTTGAAGTTCTAGCAATAGCAATAAGACAACATAAGGGGATCAAGGGGATCCATATTGGAAAGGAAGAAGTTAAGCTTTCATTATTTGCAGATGATATGATAGTATACATAACCGACCCCAAAAACTCTACCAAAGAACTCCTACAGCTGATAAACACCTTTGGTAATGTGGCAGGATACAAAATCAACTCCAAAAAATCAGTTGCCTTCCTATACACTAAGGATAAGGAAGCAGAGAGGGAAATCAGAGAAGCATCACCTTTCACGATAGCCACAAATAGCATAAAATACCTTGGGGTAACTCTGACCAAGGAAGTGAAAGATCTATTTGGCAAGAACTTTAAGTCTTTGAAGAAAGAAATTGAAGAGGACACCAGAAAATGGAAGGACCTCCCTTGCTCTGGGATTGGGAGGATCAACATAGTAAAAATGGCAATTCTACCAAAAGCAATCTATAGATTCAACGCAATCCCCATCAAAATCCCATCAAAATTCTTCACAGATCTGGAGAAGACAATAATCAACTTTATATGGAAAAACAAAAAACCCAGGATAGCCAAAACAATCTTATACAATAAAGGATTGTCTGGAGGCATTACCATCCCTGACTTCAAACTCTATTACAGAGCTACAGTACTGAAAACGGCTTGGTACTGGCATAAAAACAGAGAAGTCGACCAATGGAATAGAATAGAAGACCCTGACTTTAGCCCACAAACCTATGAACACCTGATTTTCGATAAAGGAGCTAAAAGTATACAATGGAAAAAAGAGAGCATCTTCAACAAATTGTGCTGGCAAACTGGAAGTCAATCTGTAGAAGAATGAAAATAGATCCATATATATCACCATGCACAAAACTCAAGTCCAAATGGATTAAAGACCTCAATATCAGTCCAAACACACTGAACCTGATAGAAGAGAAAGTGGGAAGTACTCTACAACACATGGGCACAGGAGAACACTTCCTACGTATAACCCCAGCAGCACAAACACTAAGGACATCATTGAATAAATGGGACCTCCTGAGACTGAGAAGCTTCTGTAAAGCAAAGGACACTGTCACTAAGACAGAAAGGCAACCCACTGACTGGGAGAAGATCTTTACCAACCCCGCAACTGACAAAGGTCTGATATCCAAAATATACAAAGAACTCAAGAAATTAGACCGTAAAAGGTTAATCAATCCAATTATAAAATGGGGCACTGAGCTGAACAGAGACTTTTCAACAGAAGAAGTTCAAATGGCCAAAAGTCACTTAAGATCATGCTCAACTTCCTTAGCAATCAGGGAAATGCAAATCAAGACAACATTAAGATACCATCTTACACCGGTCAGAATGGCTAAAATCAAAAACACCAATGATAGCCTCTGCTGGAGAGGTTGTGGAGAAAGGGGCACTCTCATCCATTGCTGGTGGGAATGCAAACTTGTGCAACCACTTTGGAAAGCAGTGTGGCGGTTTCTCAGGAAAGTCGGGTTCAACCTACCTCTTGACCCAGCAATACCACTATTGGGAATATACCCAAGAGATGCCCAAACATACAACAAAAGTATATGCTCAACTATGTTCATAGCAGCATTGTTTGTAATTGCCAGAACCTGGAAACAACCTAGATGTCCTTCAATGGAAGAATGGATGAAGAAAGTATGGAATATATACATATTAGAGTACTACTCAGCAGTAAAAAACAATGACTTCTTGAATTTTGCATACAAATGGACGGAAATTGAAAACACTATCCTGAGTGAGGTAAGCCAGACCCAAAAAGAGGAACATGGGATGTACTCACTCATATTTGGTTTCTAGCCATAAATAAAGGACATTGAGACTATAATTCGTGACTCTAGAGAAGCTAAATAAGAAGGTGAACCCAAAGAAAAACATATAAGCATCCCCCTGAATATTAACCTTCATCAGGCGATGAAAGAAGACAGAGACAGAGACCAACATTGGAGCACTGGACTGAAGTCTCACGATCCAAAGGAGGAGCAGAAGGAGAGTGAGCACGAGCAAGGAACTCAGGACGGCGAGGGGTGCACCCACACACTGAGGCAATGGGGATGATCTATTGGGAACTCACCAAGGCCAGCTGGCCGGGGACTGAAAAAGCATGGGACAAAACCGGTCTCGCTGAACATAATGGACAATGAGGACTACTGAGAACTGAAGAACAATGGCAATGGGTTCTTGATCCTATTGCATGTAATGGCTTTGTGGGAGCCCAGGTAGTTTGGATGCTCACCTTAATAGACCTGGATGGAGGTGGGTGGTCCTTGGACCTCCCACAGGGCAGAGAAACCTGCTTGCTCTTTGGGCTGAGGAGGAAGGAAGACTTGATTGGGGGAGGGGGAGGGAATGGGAGGTGGTGGCGGGGAAGAGGCAGAAATCTTTAATAATTAAATTAATTAATTAATAAAAAAAATCAGCAAGAAAAAAAATAAAATGTTACACGACTTCTTTTTGTTTTAATAAAAAGATAAGTAAGATTCCACAATAAAAAAAAAAAAAAAGAAAAACTCCTTGAGAGCATCTCTAATTGATGTAGCTTGGGACCTGTCTTCAGCCCTCTGAGAGGTGGGAGGGCTGTTAGACAGTGGTGCTTGGAGCACCAGCTAGACAGACACCCTAGCTAGACCTAAATCTGAGTTCTGTTGCTCACTGGAGGTGTGACTATTGGCACCAAGTCTCAGTTTCTGTTTGTATAAAATAGGGACAAACAGGATCAGCCTCACAGATAATATGATGCCTGGCACAAAGAAAGGCCCCACAAGTACGTCAATGACAAAGACAATGATAGTGGTGATGACAACCATGGGGGGCAGGAGGAGAGAGGAGAGGAGAGTAGCACTTATTAGTATGATTATTTTTAATTGTATGTGTATGGGTGCTTTGCCTGCATGTGTGTCTGTGCACCACTCATGTGTCTGGTGCCTGTAGAGGTCAGAAGATGGCATCTGATCCAATGGAACTGGAGTTATAGAAGGCTGTGAGCTACCATGTGGGTGCTGGGAATTGAACCCAGGTCCTCTGGAGAAGCAGCCAGTGCTTTTAACCACTGAGCCATGGAGAGTCACACTTTTAGAACAACATTCTTGACAGGAGAGAAGACATTAATTTCCTAGGATTTCTCTAGTTGGGTGGCTTGGGGGTATCAATTGGTTGTATCACAGGTTTTGTGGCCAGCCATCTGAAGTCAGAAGGTCTACAGGGCCAGCTCCTTCTAAGGTCTGCCTCTCTCCAAGCTTCTGGTAGTTTTGGGTATCCCTTGACTTATAGATGTGTCTTCCTTACAATCTCACATCATCTTGTCTTGGTCTGTGTCTATTTCAATGTCTAGATGATGTCCTTTTCATAAGGACACCAGTAACATTGGATGAGAGCTTACTCTCATGACCTCATCTTAACTGGCCACCTGCAAAGACCAAATAAGGCTATAGTCACATGTGCTAAGGGCTGAGATATCGTCATTGTTTGGGTGGGGAACACGGCTTAGTCCAGAATAGATGGATGGGATAGTATTGGCCAAGTCAGTAGTAAATGTCCTCTGTTTAATTCCTGGGACTGAACAGACAGATCAGTCTAGCTCATTTCAGTTGATGCTCATCCCTAGTTCTTTCAGCGGTGGCTGAGGAGCACCAAATAATTGCAGATGACAGTGGGCACATCTTCAGTCACAGAGTGTCGACAGCTTCCTGGTAGGTTCTTGAAGATGAATGGGAAGGTTCTGGTCATGTCTTGAGACAGAAATCCCCTCCCCCATCCACCTTGATTTACTATTGGCAAAGCAGATTCTTTAGAACATGCGCTCTGGGGGAGGGAGGAGCCACTATGGGACCAGGAAAGAAGGCAGAGAAGTTCCATATCAATGGGAGAGGCTGAAAAGAGCCTTTCTGAGGAAGTGAGAGTTGAGCTCGGTTTAGAGAGAAGAGGAATATTTGGATGTGTTAAGAAAATGTAGGCGTGAGAGGGGAGGGAGAAGAATGGCATGCTTGGTCCCAGAATGGTGAGGAAGTAGTCCCACGTCTCCATAGTAAAATGAATATGAGAAGCAACAAGAAATTGTCTGCGAGCCGTTGGCCCTCAAGCACTGTGTCGGGAACCAGGTGTCTGCTCTCTTTACCTCGTGACTGAGTGCACAGTCTTTGACAGACATGGAGGGGTTTTCGTGCTACCTGGAGGCAAGGCACTGCAGGACACAAAAGTAAGAAAGACCCATGCCACTTCCCCTCAATAAGTGCTCAGGATTTATCTGGGAGGGATGGCAAGGGTGCAGCTGGAAGCCAGGTACACAAATGACCTTTAAAGACGCCCGTGGGGGCAGGAGTGTGCTATGGACCTCTGAATGGATATGAGCCCTCCCTGCACACCTCTGAAAAGCTCAGCTCCCTACAAGGGAGATTTCAGAATCAGACTTAGCAGTGATTGATGATTAACTCTTTACTGCCCAGAGTCAGTGTCTAGGAGTGGGCCAGGAATGGATTTCAGCTTCCTAAATGCTGAACGTGCTGCCTTTGTAGCAATCAATTATTGTATTTCTTCCTCCTGCCCCCACATTTCCAGCAGTTTCAGCAGAAAACACTCTCTTCTTTCCCATCAGGCTGAGCCCTGGGAGACAGAAGAAGGCCGTGCTCACTGCTTGGTGACTCTGCCGTGGACGCCTAGAATGCAAGTGAGCTGCCAGTTCTTCGTCTTCTCTCCCGTGGGCATCCTAGGCATCTTCTATGCTTTCCAGGCTCCAGGTGGGCAGTCCGGCAGGTGGAAACCAGTGTTTTCTGGGCCATCGGAATCCTGCTTCAAAACATGGGGTTACTAAGAGGAGGAGGACGGCTGGGGCTGCAGAGCAGAAGCCCTGAACTCTGACCCACCTTTTATCAGCCTGGAACCTTTCGCTATGCCTGTACCTCTTGATGCTACAGCTACTCTCTTTGTAAAATGATAATAACACCGGCCTGACTCACCTCAAAAGAGACGGTGCAGGTACCTTTAGATCTGCAGTGTGCTATACTACGGGGGATTGCTAGATGATTTATTTACTCATTTATTTAGTTTTGAGACAGGGTCTCACTCTCTATCCCTGCCTGGCCTAGAACTCTCTATGTAGACCAGGCTGGCCTAGAATTTATAGAGATCTGCCTGACTCTCCCACTGCAGTGCAGGGATTAAATATGTATATCATCACACCCAGCAAGACACAAAGCCATGTACAGATCTTCCCCTGCTTACTGTCAGATCCTCAGATGTTCATTATAAATTGCGGAGATGGGACAGTGAGCAAGAACACTCCCTATGCAAACGTGAGGGCCTGTGTTTGAATCCTTAGCACCCACGTAAAAAAAGCCCAGCATGACTATGGGTGTCTGCAACCGCAGCATTGAGACAAGACAGGTGGATCCTGGGAGCTAGTTGGCCAGCTAGCCTAGTCAAAACAGTAAGCTTTCCATGCAGTGAGAGACCCTGTCTCAAGCAAGAGTCCCATGCAGTGAGAGACTCTGTCTTACAGGAATAAGACACTAAGTGATAGAGGAAACCACCCAACGTCTTTCTCTAGCCTCTGGATGAGTGTGTGTTGGCATTTGCACTTGAACAATCATGTGCACAACACACCCATATACATATAACACACATGGGGGGGGGAGAGAGACACACACAATGTACCCCCACTAATCAAGTTTTGTAACTTACAACGCTGTGAGCAGTTCCTTCCAAGACACCGAGGCTTAATGGGAGCTGCCACTGACAAGCCTCCCAAGGGAGTATGACACTACATCTTGCTCCAAAGTTCCATGTCTTTCCAATGCATGCTGCCTTCATGTCGTAGTAAAGTTGAAAACTCACAAGTCAAACCATCGAATGTCAAAGACATCTATCTGCACCACTCTTTGAAAAATAAAATAATAAAAGCAGCATGTGACTGGGTGTGGCACAACTGAGGAGGTAGAGACAAGAAGAGGGAAGGTTAATGACCAGTCTGGGCCAAAGTAGTGAAAAACAAGCAAGTTTTTTAAAAAAAACAAACAAGCTGGAGCTAAAAAGATCGCTCAGTGGGTGAAAGTGGTTGATATTCTTGCAGAGGACCTGGATTCAGGTGCAAGCACCTACATGGTGGCTCACAACCATCTGTAATTCCAGTTTCAGGGCATCTGATGATCTCTCCTCCACATGCACTAAGCACACATGTACTTCACAGATATGCATGCTGGCAAAACACTTAGACACATACAATTTGAAAATTAAGTAAACAAAACAACATGCCAGGAGTGCAGGAGCCACAGAGAAGGGCGTGGAAAAATTATTTCAGGTCCCCTTCCTTCTTCCCAGCTGCCTGGCCACAAAGACATGCTTCTTAAAGTGGTCACAGTTTTGTGTCCCTACGGGATTTCCAGATACCTTCTGTGTACAGAGAAGCGAATATGTAATAGAGTTCTTTTTACCCAAACGTAATGCATTTCATTCTTGTACCTGGTCTTTTTCATTCAGCATTTTGAAGAGCTTTCCATTTTTAGCACAAATAAACTCTTAAATGGCTGTATGAGATGCTAGAACAGTGGTTCTCAACCTATGGGTCGCAACCCCTTTAACGAACCTCTATTTCCAGAAAAATATTTGCATTACAATTCATAACAACAGCAAAATTACAGTTATGAAGCAACAACAAAAATAATTTTATGGTTGGAAGTCACTGCAACATGAGACTGTATTAAAAGCTCGCAGCATTAGGAAGACTGAGAACCACTGCTCTAGCAATGGACGTGTTGTGATGCGTTTACCAATTCTCTCCAGTCGAACATGAGATTGTCATTCTCTTAAATCCCAAGTAGGCAGCGCAGAGACGCCATAGTAATCCCTGACTTTCCTCACGTCTTCATTTGGTCCTCTTAGGAATCCTTGGAACTCCAAACTCTGGGACCGTGGGAGCCGGATGGAACCGACATTTCTGACCTCAGGATGGGCGGAGCAGGGAGACTTGTTGGCACCCACGGGCTGAGGTCTCCGGGAGCACAGGAAGCTTAGAAGGAAACAAACCTAGGGAAGTCATCAAGAGTCTTTGTGTCTTGAAATCGGCAGCCTCTCGACCCATGCAGGGGTGTTCAACCTGCGTCCCATAGAAACATGTGGGGAATGTCTCCAATCTCAGAGCCAGACCACATTCAGGGCCCGTCTAATTAAACCGGAACCTCTGGGGGCAGTCCTGGGTCTCCGTTGTCTGACAGTATTGGAGTTATTTTCTTGCACCGCCACAAGAAACCACAGCACGGAAGCTTGAAAGTAATAAGAGCACGGCTAGCCTGCGGCCCTTTATTTCCTCTTCTTTTCAACCCCGTGAGAGAGAGCTCTGATGTCCCCACGGCCTACAAGTCAGAATGCGTTTAACCACCCTGCCTACAAGACCGAGTATATGGAGCGGTTCTTATTTAATTCCTGGCTAAGTTTTTATTTGGTCACCTTTTTTGACTCTTATTCAAAATTGTTTATGTAAATTGGTAAGAAGCTTTTAGCAGGCAATTTGGCAATCTGTTTCAAGCGCCATAAAATGGCTCAGGATTGTTGGCTTAGATATTCCATTTTTGGAAGCTAGCCTAAAGAAATAACATAAATATGGAGAGAATGCTATACGTGTAAAACATTCATTGTACCATTATTTATGTTAATTGAAAATTGTAGGAATCCAGTGTCCAATGTTAACAGGAGTGGGTAAGCTGTAATACATCTATTTGGTAGAATATTAAGTAATCATCAACATTACAGTCATGAAGACAAAGTAATAATATGGAAAATGCTTGCGTTATAAAACAAAATGAAAACATAGGACCTAAGACTGTGTGAGTTGACTATACTCTGAAGTACATGCAGAGGAAACAAGATATAAAGGAAAACTCAGAGGAAAGAGCTAAACGCTTACGTAGATTATTCTAGGACAACAGGCTCTTCTTTGTCTTATTTTTAGAGGTTTTATAATATAGTGGTACAACTATTTAGGTGAAACAAATGGTAAAATAAATCTGCATATCTGCCTGAGACTGGGGATGTGTTGTAATAAAGAGCAGCGGGGCTGGGTCCCCGGCACCCAGCCGCCCGCATGGCTAGCTTATGCCCCAAAATAATTACACGGAAACTGTATTCTTTTAATCACTGCCTGGCCCATTATTAGCTCCAGCCTCTTATTGGCTAGCTCTTACATATTGATCTAACCCATTTCTAATATTCTGTGTAGTACCACGAGCTGGCTTACCAGGAAAGATCTTAACCTGCGTCTGTCTGGAGTGAGAGAATCATGGCGACTCCTGACTCAGCTTCTTTCTCCCAGCATTCTGTTCTGTTTACTCCGCCTACCTAATTTTCTGTCCTATCAAAGGGGCCAAGGCAGTTTCTTTATTACTTAACCAATGAAACAACAGATAGAAAGATGACCCACCTCCATCAGGGATGCCTCAGTGATGTTAAGATTACTATATGCGGTACCGAGGCCACTCTATGGCGCCCCGTGTCTCAGGCTGCCCACAAAAGGCCTGTTAATAACGTTCCAAATCAGACTGTCTTTGGCCTCTGCTCCACCCTCATAGCATGGTACCAAACAACTCATTCCTCCTTAGCCTGCTTTTCTATTTCCCTTTGATGACACTGGGAACCGAACCTTGTGTGTGTAACAAAGGTGTTCTACAACTGAGATAATCTCTGGCCCCCGTGGTCCCTTTGATGGGGGAGGAGGGGAAAGGGTTCTTGAAAGAGGTTCTCACTGTAGCGTGGGGCTGTCCCAGGACTCACTATGTTAACCAGACCCAGTGCAAATTCTCAGCAATCCTCCGACTGAGCCTGCTGAAGGCTGAAGGCTGGGATTACAGGTGTGAACCACCAGCCCGTTTACCCCTCCTTTCTAAACCTCACTTCCCTCATTTGAGACGTAGTGGACTCACTTGGCGGAAATGCAGGAACCTTCCAGTTCTAACATAGGAGACCACGGTATTGATGACGTCTCTAGTGACAAGTGTGCTCAGCTCCACTGACTGGGGGACTGAGGTAGCAATTCCCCGTTGGGCCATGTGTGTGGGCAGGCTGCTTTCACTCCTCGATTCTCCATTCAGAGCTGCGGCATCTCATCCTGTAAATCCTGAAAAGCAAAACTGAATGAGTGTGAGGCAAATCACACCTCTGGTGATTCCTCGGTGTCTCTCCCATGCAGTCCCGATAATGCTGCTGAGATACGCAGGAGGGCCACTCGCAGCCGAAGGGGAAATCGGGCTCCACTCCCGCCCACTTTTCATCTTGATAAAGTGATTTTCCTTAACAGGCAGAGGATGAAGAGTCATAAATCAGTGACAACATATCTCCTTGGGGTCTGAACAGCTCTCTGCTAGAGAGTGGTCAGTGGCTCTTCCGTGGATGCCCAGGCCCGGAGCTAGAGAATTACAAGGGGGGAAGGCCAGGGTGGTGAGAAGCAACGATGGCTCTAACGGGAAGGAAAATTGAAACCCCCGGGTTTAAAGAGAGCAATAAAGGTGATAATGGGAGCTGAAGTCTACAGTCCACAGAGAGGCCTCAGTCATCTGGCAGGAGGCAGAGAGGGGCTAGGCTTAGTGCATTTCCACATCACTGGCGTTAACTGTCGCTATGCGGGGACCTGACCTTTGAAACCTATTAAAATGCGTTTTCATCTTCATAAGTGTCTATGCGGGACGTATTTCAGTCCTTCAGGGAAAGGAACTGAGAGATTTCTCATTATATATTTATTTGAGTGATTATTTGTGTGATCCTGGCATTCCCCGCTGCACTGTATGTTCAGTGAGGGCGAGCTCCACCAACTTGTCCGAGAAGGCACATGAGGAGTGGAGAGAGGCCCCTGGCTGTAACACACTGGATTCGTTTGCTCAGAAACAATTTGCTAAGCTACACAGAAGTGTTGCTGCACCTGAGGGCTGCAGTTTTGAGTGTGGGGAGTCACAGGAGTGCGGGTCGACCGGCCAGATTAGAGCCTGGAAGCCCAGAAGGTGTCTCACCTCTGCTTTGGACTTTCCTATCTTTTTCCTTGTTTTTATTTTATTTATTTATTTGTTTGTTTGTTTTTGTCTTTGTTTTTTTGGGACAGGACTTTTCTGCATGGCAGCCCAGGCTGCCCAGGAACTTGCTTTGTTGACTAGGCTGGCCTCAGACTCAGAGATCTTCCTGCCTCTGCCTCCTGGGATTAAAGGCGTGCACAATCACCGCCTGGCAACTCTTCCCTTCTTATTGCCTCTTTATGCTGGCCACCGTCTCCTGCTCTGCAGAACAGAGCTGACTTCATCTTTCAGCCTGCTGGTTCTCAGTGTCTGGAGACTGCCCTTTGTCCCCTGTTGTTTCAGCCTCTGTGCTCCCAAGGACAGGACTCCGATCAGCATAAACTGGAACCAATCAGGTCCCAGCCCTGGAAACTATAGCAGTGGAGTGGAAGGAGTGCCCTGGATACAGACACTTTGTTGCCTTTACATGCGACTAACCGCCTTGAGGGGCAGATGGGCCTCTGCAGACAGAAAGCAGGGTGAGGAAGGCACGTGTATAGATAGCAAGGGGGAGGCAGGAGCAGTGGGTGACGTGGTCCTTGGCATCGGCATCCACAGTGGCAGCCGTATCTTGGCACTACAGTAATGGCATCAGACAGGACGACCCATGGGACTGAGTGATCGGTGACCCCAGGAAACGCCTGTAAATTGCTCTTTTGGAAAAGCCCCAAAGTCAGCTTTGTGTTTGGCTATGTGTTTCTCTCCAGCGGAGCTGGGTGAAGGTCATGGCCTGCCTGCTCTTGGGGTCAATGTTCTGCAGGTTGCCTTTCTGCAAAATTAATCAGCGAATCAAAGGTCAGAGCTGCCTTCTCCCTGGCAAATGCTGCTCCTCCAGAGGAGCTTTTTCTTCTCCACTGTGGCAACGTGCCTTAACTCTTCCACAGCCTGGGGACCCACATTTGTTCCTGCTGTGCTTCTGCCCCTGGTGACTAGACCGGGAGCTCCTGTGCCTACCAAAACACCAGGTGTGTGTTTCTTTTGCTGTTGCCAAGATGGCGTACAGATATATTTTGAGCCAGTTTTATTGCATCACAGACAGCCTCTCTTCCTCAGCAAGGGACACGTGTCTTCATACATGATCCTGGTCAGGATTTTCTCGGGTTCATTTTAATGTTTGACTTTGAACAACCTCTCAGGCACAAGCATTATGAAAACCCTATCTGTAATATTGTCACAAGACTAAATAAAAAAAAAATCCTCCATAGTGTCTCCATGATAGAGCAGCCAACTCATGACATTTGTTTTGTGATAATACTTCATATTCGGAATATTCCCCTGTTCCATAGGTCGGACGAGAGGAGTAACTCAGAGCGGGAGGGCAGGCGAGGGAGGAGGGCAGGGAGATGGGAAGATGCTGTGAGGCCACAGCCTCGGGGAGCAGTTCATAATTATCTAAGTAATAAGCTGTTTTGCTTACCTAGAGAGGTCCACAGTTCTCAAATAATCATTTTGACAGGTTCAAAAGAATGTTAAACCCAGTTAGGAAAAGTATCTTTACCACCTCATGACCAGCCGTACAGATATGAAAGAGTCCTTTAGGGGAATTTCTAGAATGCATTGGGAACTACCAAATGGAAAAGGCTTTCATAAAACAATACAAACCATTAATAAAATGATTGAAGAAATGAATAGACTTACCGCTAATTCATATAACAAGAATCAAAGACTTAAGACAGTTTAGGAACTCTTCTCTCTCTCTCTCTCTTTTTTTTTTTTTTTTTTGGCTTAACAATGTCACTAAAGAGCAAATTCTATCCTGTCTCATTTTTTTCCACCTGGTGTTTTGGTAGGCACAGGAGCTCCCAGTCTAGTCACTAGCCTGCATTGCTCATAGCCAGCAAAAGCTGCACTATCTCTAAGCACCACATCCTTAACACATCAGCTTCCAGAGACAGAAAAAGTAAGGTATTCTCCTTGTATCTTATTTAAGACTAAAAAAAAAATCTCTTATTATGGTGTGGTGGTTTGAATTAGAATCCCCCCCCCATACATATATTTGAATGTTTGAATGCCTAGTTTGCAGTTAGTGGAATTGTTTGGAAAAGATTAGGAAGTGTGGCCTTGTTGGAAGAGGTGTGTCCCTGGGGGCGGGCTTTGAAATTTCAAAAGTCCCATCCAGTTAGTGTTCTCTCTGTCTCTCTGTCTCTCTGTCTCTCTGTCTCTCTCTCTCTCTCTGGAATCTTTAGAAATGGGGCTTAGAGGGAGGAAAAGGAAGAAGGTTGCAATAAGGCAGATCTTGAGGGCTATAGCTCACCCAGCTTCCGACTTGGCTTTCCAGGCTTCTTGAGCCATGAGGTTGAGACCAGCTCTTCAGCAAGCTGTCCCTGCAGGCGTGCTCCCAGGCACACAACAACAGCTGTCCTGGGCTGTGTCCCTTTGAACTGTGAGTCAGAGCAAACCTCTCTCCCTGAGGCTGTTCTTTTCTACAGTGTTTTGTCATAGATATACGGAAATTAAGTGCCTCATGTCCCTTGGAATAATCCACCAAGCAAAGGGCTGTTACTGACTCTCTGAATGAAATTAAGTCAAGTGTCTTTCCCCAAACTAATTACTAACAGATTAAGTAGTATTTTGAATGAACTAAGATTATTGATTAGGTTGGGGCAATCCACCCCTAAAATATAGATTCGTGTCTGAATAGTACACAACATTATACTACCAAGAAGATAGCAGAGGAGGAGAGTTACTGGTTAGAGAAGCAACAATGCCTGAAGCAGAAATAAATACATAGGTGTGGGGGGGGGAGAGGGAGGGTGTGTGTGTGTGTGAGAGAGAGAGAGAGAGTGGGGAGGGAGTGTGTGTATGTGCTTGACACAGGGAATTGAACTTAATATCTCACACATTGCAGCTAAATATGATACCACCAAGCTAAATTTCCAGCCCTCAATACAGAACTCTTGATTCTAATTTATTTTATTCTGCTTGAACCCCAGGACATTTGATTCACTGACTTCTCTTGAGATAAACATCATTAAGCCAGACATAATAAAAACCCAGTTTCAATACATAAAACTGCTCAAGAGAGACAGTAGACAACAAAGAGTTTCTGGAAGGAGCTACAAAATCGGTCCATAGCTTCAGGATGAAGTGACTTTTTTTTTTTTTTTTTTTATGAACTCCATCTAACCGTGTCCTACATGGAAACACCACAGCAGAACTTCGGGAGCTCAGGCTCCATCAACTGCATGTGATGTGCGGACTCCACTCACCTTTTCAGTTGGCACCAGGCCACAGAGAGAACGACCGTATGCTATTAGAAGGAAAAATGCATGCACCTTTACCTGTACATCTGACGGTCTGTCTGCCCACCTTTTGTAACTCCTCCGCGGGAGCGGTGACGTGCTCTGTGACACTTCTATGAGAGGAATGCAGGACTCCCTCCCCGGGGATAGCGTTTGTCACATTGCCAGCTCTGTTCTGCCACATGTTTCCCCTCCAGTGTGACAAGCAGGATCTCTCTATTGCAAGGAGCAAAAACCACTTACAGCTAATACATGAAGAAAGGGAATGTCTATGGAGTAACCATATGATCAAGGTACGTTCCGCGGTTCTGGGCACAGGGATTAATGACGGCTCCTGGGAGTAATTAATTCTGTGTGACGACACCCCTGCTGCCAGGGTTCAGGAGTCTGGTAAGAAATTCCCATTGGCTGAGCTTAGATACAGGGCTTTCCTTTTAGCCACACGTGGGAGAGAATGGCCGAGTTGAACTGAACGTACAATGAGGGCGCTCATTCCTTGGATGAAATTGGGATCCCCCATCAGTGTGGGGTAGTTGTTAGGTAGACAGATACTCCCCACCCACCCTCTCACCCTCAACCATACCACCCACCCCCAACTCCACCCCCACCCCAGCAAAACAACAGCAAAGCAATGACTGCTGGAGCTGGGAGCCATACACAACCAACACATTGAGCAAGCGCAGACTCAGAGAATGCGATAATAAAGCATTTATTTTATTTCTCATGTCTTTCTAAACTTACTTGATGGAGCTGACATAGTGATACATACCTGTGGTCCTGGCACTTAGGAGACTGAGGCAGGAGGATTATGAGAAGGGCTAGACTAGATTACATAGCCAGACCTGGTCTCAAAAAAAAAAATCAGTAATAAGCAAATAATTAGAAAAATCTGCTCGTTGGAAGAAAACTACAGTCCTGTTTCAGAATGTAAAACTCTAGTCATTTCTCCTCAACAAAACAGCCTGAAACCACTCTAAGGTGCAAGCTCAATCCTACATTCAGTCATAGAACTACAGCAGGTAATCCTGTTAGTGTTTTGCTCCTCATTCAAAGATGGCTCCTCCTCCATTCCCCAAGTGGGATGAGCCAGGCAGCAAGCTGTCTGCCTTGGCTCCCTTCAGGAAAGGGAAAAATGGAAGGGAGGAGAGAGTGTTTGACTGGTACTGTCCTAAAATGGCCTTGGGTTCTCATAACATAATGGATACTCAAACCTGGCTCTCTTGTGGACACCGTCATGCACTTGGAATTATACATATGTGTGCGACAAAGAGTGCCACACACACCCTCTTTAAAGCGTAACGATCGAATCAGAGTGATGGCCATAGCCATCTTCTCAGCCACTTCTCATTTCTTACTGAGAACACTCAGTCCTCCCTTCCAGCTGTTTTGTAGACCCTTGGATGTTTTAATGGCGCTGGTTCTCACATGTGCTCACAGTGGATTCTCGGTATTTGTTAAGACACCGTAGCCTCTCTGCTTGACTGTCAGCTCGTTTCAACTCACGGCTCATTAGAATTTGTTCGTCTACTCTTTCGAAAGGGTTTCATTTAGTCCTCAACAGTCATCCTCCTGCCTGTTTCCCAAGTGCTGGGATTACAGATGTGCATGGCCACATCCAGCTCTCCCAGCTATGTGAAAAAGCCACCCTACTGTGCTAAGGAATACTAGGGCGTGCTCCATTTATTAACCTGTGACAACCCAGTGCCCAATAAGCAACCTTTCTCTGTTCCCTCCTTCCCCTTACCTTTCCCAGCCTACCCACTCTCTACGCCTGTGCTATCAACTTTTTTAGCTTTTGCACATGACTGATAGCACTCTGTCTGGGGCTGGTTTATTTCACTTAACATGGTGTCCTACAGGCTCATCCATGTTGCTGCAAATGACAGTCGTTTACTCTTCTCACGGTCGCATGGTAGTCCACCGAGTATGTGCATCACATTTTCCTTATCCACCCCTGGATTGATGATCACTTTTGTTGCTTCCGTATCTTGGCTATTGAAGTAATGTTGCAGCGAGCATGGCAATGAGGATGTCTTTTGACACGCCAATGTCGCATCCATGGGCTGTACACCTGTGAGTGTGATGGATGCCTCTTACGGTTGTTTTTTATTTTTCGAGGAATGTCCATATGGCTTTCTGGGATGGCTTTACTAATTCTGCTGGTGTGTGCAAGTTGTCTCTCTCCATCTTTGCTGTCGGTTCTTGGTTTTTGTCCTTTTGATGGCTATCGTCCTTACTGAGGTGATGTGATACCTCGCCGCAATTTTGCTTTGCTTTCCCTGGGTGATTAGCGGTGCTTAGCATTTTCCATCTACCTGCTGGCCATTTGTGTGTTTTCTTTTCGCGATACCTATTCTGATCGTTTGCCCATTGTTTAATTGGATTGTTTGCTTTCTAACTGTTGGGATGTTTGAGTTGCTTATATATTCTAGATATTAATCCCTTGCTGGATGGACAGTTTGCAAATATTTCCTCCTGTTCTGTGGGTCTTCGCTCTGCTGATCATTCCCTTCGCTGTGAAGAAGCTTTGTCACTTGACGTAAGCTCATTTGTCTGTTTTGACTCTTGTTGCTTGTGTTCTTTGGGTCATATCAAGAACAGCTTTGCCCATTCCAGTGTTCTGAAATGTCCCCTGTGTCTCCCTCATTGTGATTCCCCTGCTATGCCTTGGACCACAGCATCCTCAGGCTCCTGCTCACCACTCCCATTCTTCAGCTATAAGGGGCAGCATATTGACTTTTCTGAGAGATCCTAATGAACGCCTCTTCCTAGTCTTAAGCTGAGCATAGGTCATAATGGAGAGTGTGTGTGCGCGTGTGCATGCTTGCATATGTGTGTATGTGTGTGCACATGTGTGTGCCTGCATATGTGTGTGTGTGAGAGAGAGAGAGACTCTTGGCACAACTGTCCCCAAAGAAATCATCTTAAGGGCTGCAGAGATGGCTCAGCAGTTAGGAGCACTGACTGTTCTTCCAGAGGACCGAGGTTCAATTCCCAGCACCCACATGGAAGCTCACACTTGTCTGTAATTTCAGTTCCAGAGGATCTGACACCCTCATACAGACATATATGCAGGTAAAACACCAATGCACATGAAATAAAAATAAATAAATGTTTTAATTTATTTTATTTTTTGCTTTTTTTTATAAATAAATATTTTTTAAAAATCATCTTAAAATAATTCTCTCTTTCCAATTGATATTCACTTTTGTATCCCATAGGATGGAAACACTTCAAGAACTGCAGGTTTTTAAAAACATTTTGGCCAATAAATGACAATAGTTTTTGTATTCATTCTTTATTTCTTTAATTTTAAAGGAGAATATACATTTTCAAATGTCTCATCAATGTGTACAATAATGAAAATGACTGATGGAGTTCTGGGCTGGGGATGTGGCTCAGTAACAGAGCACCAGCCTAACATAGGTAAGACAATGGGTTCTGCTCCCAGCATAGTAAACAACATCAAAGCAAATCAAAAGTAAACACAGTAGGTGCACATGACAGCTCCTTAATCCTCCGTGGATCCTCTGTTATAGGTATTATCATTATTCACCATTGTTATGAGTGTCGTCATCATTATTAATACTATTATCTCACTTGCCAGATGAGCCCCAGAAAGATAAATTGATGTGTCCAAGGTGACCAGTAGTGGGTGTGGCTCCTGCCAGGGTCTTCCTCCTCTGTTCGTTTGGCATTGCCTTGCTGCCTTCCCTCCATTTTTCCTTCCTCTCCTCTCCCTCTTCTTGTAGTTTTCATTTTCCCAGGGAGCACTCCAATTTTACCAGCTATTGTCAACCTGTTCCGTTCAGTTCTACCTACACACACAGTAACGAATATTCAGCAAATGCTGAACAGACAACGGCAAGGGGCAAGACTCAAACGTAACTCTGCCTGAGTCCCAAAAGAGGCTTATCTGATAGAGAAGTAATGACTAACACCCCCATAGGGCAAATGATGTTTCAGGCATCCTCACAGTTCTCTTGCTATAGTTCTTGATCTCAGGTTAAATGATGTGCCCAAGGTCACACAGCTGAGATGGGGTGGAAGAGAGAAGAGAAAAATAAGGACTCACAGCATGGAAGTCAGCCACCTCCCAAGTGTGTGCTATGTGCCCTTTTCTCTGCATCATCTTCATTACTGTCCCAGATTTGAGGCATTCTCAGCACAAGAAGGAGCTTTCAGCTTCTGTTTAGCTTCTTTTCAGGCCTCCTGAAGCTGGGTGCTCTTCGAAGGAGCCTCTCTGGTTAACTGAAGTGTAACTATAGCAACAACAACACTGAAAACCAGAATAGGGTTTCACACCCACAGACTCAGGTGTACAAACATGTAACTTTATTTTCTTATAACTCAAGTTAACTTTTGACCTCAGGCCTTTATTCTGCCTAATTCAAGAAATGTTATCCTGGGCACAGTTAAGTACATTCAACAAAATTCAGTCTTTTTCATTACTAACTCAAGTTACTAACTCGGGATGGTCTCACCTTTCCAAGAATGGGTCATAAGATAATGGGTGGTATCAGGCTGAAGTTCTTTGGACCTTAGAGGCTGGCTGTGGTGGTTTGAAAGAAAATGACCCCCAAAGGGAGTGACACTATTAAGAGGAGTGACTTTGTTGAAGTAGTTATAACCTTGTTGGAGAGAGTGTGTCACTGTAGGGGCAGGCTTTGAGGTCTTTATTGCTCAAGCTTCTCTCAGTGCGGCACTTAGACTACTTCCTGTTGCCTGTGGGATCCTTTTCCATTCTCAACTCCTCTCCAGCACCATGTCTGCCTGCATGCCAACATGTCCCACAATGATGATAATGGACTTAACCTCTGAACTGGTAAGCCATCCAGTTAAATATTTTTTAAACTTTATAGGAGTTTCCATGGTCATGGTGTCCCTTCATAGCAATGGAACCCTGACTAAGACAGTGATGTACAAGATGTCCTTGAATGGAGCCTTCACTGTCCTGGTGCTGAGTTGTAGTCATATCCCAACAAGATTCCTTGTGGGGACAGTCCTTACCACGTTTCTCTTGGTTTGCTTTTTTCATCCATCCTAATCTGAGCTCTGCCTTTTTCCTCAATTTTCTTGCACAATTCATAAGCACAAGAAGTACCTCCCATACTACTCTCGGAGTAGAAAAAAAAAACAGAAGAGCTTTCTATCACCTTGACTTTAGACCAAAATAAGATAGAAAAGAAGAAAACCAGTATTCAAGATCTGAAACACCGGGCCAAGGAGATGTAACTTTATTTTCTTTACTCTTCTCACGGTTGCATGGTAGTCCACCAAATATGTACATCACATTTTCACATCAGTGTGTAAAGGTGCCTGCCACCAAGACTGATGACCAGAGTTCAATCCTCATGACCCTCACAACAGAAGGAAAGAACCAGTTCCAGTAAGCTGTCACATTTGTGACCTCCACAAATGTGGTATGGCATAAAAATAGACAAACAATCATAATCTTTTTTAAAGGTCTCAAGTATTGCTTTGTGTGATCGTTAGCCACTTCACTAGATTAAGAGCTACCTAGGGGATTGATGAAGCACACTTCAGGGTCTGTCTGTGGTGGCATTTCCACAGATAGCTTGCCTACAGAACAGCAACTGACAGGTGAAAACCTGGTCTGAATGTAGATGGCACCATGAAATGTAAGTGAAGTTCTTCTGTGCTGTCCTACCTGCTCCCAAATTCCTGGTGGCTACTTCCCTAATAATTGCCTCAGAGGCTTAATATTACTTATAAATGCTTTGCTGATAGCTCGGGCTTGTTACTAGCTAACTCTTACATTTTTAAATTAACCCATATTCCTTATTTAAACTCTGTCAAATGGTAGTACTTTTATTAGCAGTCATGTTCATCTCCTGCTCCTTCTGCGTCTGACTGATGACCCTTTACTCCACCCTTCCTCTTCCTCTTCCCATCATCCTTAGTTTGGTCATCCCACTTATACTTCCCTCCTGGCTATTGACCAATCAGCATTTTATTAAACCAATTTGAGTGACAGATCTGTACAAGAGGATTAATTCACAGCAGTGAAGTAAGGGAGAATTCTGCTAATGTGCTTTCTCTCTGTCTCTCTCTCTCTGTCTCTCTCTCTGTCTCTCTCTCTGTCTCTCTCTCTGTCTCTCTGTCTCTCTCTCTGTCTCTCTCTGTCTCTGTCTCTCTCTCTGTCTCTCTCTCTCTCTCTCTGTCTCTCTCTCTTTCTGTCTGCTTCCTGACCACCACTAGGGAGCAGCTTACTCTTCCATCTGCTCTTGGCTGCCAATGCCCATCACAGGCTAGCAGCAATGGAGTCAGTCAGCTGATCATGGGCTGGAACTGTAAATCCAAAGAAATCCTTTTGCTTTTTCAATTGCTTCACTCTACTCCAGTATTTTATCACAGCAATGAAAAGCTAACACATAGATTATATCACTATACCTTGTCTTCCTCAAAGCAATGCTCTTTCTTATTTCCAAGTTTAAATGCATCAGCATGCCTATCTGGTCATCTTCTCGCTTTACCAGAATGACCAAATGCTGAGAACATTCTCCTCACCCAGGAACTACACAGGTGTACACCTTTGGACTCCATCATGAATGGGCCAATCTGTAACCAGGTCATCCACTGCCAACCATCTTGACCCACCTCAACCACTGCCTACTGCCACCAGAGCCTGTGATTCTTGTCACGAATCATCTCAGCCTTTGCCTGGCCCCGAGGTTCACTTCTTCCATTCTTGAATCCCATCAAACCCACCAACTAGCTGGTGCCTTATTCGTTTTTGTTTGCTTGCTTACTGTACTTAAATGTCTGTTTGTTTAAAAACTTGTTTGACTTGCCGTAAATCCTTTTTGGAAATAGTGAGGCCTATAGTAAAATTGTAACAAAGGACACAATTATAGTCTTTTCTGTTTCAGTGGCTAGAACAACATATTATGCAAGCTGTGAATGCACCATGGTCTCTCCAGATTGCTTTCATTTAGATGCCTTCCTTGTTTAAAGCCTCTGTGTCTGCCTGCCCCTCTTAGGCAGTTATCCTAATTAGGCAAAAGAAAGAAAAAGAATAGTAGCATTGGGTTGTCTATTACAGCCCAGGCTCTGTGTTGAACCTGTGTCTACATCATCTCTTTGGGACATCCCAGGTGTATAGTGTCCTAGATGGAAGTCAAGCCATGTTCACCCTAAGACGACCAAAGAACGTTCAACAAGAATATAGGGATTGGTTTCAACCTCCTGTAGAGGGAAATTACTTTTCTATACTTGAGGTGAGAATCCACCTGGAAAAGAGGAATTTTCCACTAATTCATTCAACAAATATTTGTTGAACTTTTACACTGTATGCAGCACGGCACTATGCACAGGAGGTACAATGGCTGCCAGGATGCGGCTGAGTCATTTCCTGGGGCTGGTAAGAATTATAGCGAGGAATTTGGGGAGAGCATCGGTTCCCGCTAGTTAAGAGAGAAAAGCCCAAGAAATCAGCTTTGTATTTTTAAGTCTCTCCTTTAACCCCTAAGCTAATGGGGCTGTGAGAGGGTGAAGTCGTCTCCCACTGGTCCCGGGGGAGGTAAGACACTGCTCTAAGTTCACTGACTTAGTAATGAGTTTTCCCCACAGACCTCTCTGCTCCAGGCCACCACATGTAGTAAAAGAGCCTTGGGATTCTTGTGTTCTGCTGTCAACACTCAGGGCCTTGGTATTTATCACCTTTTTAAAATCTTTTAGAAGGGGTTGGGCGAAAGGGATTACAACCCCGTGGGATTCTTGGACTATCTGCAGTCCCCCACTATTGGCTCTGAATATCTTAAAAATCTGATTTTAGTCTTGCATACAAATTCCCTTTCTGGACTGCTGGCTTTGGCCAAGCCAGTAACCCCTGCATCCCTGAAGGCAGCAGACCAACAGCATTCGGTTTTGCAGTCTGTATCGGGTTCTTCACTGTTGAGGGGCCACGCCCACTGCCTTCCACATTGCCAACCTTCTAGGTGGACATATGTCAGCCTCCCTGGGTAGCCATTTCCAGCTCTGACATTCCTCTCTCCAGACCCTGTGTGAATTCATTTATATTTCCCTCAGGTCCTACATCTTGAAGTAATGTGCTCCAGGAGTTTATTACCCATTTCTTTTATTTGTTCTAGCTGTTCCTTGATCATCTTCCCCTCCAGCGAGTACTTGGCTTGTGTGAGTCCATGTTCACCTACTCCCCAGTTATTGATGAGCGTGACGAGTCCCACCCTGCCTTTGTCCAGTCTCGGGGTGTTCTTAACCTTTGCAGTGTGTCTTCTCCAGTCGCACTAGCTTGTTCTTTCTCTCTTCCTCCACCAGGGTCAGGGACGTGCATGGGTGCACTTACTTTGGATGGGTCCCTCCCCTTGCTGACAATGGCATGTTTTCTGAGCATTTGGAGCTGAGGAGTATTTCAAACTCATGTACTGGGAGCTGGGAATAATTTCAAACATTCATTGATAGCGACTCCACAGGGTTTGGATTTATTTATTTGTTTGTTCGAGACAGGGTTTCTCTGTATAACAGCTCTAACTGTCTTGGAACTCACTTTGTAGACCAGGCTGGCCTCAGACTCACAGAGATCCATCGCCTGTGCCTCCCAAATGTTGGAATTAAAGGTTTGCACCACCACCTGGCAGATTTGTTTATATTCTTTCTTTCTCTTTCTTTCTTTCTTTCTTTCTTTCTTTCTTTCTTTCTTTCTTTCTTCCTTCCTTCCTTCCTTCCTTCCTTTCTTTCTTTTTTCTTTCTTGTGCACTGGTGTTTGGTCTGAATATATGTCTGTGTGAGGGTGTTGGTTGCCCTGGAAATGGAGTTACAGTCAGTTGTGAACTGTCATGTGGGTGCTGGGAATTGAACCTGGGTCTTCTTGGAAGAAAAACCAGTGTTCTTAACCTCTGAGCCACCTCTCCAGCCCCCAGATTTGTTTATTCTTAAGCATACTGTATGCACCATGTTAAACTTACCTGCCCTCTTTCAACTGATTTACACAAACTCGGTTGATAAGAATAAAAAATGAATGTTTAGTGCACTTTTTAAATGTCCCAGGTGGAACTTGCGGTGTCTCTCTTAATTTTTTCTTTCTGCAACTTAACGGTTTATTAGCACCAAATTTTGGAGACGTGGACATAAGGAAACAGAGATTAAGTAGCTTGATCAGCACACGGCTGGCAAACAGCGGTGCCTAGATGGAACCCCAGGCAAACTGGTATTTTCAGCCTTGGTGCTCTGAGCACTCAACCCTAGTTCTGTGTGAGGATCATCTGGAAACTTTGGAAAAGGTGAAAAACTTCCTCATCTGCACATTTGCAAAGGGGTCCATTGCCCCTCTAAGCCCATAATTCATGTACCCAGAGAGACTGTGGTTGGAAGGCCTGAACCGGGGGCTCACCTGGACAACATAGCAAAATCCTATCTTAAAAAAGTAAAAAAACATGTAAGCCAGCCATCAGTGGCTCACGCCTTTATCCCAGCACTCAGGAAGGCAGAGGCAGGCAGATATCTGATAGTTTAAGATCAGCCTGGTCTACAGAGTGAGTTCCAGGACAGCCAGAGATCCACAAAGAATCCTGTCTCTAAAAAAATAAAACAAAACAAAAGGTAACTTTTAAATATATGAATTGCATCATTCTATTTATATTAATTTCCTACTTTGCTTAAGTTCCTGAGTCACCGCCACAGTTCTAGTGTTCGGTTACAGGAGAATTTGTTTGCTGTAAATCTTCCTCTGGGTCAAGGGTGAGTCACTCAGAGCACACTGCCACAGCTGACCTTGGATGTGTGCCTCTCCTGGCAGCCTCCTAAGAGCTGAGCCACCATGCCTGCCTCGTGTTAGTGAGTTTTAAGCACACAGTTCCGTGTGGCATTGCACATGTCCGCATTGTGCCCCTGTCATGCCTCCATCCCTGGGCCTCTTGCATTGTTCCCAATAGAAATCTCTATCTGTTAAACCATAGCTCCCACTTTTTCCTTCCCCCAGACACAGGCATGTTTACATGCTCGTATGTGAACACATGTAAGCTTGTGGGTGCATGTGTGCATGTGGAAGCCCACTGATCATGCTGGGATTTATCCTTGATTGTTCTTCTCTTTTTTTCACTGAAGCAAGAGAGGGTGCTGGTGTGGCCGAAGAGAGGCTGGGGAGGAGACATGGGGAGTGCATGGTGTCAGAAGTTGCACATGCGTGGGCCTGGAAAGAACACGGCCTAGGTAGGGATCCGCAGAAGGGTTTGGAGCAGAATGATGGGACATGACTTAGGAGGGCTTCTGTATGGAATGTGGCCCAAGGCGCAAAGATGAAAACAGGAAGAGCAAACATCAGGGGCGAGGAGAATGCCAGGAACCGGAAGCTGGTAGAGAAGGTGGTAAAAGTGGTGAGCGGCAGACAGACCTGCAGACACAGGAGGGGTTCCTGATGGCTTGCACGTGGGTGAATTTGGCCTTGAGGAATTATAAGAATGGAGGGCTTTGTTGGTTGGTTGTTTTCTGGGGCTCTGCCCATGCTGGGCAAGTTCTCTCCCACTGAGCCACAACCCCAGTCCTAAGGAAAAGAGGTTTTATTTGCTACAGAGGAGTCTCAGGGAAGCGCTCTTCTGATGCTAGGTGCTGCTCAGGGTAAGTGGGGGGCACTCAGCAGGCCTTCCTGGAGAGCAGTGTTTCTCCTTCCCAATGCTGCAGTCCTCTGATACAGTTCCTCATGTTGTGTCCCCATCTGTAAGAGTATTTTCATTGCTACTTCATAACTGTAATTTGGCTACTGTTATGAACTGTAATGTAAATATCTGTGTTTGACAGAGGTTTCTGTCCTGCCTGGTCCAGTAGCCATTTACTCCCAAAGAAAAACATAGAGGCCTACATTAATTATAAGCTAGTTGGCCTATTAGCTCAGGATTTCTTATTAACTAACTCTTACATCTTAAATTAACCCACAATTCTTGTCTGTGTTAGCCTTGTGGGTTAGTACCTTTAATCAGTGAGGCATCCTCACCTTGCTTCCTCTGTGTCTGGGTGACGACAGCAGACTGAGCCTTTCCTTTTCCCAGAATTCTTCTATTCTGGTTGCCCCACCTATCCTTCCTGCCTGGCTACTCACCAATGAGCACTTTATTAAACCAATACAAGTGACAAATATTTATAGGATACAAGACCATTGGCCCACCATATGTGTTTTCTAGTGATCTTAGGTGAACCCTATGAAAGGGTCATACGACCCCAAAAGGGTAGGAACCCACAGGTTGGGAACCACTTCTGTAGAGGGAGGAACAGCAGTTAGTTATATTTTTGTGTGAGATCAGAGCTGCAGGCATGAGCCTGAGTGTTAGCAACACAGAGATGGTGTTTATAGACAGGTGACGAGAAAGATCAGCTCCAGTGTGCCTGTCTCCTTCATATGCACATGAAGGTCAAAGAGACAGCAGATAGAAGACACCTTTATAAACTATAAAGTGCTCTGCACATTGCAAGAACAAATTATGACTATGGCCAAGGGCATCATAAAGAGCAAGACTAAAAGATGTATGGGCAAAAGAAGGGAGCATCGTGGAATCCTGTGGACCCAAGAACCCAGGTATCAACCCTTTCATTTTAGCCACAAGGCACTGAGGTCCAGAAGGACATAAAAGGCTTGTTCAAAGCTGGGCGGTGGTGGCGCACGCCTTTAATCCCAGCACTCGGGAGGCAGAGGCAGGCGGATCTCTGGGAGTTCGAGACCAGCTTGGTCTACAAGAGCTAGTTCCAGGACAGGTTCCAAAACCACAGAGAAACCCTGTCTCGAAAAACCAAAAAAAAAAAAAAAGGCTTGTTCAAGGTCACTCAGCTCCTCAATGACCTAGCCACCCTAGAGCCAAGGAGGCTGAACTGCTGCCGTCATGCTGTATCTACCACACAACGCACCTGCTCACATTTACTGCCTCAGCTCTCTTAGAATCTGTTAACCAGGACCAAGTAATTCTTCAAACACAAATCTAATTATATCGCCTTGCGCTTTTACACATGCTATTTCCTCCGCCTGGAATACTCTGCTTCCTCCCACTTCTCAGTCTGGCAAATTCCTGCCCTATCTTTCATTCCCAGTTAGAATGGCCCTTTTCAGGGAAGATGTCCTTAGCTTGCCTGGTAGAGCCGGGCATTGGCCCTCTCAGTGCCAGCTGAGCCCTTGTCCTGTGGTTTCTCTTGCATTGACTAGAATTTTACCTTCTTCCCAGCCTGCCTGGGAGGGTCTTCCTATGAACTCTGCACCTCACATAGTGAGTGGCACTTAAATTTAGGGGGAAGGAAGAAAGGAAGGAAGGAAGATCCCTCGCGGTGGTTGAGGACAATGGCAGAACTGTCATTTAGTGACACTTCAGTTCCTCTGACCTGAGTGTGTTTTTGGTTCACAAAGTGACAGTGACTTCTGAGATGGGAATTTGCTTTTTTTTCCCTTTGTGATCCCACAGCACAATGAGTAGGCAATCCTGGGACCAGGAAAGTATTTGGACATTATAAGTGATCACTGCTTGTTTTTTTTGTTTGTTTGTTTTGTTTTCAATTTTCTTTCTCCTATCAGTATACTGCTGGCTGTTGTTTGCCTTTTGCCGTAAGACAAGATTTGTGATAGTGCTAAGGCTATGCACAGGCATTTACACACACACACACACACGGCATGTGGGTGATACACAAGCACCCACAAAATGTGTCTCTAAGGAGAAGCTTTTTCAGAGAGAGTTCTGTCACCCAGGAGGGAGGAAAGGGGACAGCCTTGTCCTCCCCTCAGCTCTGTCGCCCATGAACCTGAAAATGTGTACTCTTCAGTCTTAGAATCTCAGTGCTAGGTAATGCTGGAATTTCCCCATCAAGAGTGAACGCTAAGACTCAGGTCACCCCCTGTGTTCACAGCTCTTTGACTTGTTTGTTTGGGATAATTTGGTATTAATTACTGTATTTACATTTAGCTTAATTAACAGTGTTTGAGTAGGTGGAGGATGGCTCCTACCAGAGGTGATTATCACAGAGGTGGTTGCAAAGGTCTAAGGAAGTGGCAGAAGCTGCCGATGATGGGACCAAGACTTTGAATTTTGTTCTAAGTAAATAATTCTAAGATTCTCTCCAGGCTGGGTTTGCCAAACACTAGGGCATTCCTGGAGTAGGTGGTGAGGCAGGCTCATGAGGAAACTAGCCCTTCTTTAGTGTCCAGCTTCTGGAACACTCTGATATTGAGAGCCCTTGAGTAATCACTGATAATCAATACAACACAGTAGGATGTAATTAGGATTAATTAGCTCAGGGTTGCACGCGGGCTTGCTCCCCACCCTGTGCCTCTGAGCGTCTCTCCTTTGCTCTTCCTCGAAGAGGATGGTTTCCTTTCCTGTTTCCCCAGACATGGGTGTCATCTCTTCTCTTTCCTGTGCCACCCACACCCAGCTCATTCATAAGATGTAGACGGAAAGGTAGGAGAGAATTAGGGATGATGGTGGGAAGAGAAAGCGAGAAGGCTGGTGAGAGGCTGTGTGAAGGACAGAGGCTTTGAATGCTTTTAAGAGAGAGTTGTGGCACACAGAACCATCCAGAAGGCATTTGTTTACTCTCTCCTAGTCAAACAAATGAGAAGTTCTCTTCATTCCATGCAGTTTATGAAACTAATTTTTTTAAAATTTTAATCAAGATATATTTCTAGGGATTGAAGCGATGGCTCAGCACTTAAGATCCCTTGCTGTTCTTGCAGAGGAGCTGAGTGTGGTTTCCAGCACCCACATCAGGTGACTCGCAACTGTCTCTAACTCCAGCTCTGGCCATCCAACACCCTCTCCTTGTCTCCATAGGTACCTGAATACACAGGGCATACACTCACACAGACACACAAACATACATATAAAATAAAACCAAGTCTTAAAAAGAGATATTTTATGTCCCATGTACTTGTATCTTTTCAATGGCAGAAACAATCCTCTAGGGCAGTGGTTGATCCTAACGCTGTGACCCTTTAATACTCCTCTTCATGTTGTGGTGTCCCCCAACCATAAAATTATCTTCATTGCTACTTCATAACTGTAATTTTGCTATTGTTATTAATCATAATGCAAATCTCTGTGTTTTCTGGTGGCCTAAGGTGACCCCCGTGAAAGGGTCTATGGACCCCACAGAGGGCAGAGACCCTCAGGTTCAGAACCACTGCTCTAGAGAATGAGAGTGTGTGGGAGGGTTGGGGCAGTGCTTACAGCATGGAAAAGGTCCAGATTGGGCATCAGGAGAACTGACCACCCACCCTTCCCCCGAGATTCTGCCAAGTGGCTTCCACTGCTGACCTTTTTGTCTTCGTGAGGTTTGATGTAGGTTCCACCGCATTGCTTCTTCTGAGCTGATCTCTGCATTAGACCTGTCTCTGCCCAGGTGATGCTTTCTCCCCTCCCCTTCTTTGCATCTCTCTCTGGGCCCAGAATAGGTTTTATCTTTGTGAGTTCCTCTTTATTCAGCACATTATGAGTTTCAGCATTTCTGTTGCCCTAGAAAGTCTTTATCTCTGCGATCTGGCACCGGTTCCCGTTTCACAGCACCTCACAAAGGGCTTTCTTAGAGCGCACCCTTTCTGTTCCATCACCCTGGGGATGCTGGGCGGGCTACTTCCCGAGACTCCTGCTGCCTCCATCCTTCGGCTTTATCCAGGGCTTCCTTTACCCAGCATTCTGTGACACAAAGTGTTTCACCTGGAGTTTATTCTAGTCCCCCAAGGCATTCCAGAAAGTCTTCTAATGTTTTTATTTCCCCAAAGTATTATTATTTCGCTGTCCTCTCTGATTCTTTCTTAGAAGCACATTCTCTTGTTTTTAATTTTTCTGGTCCTTTGTCTTTCCCACTGTTTCACTTCCTTAGGTCACCTTATTTGATAATTAAAGTACCCTTTTTGTTCAGCAGAGGGCTCCCTTTCCATCCGTGCTTGCAGCGGTGGCAGCTCGGGCTTGAAGCTCGCTCTCCACGACTTTCCCTGCCGACTTCCAGCCACCAGAAACACTAGATCGCTGAAACTTGGAAACAATCCCACCCCGCTTGGCGAGGTTGCGCTAAGGGTCTCTCTGCTGCGGAGATTACTCCGCCCCTCGTGGGTTCGTGCAACCCATGGGACATACCTTCCCAGTGTCCCTGAGGCTGGTTCTTCTTTTTAAGGTTCGGTAGGGTGCACGTCACCAGCTCCAGTTTACAGCCGAGGAAACTGAGGCTTGGGGAGCTTCTCCCAAGGTCGTGTAGCGTGTGAGGTTAACCAACAACTCGCTAGTTCTGGCTTTTCGGTCCTACTCAGCAACCTAACATCTGTTACTGGAGTTTATTACAAATCTACGGGCTTTGGTACGCGGTCCTTTTCTCATTCAAATTTCAAATCCACAGGCAGGAAAATGTTTTTCCCTAAGCTAAAAGGGCTGGAAAATTGAGGAGCCCTGTGTGTGTGTGGGGAGGTTCTCAGGCTCCAAGTTGGTGTTGGTTTGAGATGGGGTGGCAGAGCACGGTAAAGGTAGACAAAAGATGGTAAAGGCTCAGAGACCTAGGACAGAGGCAGCTTCTGTCCACCCTTCCTGGTACCACGGAGATCTGGAGCCCGAGCCTTGCTTGGGGGAAATGGGGATGCAGGGCGCCCCCTCGCGCTCTCCTGAGCTCCTCGGGGCTGGCGGGTGAAGCGCTAGCAGTGGCAGGTCCTCTCCATCCCCCTCCTCCTTTTCTCTCCCGCTCCCCTCCTTCTCTCCTCTGGCTTCCAACTCCTCCCCCACCGCTTCCCCCCCTCCCCTCTGCTCCCTCGCTCTCCTCCTCCCGGCTCTCTCAGGCGCGCGGGGTCTGGAGCTAGTTGGAGCGCGGGGGTTGGTGCTGGAGCCCAGCTCCGCCGAACCCGGTGGGTCGGCGGCGCATCCAGCGGCTGTTGGAGCAGCCGGAGTGCAGCGGGCCCAACCGGAGACGGGGACTGCAACGGATCGCTGAGCCCTTAGCCGGGATCCTTCCTGTTCGGCCACCGCATTCCCAGACGGGCCGCCAGCGCTCGGGTTCGTCACTGTGGTCTGATCCGCCGGGAGCCCAGGGCCGCGGGGAACCCCGCACCTGCGCGTGCTACGGGGAGGTGAGTCCGGGACCTCCCGGCGCTTCTCCCTCGCCGGTTGGGGCTGCAAGTTGCAAACTTCAGCAACTAGGGTGGGTAGAGGGGTGGGAGTCCGGGGCCGCTGGTAAGTTGGAGGCTGGTTGGAAAGGCTGCAGGGTGCAGGAGAGCGGGTTCCTGCGCTTCAACGCTGTCCAGGGCCACCTCAGCTGGGGCGCCTTTGGTGCTGCTGCGCTCCTGCCACCCAGCCTGCTCCGGGTTCTCGCTCTGCTGGGCTGAAACAGTGGCGGAGACCCAGAACCTCGGCCTGGGGTGGGTGTGTGGGGTGGGAGACCGACGACGGAATGCCTGGGACAGGGGCGCAGAGACTGGGCCGAGATGGAGGCTCAGCAGAGGGCGGGCGGGTAAACCTGGCAAAGGGAGAGTGAGGGAGGCGAGGCGCGTGGGAACGCGTGGCCGGCTCAGAGTGTGAAATCTCCCGCGCAGGGACGTCCCCGCGCTACCGCCACTAACTTGGACCCTCACCGGATTCCCCCCGCCACACACACACCACCATAGGATACTCCAGCCTTGACTGGGTCCTACGTAGCCCAAGGCCCTGGATGGAGAAGCCCGGGGACCCTCGCTCCCGCCTTGGCCAGTGAAGTGGATGCGGCGGCGGGAACCCGGGACTAGAGGAGCGATTTCTTGATTTATTTTTCTCATGGTAATTTGTCTTTGTGATTGGGGCTGCCCATTCACTTTCTGCTCACGTCGTGCGGGAGATCCAGCGCGGAGGGAGGGAGCAGGGGGCGCTTGGGCACAGAAAGGGGATACGGACTGGAAAGGGGATACGAAGGGGATACGAAGACCCGAGTCGGGCGGGGGCAGAGGTAGAAGTAGCAGGAGGACCGGCAGAGAAAGAAAGCGAGGCTGGAGAGGATCGGCCAGACGCTGTGGGTTTCCGTTGCCTGCCTCAAACTTTAAAGAACCAGACGACCACCTGAAGCGCCAATCTCACCCCTCCTGGTCCCCTTTCCCAAGCCTGGTTATAAGTCGCCTCGCCCTGCTTGTGCCAGACAAGAGTGGGCCTTGTGTTTGGATCCAAAGCGGTGTCCTCGGGATCTTGCCCCCAGGCCTGCGGTCCTCTCCAGGTTTTCGGTGGGAGAGGAAGAGAACCCACAGAGCTCATCTGAACAGCCCACCTTCGTGGGCCGCGCATTCTTGATCAACTAAATAGGACTAGGGTGTTTGAAGTTTACCTGTGTCTAGAACCTACAAGATCCTACCTTCTCTGGCCCCAACTCCGTTCTGTTTCCTCCGCCCTTCTCTCTTCTCCCATTGCTCGCCCCCACCGTGTACCAACTTCCATCTTCCCCATCCTCACTGCCCCCCAGGCTTTTTAGCCCACCCTTCCAATTTTCTTAACCCTTCTCGCCTTTTTCTTGGCATTTATAAGTGGCTTCCCTTCTTCCGGAGCCCACGACCTTGAGGAAGGGGCAGAGGAGAACTCGACTTTAGAATGGGATCTAGTTAGTACGTGTGGAGGGGATGGTGGCAAGGGTAGCAAAATAAGACGCTTGGGGGGAAAAACACTCTGACTCAAATCGAGTTTCTTCCAAGTGCAGGGGGATGAAGGATAAAATGAGAGTAAAATGGGGGCGGGGGTTGTGTCTGAGCAGTGAGAACCTTCTGACCTTCTAGGCTTTATAGGAGGAAAGAACACCTGTACTGTAACAAATCACGCAAGGTATGTGTACCTGGTAGTGTGTGTGTGTGTCCCTTCTGCTTATCACCAGCTACCACCACCAGTTTGGGAAAAAATGGCAGATCTTTCATCTCTATCTCTCCTTCAATGCAAGCCTCAAGCATTTCCGAAGCACCTATGGTGTGCAACACTCAGTACTAGGTGCAGGTTAAAACAAACCAACAAGCTATGAACACGCCTAGAGCAGAATTTCTGCCCAATGAGACTTGGTGCCCAGGGATGGACTCTCCTAGGAGAAAACAACTCCTGGGGACAGGATTCTGGCCCTTCCTCACAGCTGTCTGTATACAAGGAGGGTCCTGTGGGTAAGGGCCTGATGGGAGGAGTTCCCTTATTTCAAGAGCCAGACTAAAAGGCAGAGAAACTGAGAGGCCATCTGATTCTTCTTTCACACTGGGATTGGAAGAATCCTGACTTGAAAGTCCTTCCGTCTATTTGTCTATTGCTTCTTCTTCTTCTTCTTCTTCTTCTTCTTCTTCTTCTTCTTCTTCTTCTTCTTCTTCTTCTTCTTCTTCTTCCTCTTCCTCTTCTTCTCCTCCTTCTCCTCCTCCTCCTCCTCTCCTCCTCCTCCTCCTCCTCCTCCTTCTCCTCCTCTTCTTCCTTCTTCAATTTTAAAATTTGGTTAGTGTTAAATTTTCTTTTAGATTTATTTTACTTTATTTGTATGAGTGTTTTACCTTCATGCATGTGTGTGTACCATGTGTATGCCTGTTGGGTCCCCAGGAACTAAGTGTATAAATGGTTGAGGATGCTGGTAATTGAATCCAGGTTCTCTGCCCTTAACTCCTGAGCCATCTCTCCAGCAGCCCTCCCAGACCCTTTGAGACAAGATCTTAGTAACCTAGGCTGACTTCAAACTCTAGTACTCCTCCTGCCTCGGCTTCCTGATTGTTGGGATTATAGATATGAGTCACCATGACTGGCTTCATCACTCACTTCTTACCAAGGTTCAAAGATGGGAGAAAGTTCAGAGATTGGTGTTGGGGAGATCAGAAACTCAGACCCTGCAGAATGTAAGGCAGGTAGCAACATACTGATCAGGCAGGCAATTAGAATAGATTGGTCCAAGGACAACTGGATGTTTAGTCAAACTGTTTGAATGAAATGATCCTAACAAACCCAACTTATAACTTTGGAGCTATTTAACTCACTGTATCTACAAGTCAAAAAGAAAAATTTGCCAGACGGTGGAGGAGCATTCCTATAATTCCAGTACTTGGGAGGCAGAGGCAGGCAGATTTCTGTGAGTTGGAGACCAGCCTGGTCTACAAAAGCTAGTTCTAGGACAGGCTCCAAAGCTACAGTGAAACCCTGTCTCAAAAAAAAAAAAAAAAAAAAAAAACCAAAAGAAAAAAATTAAGATTCCAAGATATGAGAGTATCTGCTCTGGAAGGGCATGCTATTAAGTTTCTCTGTACCTTGGGGATCCACTGGAATATTTCTTAGCCTGCTCTATCTTGGATCCCAGCTTCCTCTCGCTTTCAAGGCCTATAACCGATCTTCTGAGATATGATCGTTCCTAGGTCAGGGACTCTGAGCACTGTGCACCCATTGACAAAGTTCCACATATGGAGCTGAGGCTTGGACTCAAGCTCTTGTCAATCTTCCCACTGTAATCTAGCAGATGTAAACGAATTGTATACTTTACTGGGGGAAAAATCCTATGGCGTTTCTCCCACTTTCTAATATAGAAAAACTTTCAGA
The DNA here is from genome assembly GCF_950005125.1 of Chionomys nivalis. Lineage (NCBI taxonomy): Eukaryota > Metazoa > Chordata > Mammalia > Rodentia > Cricetidae > Chionomys > Chionomys nivalis. Next base: position 59,018,269 of record NC_080088.1, on the reverse strand, counting down.
AGTATAAAGAGAGAAAGCTGGAAATTCACGTTAATTCTTCAGGATTCCAAAGGGATATCCAGAAAACCTTGAGCCCCGAGTATGGTTCTCTCTCTCTCTCTCTCTCTCTTTTTTTTTTTAAGATTTATTATGTATACAACATTCTGCCCCCATGTATGCTTGCACGCTAGAAGAGGGCACCAGATCTCGTTACAAATGGTTGTGAGCCACCATGTGGTTGCTGGGAATTGAACTCAGGACCTCTGGAAGAGCAGCCAGTGCTCTTAACCTCTGAGCCATCTCTCAAGCCCCTTTTTTTGGTTTTTTTGAGACAGGATTTCTCTGTAGCTTTGGAGCCTGTCCTGGAACTCCCTTTGTAGACCAGGCTGGCCTCGAACCCGAGTGAGTATGGGTCTCAAAAAGGGGCGGGAGTCCCTAGAAGAAGCGGGGAGAATGCTAGCCCTCGTAGAAAGTCACCCTAACAAGGCTGAAGGAAGTTGCTGTGTGGAGTGCATGAATTTGGAAAGAAGATGGTATTGGTCTAGTTCTTTGGTACTTTGACCATAACACCCCTATCCCTGGGTCAGTTCTCCTTCTATCCCATAGGGGGTCAATTAGATACAGTGGCCAACCAATTCATTGCTTTCACTGAGGTCTGAGGTGAGAGAGTTGACATAGAAGATGAGAGATCAAAGTTTGTGACCAGAAGCCATCTGCTATATATACTTCCTCCAAGGACCCAGAGCCAAAGTCTAAAATCTACCACTCATGCCCGCCTCAGTAGCCAGATGGGTTTCATGATCCTCAAATGTTGATTTCATTGTTGTCTGGGTACAGGGCAACAGAAGAAAAGAAACAGAGGCAATACACTCCTCTTCCCTAATTGCCAGCCACCCACCCTGTGCCAGGCACTGTGCTGGGAGCTGTAGATACAGTAGTGAGCAAGTCTTGTCTTTGGTCGTCCTTGTGGGTGTGAATCAGCATCCCCAGGAGAACGCTGTTACCGACATTACCTCGATGTTGGTGTTAGGATTTACTGTGTCTGTGCTTCCTCCCTGTACATTTGTCTAGGTGACCTGACATCTAAAGTCAACTTGTCCGAGGGATTTGGGAGCCCAGGGTTTCAAATGAGAAGGCTAGGATTCCACTTTCTCAGCTGATATTACAATTCCTTCCAGTGACTTCAGACTTTTTCTTAATTTGTCATGTGGCTGGGCGTCTCCCTTCTACCTGGGGTATGGACAAAGGCAAAGCCAGGCCTCTGGCGATGACAACTGCTGGAAGGGATATTGGTTGGTAATGTATGCTTCAGGGTTTGGATGTCCCCGGTCCTGGCAGCATCTCTGTCTTATCCAGTCATCCGATCAGTGCTTCCATTTCTTATGACGTGTGGGATGGATGTGTGCACGGTAGTTACCTCTATAGAAGGAGTTTTCTTTGAATTTGCTGTTTTCCATTTGAGTTCCATCATCACTTAGGATGGTCTTGCATTTCTGACAGTGCTTAACTCACTTGGTTTTCAACGTATGACAAGATCCCAAAGTGTGTGTCTTAGCTGACATGGATTCATTGAATTGACAGATCTCTTTTAGCTTGTATGGGCAGCACCGTTTTTAGAGGCATAAGGCTATTCTTTCCAAACCTCCCTCTCTGTGGCTGGGGTTTGATGACATCTGCTCAGCTGAGGGTCTTTGTTTGTGTCATTCTCCACATCGGACAGATTTCCTTCGCGGGCTCTTCTGAGGAATTCTTCCTTGAACCAGCTTGTTTGCTAGAAAGTGGCAGCCTGAGATGTTCCAACTGGAAACAGAGTTCTGGAAGGAATGGGAGAGAAGGAAGCTGTGTGCTCTGTGGCTCTGCCATGCCCCTTCTCTTCCCTTCTGCTTTGGTGTGTTTGCCTTCCTGAGCTGAGAGATGTAAGCCAGACCTTGAAGAGCACACACTTTAATCTTGACAGGAGCAGGGAACCTACTGACAAGAAATTATTAGAGTTGATGACTTGAAAGTGGGGGGAAAAAGATGGTAATTTCCCGTCCTCTTTGCTACTGGGTGTCCTAGAGAAAGAAGGAGGGATCCAGGGCCAGGGACAGCATGCGAATATTTAATCTTGAGTTGAGAACTCACAGTTGGTCCATGTCTCATTCTCCACTGTCTGGATTGAAACTGGGGGATTGAGGATTCTACCTGGCCTTCCCAGAATGCACGGACAGAAGGTTTCAATCTGCATATGCTGAGTCCCACCATGAGCTGCCTCATTGATCTGGCTTTAATAAGGACGACTTAATCAGACTCGCACATAGAACTCGTTTGAATTTGAAGCCTTGTCGATAGCATCGGAATATCTTTGCATCTGAACCAGCACTTCTCTGGCTGACTAGCGTCTTTTGTGATGGGAAAGGTTGGTTCTTGGAGGACAGCTAGTAACCATCTGTTCCACCCATCCCTGGAGGATCAAATGAGAAGAGATAGGTTTCAAATAGTGAGGAGGCTGGGTTAGCATTGGGGGCGCTCTCTGAGTTGTCTGCAAAACTATCAGATTCTGCCTATAGAAAAAGACTGCTGTTGCTTCTTGACCTCCCAGGGGTCCTGCCTTGACTCTTGTGGATTCTTTGTGGGGGATGTTTTCTTTAGACCAGTTTCTAATCCCCCCCATTGGTAACTCACCTGACAGCCAGTCTCTGACTTCACAGAAAGCAAGCACTCTCCTTTAAACCTCAGCCTAAGCTGAAAGTCCCATGGAACTGAGTGTGCTGTTGAGGTGTGGGGTATGTGTGTGTGCGTGCACGCTTGTATATGTGTGCATGTGAGTGTGTGTGTGTTTGTGTATGATGAACACATGCGAAGTACATTGCACGGCTATGCACTACGGTTTTGACTGCTAGATTTATTGTTTTGTAGATTTAGTTTTTGTAGCTTCTTCCCTAGAGCTGACATGTGGCCGCCAAAGGGACAACTTCACAGAAACTGCTTGTGGAATGCCTGAAGGCCCATATCCCTTTTCCAGCCCAGCTGGTCTACCTGAGCCAGACCCGCCCCCTTACTGTTGTGGTGACTTTCCTAAGGGCCCTTCTGGATCCAAGCAGCAGGGAGAACAAAAGAGCTGCAGTTGGTTCTTGATTATTCAGGAATGGATGGATCCTGTGCTCAAAGTGCAGTAACCAGAGACCTCTTCATCTTCTTCGGGTGTCTTCAGTAATTCTATATCTGGAGTGAGAAGCTGGGAGATCTTATCAGTTAGTACCAACCTTTGTTTCTAGCGTCCTGTCCCTTCTTCTCTTTCTCCAAGGCACCTGGAGGAGACAAGGAGCCTCCAAGGGGCCTCATCCGCCTAAAGCAGACTACTTTCAGGGGCACAAATTTGCTCTGTTGACTGGCAGAGTATGTTTCTGCCCAAAAGCAGGGCAGAAGAGGAAAATACCGCTGGGACCATGCTCTGGTAGATACCCTAGAATCCTGGCATCTTCTCATCCTGCCAGCTTGTTAAGCTCGTAGTTTGTTTTCGGAGTCAGTTGGTACACTGAGTCTTATCAGGTTCTGTAAGTACACTGCAGTGTCCTTGAGCAAAAGCCCCCAAACAGGCCAAGACCTGATGAGTGCCTCTGCTGATGTCCCCAAGACGGAAGGTAATTTTCTTGCATAAGGCAGGTGCTTTAGGTTGTAGCTCTTGAGAGGCTTGGCATGCTAGGTCCAGGGGAGAGAAGGCTGTATACCACTGCATCCTGGGAGCACAGACTTGGTCCTCTGAATCCTGGGAGCACTGGCTTGGTCCACTGCCTCCTGGGAACACTGGCTTGGTCCACTGCCTCCTGGCAGCACTGGCTTGGTCCAGGCTAGTGTTGAACTTGCTGATTCCTCTAAAAGCCACCTGGGGAGCTTTGATTATAAACATAACAGGGGGTATGAAGATGGTTCAGTGGGTAAGAATGTTTATGTCACAAGACTGACCACCTGAGTTCAATCCCCAGAATCCATATAAAAATCCAGTGGCTGTGAGGTGTATCTTTAACCCCTGCATTCTTACTGCAAGATGAGAGCTGGAGACAGGAGACTCACCTGGAAGTTTATGGGCCAGCTGACTTTCAGTATGCTGTGCAGTGGTGGACACTGAGAACCAGCTACTGAGAGCTGTCCTCTGACCTACACACACACACACACACACACACACACACACACACACACACGTGCACGCACACTATACACACACAGCAAAGCAGAATGTGTAACTGAGCACGGTAGCACATGCCTTTAATTCCAAACACCAGGGAGGCAGAAGCAGGTGAATCTCCCGAGTTCGAGGGGCAGCCTATCACTGTCCACATAACTGATTACTGTAGGCAGAGACTGTTGTTCGTTTTCCAGCCACCCAGACCTGAAATAATCACATGGAAACTGTATCAATTAAAACACTGTTTGGCCAATAGCTTAGACTCTTTATTAAGTAACTCTTACATCTTAAATTAACCCGTTTCTATTAATCTAAATATCATCACAAGGCTGTGGCCTGTGGGTAGATGTCTTTCTCCTTCGGCAGCTATATGGTGTCTCTTTGACTCTGCCTTCTTTTTTTCCTTTATCTCTGTTTGGAAGTCCTGCCTTGCCCTATTCTGTGCTGCCATAGGTCCAAAGCTGTTTCTTTATTAACCAATGGTAATAAAACACATTCACAGCACACAGAGGAGAATCAGAGTACAGACCAGCCAAGGCTATATGGTGAGACCCTGTCTCAAAACAAAACAAAAATCTGAAATATACATATATGTGTGTGTGTAATATATTTATATATATGAAAATGTATATGAAAATAATAATTATACATGACTGTTCTATCCTATACCTCAATTAAGTTAGAATTAAGTAGAGCCTGGACATCGGTGTGTGTATGTGTGTGTGTCTCCCATACGCAGTCCTGGTTGGGAGCCACTGACCTAAATCTTTCCTAGATTCCACCTGGCCTCACGCCAATGGCATGCAGCGTTTCTTCGCCCTGGCTCTTCTAAACGGTCCACTTCTTTTTCATCAGCACCAGCTCCTGGCATTAAGTCCCTGCACTGCTTATGTTCCTGTATTCTGAATTTAATGACTTTTTATTACAAACTGATTATAGGAGCTCTTCCTAATATAATTTTTGGCCATTTTTTCTTGGAAAGCATTTATAAAAATAACACATCTATCCAACACTTTAGCATATTTTCTGTAGAGTGGTATGTACTCAACTATGATCATATGTCTGGGATATTTTGCATCCAGCTCTCTTCACTTAACAACATATTGTAATAATTTTCCCACATCTTATTTGGTTTTTTAAAAATGGACTTCTTAATGGTTGCCTGTATTTCATCATATAGATGCACCATAATTTATTTAGCAAATACTCTGTGGTTGGACATTTAGACTGTAAGCCATTTTTCACCATTATAAATAATGCTGCAGTGAACATCCTTGGACATAAATCTTCAGGCTATTGATGATTATTTCCTCAGAACAGATTTCCTGAAGTGGAATATTTATGCTCTTTTCAACATGGTCCATTAAGACCATTTCTGACTGATTTCCTAGAGCAGGAATAAGTTCTTGAATTCAGAGCTAAAAAAGCCAAGCTTTTCAGTGAATTCTGGGGCTGCAGAATGACTGCTTTGCCCTTCATGACATGGGACCAAACTCCCTTGACTGCTAGATTCTTCTAGGTTCACCCTCCAGGTCAATTTTATACAACGCTGCCTTGGCCTTTAGATGAATACTCGGTGTCTTCTACTTCTGACCTTTCACCTTCTCAGCCCTTGCTCTTCCACCTCTGATCCTTGAACTCTGCACTCAGAGCCTTGATGCACTTATTTTATAATAGCCACTATCATTTATTGAGCTGTTCCTATGTATCAGGCAGGGCGCTAAACATTTTAAATGCATTGTCTCCTTTCACGCTCATGTGCCCTATGTACAGATATTATTTTTATCTCCACTTTCCACATGAGGAAATTGAAACCTTGGAAAATAAAACAATTTGGCCAAGGTTACACAGCCAATAAGATGGGATTTAGACCCAGAATCTTCATGCTTAATGACTGCATATACATTTCTTCCGTCTTTTTAGTAACTTTGGCTTGTGATCTCAACAGTAAATGACAGTCTCACTATTTACCTCAGGCTGACCTTGAACTTCTGATCCTCTTGTTTCTGCTTAGTGCTAGGATTGTAGGCGTACATCCCTGCTCCCTTCCTGTTTACTTCCTGGATTACCTTCTTGTTCCCTCTTCCTGAAGAGTCTGCACTAGGAGACACTCTTTACCTCTTCACCAACCACTGCCAAGTTCCCAGCATACCTTGTAGCGGAGCAGGTCCAAGTATGACATACCTCTATTACAGCTTCTCCAGAAAGTTGGGAGGAGTGGGCTGCCACTTTCTTGGGGTTGGTTATCAAGCTGCCAGGGAGGTATGCTCTGGTGTTATGGAGGAGAAGAGGCCCCATTATGTTGGAAGTCATATATTGTTTCAAGTACAAGATTGGGTATATTCTTGTATTCTTACATCTGTAACATCTCATTGCTGAGAAGGCTGCATAGGGGTAACCACGTCTGTCTATTCTGATTGCATCCTGGTTATGACCAAGCACCAGGTGGAAATGTGACACAAAGCTGAGATGAAAGAGAACATATCGACTGGTGGTTACAATGTCCACAGAAAGAAATGACACGTCAAGAGACCTTTCTTGGGCTGTAGGGAATCTGATTTGGGGATTCCAAAAGGGAAACTGCTTTGTGGCAAGTGAGCTTCCAGAAAATGAAGCTTCCCATTTTTAGCCAGGATTTGGATAAGACTGGAGTAATTGAGCTTATCAAATTTGTTGATGACAAGGCCATAATGGGCAGCTTCTATAAAAGACAGAATAAAGATTCAAGAATGATCTCAACAGACTGGAATGCTGGGTTTAAACTAACAGAATGAAATTTAACAGGGGCAGATGGAAAGTCGCATTTAGATCACAGAAATTAATTACTGAAGTTCTTGAGGGGGCTGGGAGTGGGGGCAGACCTGATTTGGCTGGGAGCCTGAGAAGCAGATCTGAGGGGTTTGATGCTGCACAGACTTCAAAGGAACCCCACAAGGTGATTAGATCACTCAAAACAGCACCATCTTAAATGTCACAAAGAGAGGAGAGGAAAGACCCAGGGTGGGTTCTCCCTGGTCATCTGGGATCATCTCTGGACTTGGATTCTCAAGGAGACCTCAACCAAGTCAAGAGTGGTCAGTGGAAAGCACTTGGCATGAGGAGGGCATTGGAACACTCAGCCATGGAAGAATGGGTAATAGCAGCGACTGTGCAAAGAGACGGGGAAATACCTGTGGTCGCTATCATGGTGGTCGACTAAGGAAGGAGTAGGTGTGCACTAGGAGAGAATATAGAGTTCTTCAGCCTGGAGGAAGCAGAGGACTGTGGAATGGAGAAGTTCCAGAACTCAGGTTTTCTAGAAGGCACTAGACGGCTTCAGTGAGGTAACTGTCTATTCAGTGAAGTGGTATTCCCTCTGTATGCTGTGAATATCATTGGTTAATAAAGGAACTGCTTTAGGCCTATAGCAGAGCTGTAAGGGAACAGAGCTAGGCGGGGAAAACTAAATGGAATGCTGGGAGAAAGGAGGCGGAGTACAGGAGAAGCCATGTAGCCCTGCCAGAGACGGACGTCGGGACTTTAGCTGGTAAGCCACAGCCACATGGCGATACACAGATTAATAGAAATGGGTTAAATTAATACGTAAGAGTTAGCCAATAAGAAGCTAGAGCTAATGGACCAAGCAGTGATTTAAATAATACAGTTTCTGTGTTCTTATTTCGAGGCTAAATGACCAGGAACAAACAAGCGGCCTCTCCTCCAACGAATTCTCCTCCTCCTACAATTCAGTTCTACTGCCTGGGGAGCTCCCATCCTGGAGACAGATGATGGCCCAGCCCCAGGCTGGAGCACTCAGTTCCCTTCTGCTACCCACTAAACCAGCAGTTTCTGTCACCTAGTTCTTTAAGCCTCCAGGACCTTGTACTTCTTGCTGGGGTTGGAGGCACCGCTTTGGATCTTGCTCCTTCTGTTGCTGGATGCTGGTGACACTTACTTGGAACTCCTCCTGCAACTGGTTGTTAGGGGAGCCGGGGAGAGCCTTGGAATGAGCGTGAACTGAAGGGCTGAGGGAGACGGGTTCAAAAGCAGGGTGACTATTTTTTGGCAGTGGGTTTTATACAAATTTTTAGCCCTCTCACCTGCCCCACACTTTATGATTAAGGACGATGGGTTTAACGGAAGATGACAGGATGCAGTCAGCTTCCCACTACTGTAACACCTGAGATAATCATAAAGACCAAAGGTCTATTTTGGTTCATTGTTTCTGAGGTTTCAGCCCATGACTGGTTGGATCGCTGTTTTTGAGCCTACAATAAGTCAATATATATTGGTGGCAGTATAAGCCCAAACCATTTATCTCACAGCCCGGACATGAGAAAGGAAAAAGGAAGAGGCCAGGGTTTCACAGTCCCTTTCATGGGCATACCCACAATGGCCCAAAGACCTAAGCTCCATCTTTTGAAGAGTCCGTCACTTGTCAGTAGTGCCATGCTGGGGAACAAGACTCTAGTGCATGAGCCTCTTGGGGACATTGCAGATCCGAACTCTATCTGTGCCTTTCGTGGATGCTCACCATTAGAATCAGATCGGGCTGGAAGCTTTCTCCCCATCGGCATCATAATCACCCGTCCGTATGAGTGATCCTGGAATCCTGCAAAGAGAAGCCTCGGGCATGGGCTCCCCTACTCCCTCATAGCCCACAATAGTGTGGGGCTCCCTCAAGTTGGATTCATTAACTTCTCTTTACTTTGAGGTGAGGGGTCTTGTGTACACCAAGCAAGTGTTCTTTCACAGAACTTTATCTGCAGCCTCTTGGCTCTAAGGTACCAACTCCCAGCTCTGAATAGAGAGAGCCAGGGCTGCAATCCTCGTCCCGTACGCCCCTGAGAGCTCCTGGGAGCACCAGCAGCTTCCTCCTCCTAGCTCACCAAATCTGATCTGAGTCTTGACCTCTTGTCCTTAGTCCACAGTTCAATCTGCTAAAGCCAACTAGGAAAAGCCCTTGAGGGTAAAACGTCTCTCTCATGGTGGCCTCTAAGCTTCAATAGGTAAGAAGCCTACATTGGTGGCATGCCAGGCAGGAATGGGAATGGCCCCTTCTTGGAGTTATTAAAAGGTGTGAATCTTGAGCCCTTCAGAAATAGAAAGCTTGTTTTTTCTAATACGCACAAGGTATTTGGTTTATTAGGTATTTATTTATTTGCGATAACCCCTAGTAGAAAGCTTCCGTCTGTTTCTCTCCCTATGAGCTGCATGCTGTCTCCATGAGCTTGCTCCTAGCAAGTTCAGGCCCTCTCATCTCCTCCCCTCTTCCAAACAACTTTAATCCTCTGATGCATCTCTTTATATCTGGAGCCAGGGCTCTGAGATTCCCCCATCACCCAAGGCTTTGAGACAAGATTGGGGATATTAGAGTTCTGAGGGTGGGGGTAGTAGTGGGGCTGACCAGTCCAGGTACCACACCTTCTGTTAGGGTAACTTCAGTTTTGATCAGATGCTTTAAGCAGTCACACTGTTGTTTTTTGGTTGTCCTTACAGTCAACCATCAAACACTTCCAGGTCCCTTTAACGTAAGCTGTTACAGCTCCATCTTCCTGATTTTGTCGTGATGCTTCAGGAGCTTGCTAGACCTGCCATGGCAAAGTTCTATCAGCAGGTGGACCACACAGCAGGTATGTGCTGTCTCATAGGCTGAGAAGTTGGAAGTCCAATACGGGCGGGGTTGGTGCCCTCAGAGGGATGTGATGGAGGATTTTACTGGTGCTGCTGGTATTGACTGGCAGTCTTGAGTGTTTCTTCACTTATAGATTTAATCTATTTCTGCCTTCGTCTCCACTTGTAGCATCTGTCTCCAGATTCCCCTCTACATAAGGACACCATTCACATTGGGTGAGGGGTCCACGCTTCTTCTGAATGACTTCATCTAATTCGATCTGCAAGAACCCTATTTCCAAATACAGTTCTCTTCTGAGATATCGGGGGACTAAGATATTGATAGGTGATTTTGTGGGGGACATGATTCATCCTGTGAGTGTGTTGTAGCTTTTTGGTGTCCTCATTGGGTTTTTCCCTAAATCGTTTTCTCTAGTTAAGTTCCATCTATCTCTCCAGCTGATTGGAATCTTTCAGGCTGTGTTTCTGGCATCCAGTATCTCTGCTGTTGCTCCTGGCTTGCACTGCTTCCTGTGTGTTGATCCAAGAGACTGATAAGACATTGAAGTAGGTTGGAGCCCTACAGCAGGCCTCCTCGTTCCTTCCAAGGCCACTTGGGAACCACTCTCAGGGTATGATCGTGCAGCAGGGACACGTTTTGCCAACTTCCCACCTTCCAGCTTCCTTGTCTAACTTGGACACATGATTTTGTGAAGAGCTCAGATGTTTTGCTCGAGATTAGTGCTGGGAGTAAACCCCATTTCCCTCGTCTGCAGTGTGGTGACCCCGTCAGTGGGAGAGATGGACTCCGCCTGACAGAACTTTATTACAGCGCACGAGCTGTCTGCCTGTGATCTCAGGGTCCTGTCCAAGTGCCCGCCACCCTCCATTAACAGTCTCCACAGGACTTTTTCTCAGGCGGCACACTGGCTTTTCTGCTCTGTGGTTTGCAAAAACAGCCTCAGACCTGTCTGGAAATGAGGGCTGCAGTGGCCCCGACAGAGCCTCCCACACCCCTGGGGTTTGCCAAGATCCTGTCAGGACTCCTGTAAGACCCCCACAGCTGTTTGGAACCTCGTCTGCATGTTCCCTCTTTCTGGGGCCAAGTGGCTTGCCTGTATTCAGAGCAGCTCAGACTGTGGCCTTCCTGGCAGCCTCTGGGGGCCCTCGGGTGCCTGAACTGTTGTTCTCTTGTTCTCCTTCCTGGGGAGGCTCATATCCTCCCAGATAAGATGAAGCGGAGGATAACTCAGGACCTGACCGAGAAGCCACTGGATCTGTCGCTGCCATCTTAGTTCCTGTCTTCCCCTCAGATGTGAAGGTTGGGCACCAACCAAGGTGTGCTCTTCGGAAGCTGGGTTGGGGCAGGGAGAGAGGTACCTGTGGGAAGATCTCACCTCTGCTGAGGCAGCTAGACTAGAAACAGCATGGAATGACAGAAAGAGCCAGCAAGCCATGCAGACCTGGGTTCGAATCCCCACTCAGCCATTTACCCCTAGGGTGATTTAGGTCAAATCATTTCTCTTCCCAAAGACTCGGTTTCCCCACCTGAAAAATGGCCATGGTACTTGCTTCAGGATTGCTGTGGAACTGAACAAAATATGTTCCTTTTTGTAAAGCAGGTGACCTGCAAGATGGCCTGATGAACCTCAGTTTGCTCAATAAGCCAGTGTGTCTGCAGCGCGGAGGAGGGAGCTGTAGTCTGACCCGGTTGGGGAGAGGAAGCCCGGTAAAGCAGGGTCCAGTGTGAAGGGCTGAGTGCCTGCCGTGATCTGTCTTGAGAGCACTGACAGAGAAAGTGTGATTCTGAGAGAGGCCAGGAACTCCGAGCAGTCCCAGTAAGGGATGCACAGTGCGGGAGCTTGTACGGAATGAAGTACATCTCTTAAAAAGCTGTATGCATTTCAGTTCATAAATCCCTAAGGGTAGATGTTGTTTTATTACCCCATCTTACAGATGGGGCTACTGAGGCATGCCAAGCTGGGTAGATGTTGTCTGTGACGGAACACTGGGCTCTTCCTGTGCTCCTTGGCTGCCTCCAGCTCTCTCATCTTTCTGTTTTGATGGGTGTGCTTTTCTGCTTCCTTTCTCGTTATCTGTCATGTCACCTGCCTCCATGGTTCCACCTACAGGATTTTGTATTGAAACAAATCCTCAGACTATCTCCTTCTTGGAGATGGGCTCGCAGCTCTGCTCCAATCTAAGGACCAGGACTCATATGGGGCCTCACGCTGACCCTGTCCCTTCCCCCACTCCTCATTCACTATGCTTGAAGGGAGTGTTTGAGGCCACTCTGACTATCCTGGTGTGGCTTAAGGGGAACTCTTTAGCATTGGGGTGGTAGGTGGAGAAGGAAGAGGAGGGAGGTGGTCCATGTCGACTCCCATAGCCCTAGATCTCAGGGACTCGCTCCTAGGATGAGAGGGGGAGGCAGCAAGATGGCTGCTACTACTAATTAATCTGTGATTTTAATTACACTTCACTGCCCTGTCCTGCTGTGAGGAGGATTACTCAGAGATTGTCACACTGGGCTAAATGTCTGGAACCTTTCCACTTCAGAAACTCCTTTCCTTGAGAGGGCAAGCCTGGGTCTGAGTGGGTCTGAGGTGGGGTAGAGATGGAGGGGACATGCTGGTAACTTACTCATACCCTGGTCATCTGCGGGGAAGACCTTCCTGATGGTGACTGAAGCTCTCTGTTGGTGATTTGGTGCTGTGACCACCTCCAGGGGTTCTAATAGGAGGGAAATGGGGGCGGGGGACACAGAGGGAGAAGGGAGAGGTAGCCTTAGGGTGGATGAATGCCTCCAACTACAGGAAATAATTCTGGTGAGACCTGAATTATATTCCCAAATAAAAACCACCTTGTGTGAGAATCTACTGTGAGCTAATCTCAACTCCATGAAGGACTGAGAGAGGAGAGAGAGGAGGGGGGGAGGAGAGGAGGAGGAGGAGGAGGAGGAGAAGAAGAAGAAGAAGAAGAAGAAGAAGAAGAAGAAGAAGAAGAAGAAGAAGAAGAAAGAGAGAGAGAGAGAGAGAGAGAGAGAGAGAGAGAGAGAGGAGAGAGGGAGAGCGAGCACTTAGTTGGTAGCATGTCTTGTAAGCATAGGAAATGACTTCCATCCCCAGAACCTGATAACAATGCCCGGCGTGGTGATATAATGGTATGCACTTGTAATACCCATGCTGGGAAGCTGGAGACAGGAAAATCTCTGGGGCCTGATGACCAGCCAGTGTAACCTAACTGGTGAGTGCAAGGCTAATGAGAAACCCCACCTCAAAGAAGGTAGACACTCTCTTGGGGAATGACACTCAGGGTTCCCCTCTGGTCTCCATATCTGTGCACAGTACTCACATGAATGTGCACATACATGGACATGCACATACACACAGGCACATTTAAAAAAAATTGCCTGCCATCCCATGACCAGGCTACAGGCTGGTCTCCTCTGGTTGCTGGGCCTCTCGGGAGGAGGAGACGCCCGCAGTCTCCCAGTGAGTGAGGTTAGAATGAGGTCCCGAACAGAGTGATGCTCTTGTGATGGAGGAGAGGTTGAGAGCCTCTTCTGGCAGGAGAGGCTCAAGTATTTAAGGGATGAGCGTTTTCCAGTGAGGATTTGTTCCTGGGAATCAGGGTGACTAGGGAATGGTCTAGGTCCTTCTGTGTCTTGGCAGGTGATGGGTTTCACAAAACCCTCTCTGCCCTTTCACCATAAGAAATGCTTCCGCAGCCAGCACAGACCCAAGCTCTTTTCTCTCCTACCCTTGTCTCTCACCTCTCGGTCTCTGTCTTCTCCCTCTCAGGCTCCAGAACTGGTTCCCTCCCAACAGCCTCCCCAAGACAGCATCCTTGGTTTCATCCTGAACCCTCTAGTAACCTTGACCTGTACCTGCCAAGGGCCTTGTGGTACTGGGCACTCCCTCTGGTGCAGATGTTGACCTTGAATCAGACTTGGGTGAGGAGCTTCATTCATACTGGTCCCAGGGAGTCTAATGTCCTACGGAGATCCCAGTTACTTAAGGATTTTCTTTGCTTTCTATATGCACAGGAGTTCTGGGCAGTCGGGTCCTCTACGGTGAACCAGCATGGGTATGGACTTGCTGATGTGAGACAGGAGGTGGGCAAGGGTGACAATTTTAGATGGCTTTGAACACCAAGTGTTCTGCCTGATAACTACATGCACCCTAATCTCCAGGGTGCCATCCCACAGGAGCTCCCTGTCTCAGGAAAACTGAGGCTCAGTAGTTTAGTAACTGACCCCAGATTCTACTCTGCCTCCCTGGATCCCTCTGTCTCCTTGCTGATGGGTTAGGACAAGGAGGAGGCTTTGGTTTCACGACAGGGCTTTCTAATACCCACATTTTGTTGTGTTCAAGATTGACTATCCACTAGACAAGAGGATCCCAGGATAGGTTGTGTGTCCCCAAATGCAAGGAAATCCCTAACCTCAGCGAGAGTCGCCTGCCTGTCCAACCTAGACACTCAGCTCAGTTCATATCTTGTGTTTGTTTAGGGATTAGCCTTGAGGTTTGTGTGCTGGCCAATTTTATTTCAACTTGACACAGGCTGGAGTTATCAGAGAGGAGGAAGCCTCAATTGAGAAAATGCCTGCAGAAGATTGGGCTGTAGGTAAGCCCATAGGGCATTTTTAAAATTAGTGATTGATGGAGGAGGGGCCGGCCCATGTGAGGGGTGCCATTCCTGTGCTGGGTCCTGGGTTCGATAAGAAAGCAGACTAGGCAGGCCATGAGGAGAAGGCTAGCAAAGAGCACCCCTCCATGGGCTCTGCATCAGCTCCTGCCTCCAGGTTCCTGCCCTGCTCGAGTTCCTGTCCTGAGTTCCTTTGATGATGAACTGTGATGTGGAATCATAAACCAAACAAACCCTGTCCTCCCCAAGATGCTCTGGTCACGGAGTTTGATCACAGTAGTAACCCTAGCTAAGACAGTCAGTGAGGAGATTTAGTGGGGTTCCTTTAAGAGTATGTGAAGGTGAGTGAGGGTTAGGTTTTAGATTGCCAGGTAGCTTGTGTGTGATATTCTTTGAGGCACCAGGTACACTATTTGGTTCTCTTTGGGGTGCTTGTTCTGTTGGGGTTTTTGTCAAAATTTCAGCTGGTTTTAAATTTAAACCCTGTGAAGTGATTGTAGCATGGATGGAAATGTTTTCGGGGACCTGGTGGCTTCCAGGGCTCAGGAGACCTGGGATCACACCGAGTGCAGGCTGAGGAGATGCCATATGGAGGCACAGTAGCTTTCACCAGGGCCATGCCAGCTGTGACTGTGGCTTCAGGACCAAGTTGGTCCTTCTAGTTGAGTGACCACGGACACTGACGGAAGTTGGTGTGAGGAGGCCACAGCATCCTCAAGGTTTGCTGAGACGGCCTGTGAGCTCCCTGTGTTTTCCCTGTTTGTTGGTACTATTTACATCTCAGAATGTACATCAGGAACCAGGGTCTCTGGCCTCCATCAGGTGTGTTGGGAATGTGGAGAAATGAGCACATTTCTATGTGGTCACTGCAGCGTACAACAGCCTCTGAATATGAAGGAGCCTACATGGGGAAGAGGGCAGACACTGCTGCCCAGAATCGTGGTTGGCTGTAGGGATCTGACAGCTCTCAGCCAGCACAGTGCTCCGGAGAATGTCATGGATTACTGAAGATCCCTAGGCCTTCCCATCTCCAAGTCCCCCTCCAAAGCCTGGCACACACTTCCTGATGTTTCATTAGCCAGATCTTGTCACGAGCACCCCCCATGTCCCAGGACTGCTGGGCTTTGGGAAGGTAGGTTGAATACAGTGTAGCTCCGTTCCCATTTGCTCAGGCCACTGCTAGGTGAAGAGGCCTCGGTCACTATGTGCTGAATTCTTAGCACTAAGGCCGTAAGCACCCAACCCCCACTACCCCTGAACCATAAGTCTGTTTGCTTCCCAGAGACCCCTGGTTTTATACTTCCATGTAGGCCGAGGAGTAGATGCCCTGCACCCCCAGGACCTTAAGGTGACTTTGTGAGTGTTTCTCTGTTTTGAGACAGATTCTCTCTACATGGCCCTGGCTGTCCTGGAACTCACTATGTAGACCAGGCTAGCCTCAAAGTCTCATAGATCTGCTTACCTCTGTCTATTAAAGGCATGCGCTGCCACCCTAGCTTCAACTTTGTGATTCTCAGTACCAGGAAGCAGAGTAGGGAACCCAGGACTCTGTCCTGTCCTTTGTGGGGCAGCCGTGGAACACACACACCAAATCCTCTCTCCTCTTTCCCTCCCCCATCTCTCCATCGCCCACTCCCTTCTGCTCACACCTTCGTTAAGGAGACAGTCAATCTCTAAATGCAGAGGTGGGACTGGCGGTGCAAGGGTTGCGAGGGCACCTTTTGCACTGTGCACTTAGGCATAACGTCTGTGGGACTTGCAAGGGAAGCTGGTAATTAGAACCTGCAGAAAGAATATAGACCCTTCCTCAGCCTTGGTCCCTTTCTTGCTTTGTTTTTGTTTTTCAAAATAGGGTTTCTCTGTAGCTTTGGGGCCTGACCTGAAACTAGCTCCTGTAGACCAGGTTGGCCTCGAACTCACAGAGATCCGCCTGCCTCTGCCTCCCGAGTGCTGGGACTAAAGGTGTGCGCTACCACCGCCCAGCATTCAGTCCCCTTTCTTTAACTTACCACTTAAAAGGGAGGTGAGGACATGGGAAGGGAAGCAGGAGAGTCTCTAAGCTGGCTTCCCAAGGAGTGGAGCCCTGAGTGTAGGTGCACTTGATAGGAGTGGGGTGAAATGCCCTTTCATCTCCAGCTGAACCGCTGAACCTTGATTTCCTGCTAGCAGCTCTGCCTGCAAAACGATGGCCCTGTCACAGGCTCACCGGCTCAGGTCTTCTACAGCCTCACTGAAAACTGGGTGGCATTGATGGAGCCCAATTGCCAGAGCTACAGCAAAGACCCACCTGCAGAGGACCTAAGGTCCTGTCCTAGTGACTGTTCCTGGGTGACATCCAACTCAGGGCAGCCCCCTAACTCCTGCCAAAGTCTGAGCCACCACCTAGCAATATGAAACGAGAATCCAGGAGAGACCACTGTCACATTCTGTTGCTTGAATGGCCACCATTCTCCCCTACCTCCAGCCAGACCCCACTGGCCCTCTCCACAAGGATAGCCTCCTCTGGCCCGGTAGGCTCGAGCTTCTATTGTCTGCCAGGTTTTCCAAGGTGTGCTGTGTACCACCGCATTATATAGCTACACGGAGTCCACCCTGCTAAAAACCCTTCCGAGTGCAAGGTAGAGGTTGGTGCTTAACACCTGAGGGGACCCGTGTTTGAGTCCTATCATTGGAAATAAAGAAAAGAAAACCCAGTCCTTCCTGGTGTCCTTTACACCTCGTCTTCATGGACCACCCCTGCTTTGGGTTCCCCTGTCCCTGGGGTTCCCAGCCAAGGTGGATACAGTGGTCCTATTTTGTGGGGTGCAGTCAGACACCTACTCTGCACTTACAGGAACCAGTGCTCCCCTAGTGCTGGGGAGGGGAAAGAATTGACAAGAAGCCCTGCCCTGTGAAGCTGTTTTCTGAGCAGGAAAGACAGAATTAGTAGTGAACTCAGTGAATCATTTGATGAGCCCCATAAATCCTGTCAGCGTGTGAGATGTTGGTAAACATGATAAGATGTTGTCTTGGTTTGGCCATCCACATGAAAGCAGAGAAGGAAATTCGAATTCCCGTATAACGCTCTCCCTACTTCAACCCTTATTGGACCCATTTCCCTGATTTCCCCACGAGGTTCGTTTTTCTCATCATCTTTTAAAAAGGTTATTGAATTACAGCTGTGTCCCTGTTGTGTGTAGGTGTGTGCACGTGCGCCATAGCTCAGGAGTAGAGGCCAGAGGACAACCAGCAGGAGCTGTTCCTCTCCCTACACCCCATGGGGCCCAGGGACTGAACTCAGTTGATGAGGCTTGGTGGCAGATGCCTCGATCTCTCCAGCCCCTCTCTGGCATATTTGAAAGCACATTTCAGATATCACAAAATTTTGTCTATAACTACTTCAATGTGCATCTCGACTGATAAGGATAAATTCCGCTAACAAAAGAAAAAGAAACAGACTTGCCTCACTCCATGTATTAAAAGCACCTTGAGGGGAAAGAAAAGAGGTTGAGAAAGAGTATCCAGTGCTTGGGAGTGAAGCAAGGGACTGACTGTGTGCCTAGCAACACACCCGGGTCCACCCAGCGCTTATTTGATTAGAGACAGGGCTCTCCTTGGATACTCAGTTTCTTACTGATTAGGACCAGACCTTATGAAGTGAGATGTTAGCTTGTAGATCGGTGATTTTCAAAGCTTAGAGCATACAACAAGTGTGTGTTTCGCCTAATAGAGACATGGATGATTTCTACGCCAAAGAAATGATAGCTCCATACATCATGATTTCACTGCCCTGAAGCATGTCGGCCAGTTCTGTCTCTGCCCCAGACTAATTTCTGCATACTTTTTCTACGTGATTGTCCAGACAAAAAAAAAAAAAAAAAGATATCGTTCTTAGAATCCTCTTTCAAATCAGCTTTGCTCTTCCTCATCTGGGAGTTGTATAGCTGTACTCACAGCACCGTTCTGATCTTTACACTGGAGACAGGCTTTTACGTGGCCTGTGTCTTTCCTTAATCAGCTGCCTACCTGGACTGTGCATTGGTGGATTACCGGTGGACTGGACTTGCCGTCTATGAGGGAGGAATCCAAGTGGGGGTCGCCCAAAGAGAGGGCCTGGCTCTGCCATGTAGTGTCTCATCGTCGTGAGGGAGAACTGTGGTATGGCAGAGATGTTCCGGGAGGCTACACAGAGAGCCTTTGACCGTCCTTGGTTCCTGGGAGCAAGGTCTTAAGAGTAGAAGATGGGAGGGAAGAGGGCAAGAGCAAGACCTGTGTTTGTGTGTGTGTGTGCGTGTGTGTGCACGCACGTTCACGAACATGTACTTATGCATGTGTATGTTAGAGGTTAGGAGAGATGTGCCCAAGAGGGCGTACTGGTTTGCCAATTTGTCCTGTGCTTAGAGGGCAAGGGTGGCATTGTGGGAGTGTTCTTTTATGTCTAAAAATTACCAGCCGCTCATTCCTCACACTCCTCTGGGTGGGAAGTTCTCTTTTATATCTTATTCCAATTATTCCATTATAGTTCAGGCCCCGGGATGCAGAGAGAGGCGGGGAATATCTGGAAATGCAGCTGCGGCTGGGCTGTGGGAGGGCTTGTTTGTAGCTCTGAGCAGCTGCCCTTTTCATCCTGAGAGGCAGTGTTTCTGTGCTGAGAGCCCTGGGGGAGGGGCAGAGTCTTACTTGAAATCTTGCTGACTACAGTTGGGGCATCCCTGGGTTTCCAAGTCTGGGATGCTTAACAAAGAGCCCACGACTTCCCTTTGTTTAAAGATATGTATTTTCCGATCCCAGCCTTCTCAACCTTCTGGGAACCTGAGGGTTAAAAGTAGGTTTACCCTAGGGGTCCTGCCCTAAGGGGAGCATCCAGTCTCCAGTTTCCAGTCTCAGCCTCAAAGGTACAACAGCAGTCATGCCAAGCAGACACCTTAGCAAGCTGGTAAGGGGAAATGCTACCGTGTGTAAACACTGACTGTTTTCAATATTTAAAATGGCCTGGAGTAGCTTTAATGACATCCTTTCCTGTGGAGCGAGAATGACTTTTGAAAGTTACCCCTTCAGAGGCTGGGAAACTGGCTCAGGATTGACCTGAGTTTGGATCTCCAACACCCACGTAAAATGTTGGGCATGATAGCATGCGTGTAATTGCAGTGCCAGGGGAGTAGAAGCAGGAAGATGGCTGGGGCTTGCTGGTCAGCCTATTGATGAGCTCCAGGTTCTGTGAGAGACCCTGTAGAGGGTTGGAGCGATGGCTCAGCAGTTGAGAGCTCTTAATGTCTGTCACTGCTCCCTTCTTTATCTCTTCCCATCTCTGCTCATCCCGTGGGTCACATCTAACAACACCAGGCAATGGAAACACCAAAACGGATGGCCATTCTCACAACCGTACCCAGTGCATGGTGGTCCTTTGGGAGGGACAGTACTGTCTGGCTGATGGAACAGTCGCATTGGTTGTGAGTCTGGAAAGAACTGAGGTAGTGAACTCAGTGAGCTGACGGGGGAAAGTGCCAATGAAGCCAAAACCTGGTTACCTCTGCTGGACGAGACTCAGGAGTCCAGACTCCCTGGTAGAATTGTCTCAGGGGCAAACATTGCTTTCTTCCTTGCCTAGAAAGAAGTAAAGAATACAGTCTTCCGGGGCTGGAGAGACGGCTCAGAGGTTAAGAGCACTGACTTTTCTTCCAGAGGTCCCGAGTTCAATTCCCAACAACCACATGGTGGCTCACAGCCATCTATAATGAGATCTGGTGCCCTCTTCTGGCATGCAAGCACACATGGAAGGAATGTTGTATACATAATAAATTCTTTTAAAAAAATAAATATAGTTGCCTCGTTAGCAGTGGGGGTGGTGCTCATTAGTATTAGTATTTTTTTTTTTTTTTAAGAATACAGTCTTCCCTCAAGGCCAACCTCTATTTTGTCCCTGGGACAGCTGCTGTTCCCCAAGGAGTCCTGTGCCCTAATTCATTCCCTCTTCTCACCTCTCTGACCCCCAACATTAGTACTAAACATAAAGTGAGCAACTTATTAAAGATGGAGTCGGGATGCAATGGGAAATCAACTGCGACAGGAACCTATGAAGCAGAAATTGGCACAACGCCATTTAATAAGAGGTTGTGCCTTTCTTGGCTGTCATGGGACCAGATCTGTCACCCCTGGTTTTCCCAATGACCCAGATGCTGTCACAGGTGGAAGAGGTCTCCAGGTAGGGGAGTGTGGGAAGGGGAACAGTGGGCTCTAACTGCAGGTAATGCTTTGGAGCATGAGGCACTGAGTGGATGGGCTTTGCCAGACTCAAAGGGCAGAACTGTGCCTGTCTCCAGAGCCCCCACATTTTATGCTGACCTTCCCAAAGGCAGAAGAGAAAGTTCCACGTGGCTCTGGCTTTCCCTTCCAGAGAGCTTTTCCTACAGAATATCCTGGATCCTCAGGGAGGTAACAGTAGGGTTAATCATCAGATTTACTAGAGAAACGTTCATAAAAGACAGACTTCTGGTCTTCCCATGCTGTTTGGGCCTGCTAGGTCTAGGTAGAGCAGGGAGTCCCTGTGTTCTGAAAGAGCAGCAACGTGAAACAGATGCCCACTACTCCCGCGGCATCCGGAATCAGTTGGCTGACCCAGCGAGGAGGTGGAATCCATTTCCTTCACAGGATAGAGCCTTGGGAGTCCAGCAGTTGACGCATTGCTGCCCTGGGTATCATATTTGCAGTCTGCACCAAATCCCAGCTCTCTAGAGAGGCTGGGCTAGGTCCTTCCTGACTTCGAAGTTGTCTAGCTCCACATTTACCCCTAAAAGCAGCAACACTTTGACATTATTAGCCACTACGTCTGTGCTTTATAAAATAGATTGTGTGTAGCCCTGCCTTTTTAAACAGAGTAATGCAAGCATAAACATAACCTTTTCTGGATGCCCCAAGGGATGTTAGAAACCTTAATTAATGGACTAGGCTATAATTCACTGGGGCGTGTGGGACAATTTGCTTATACCAAATGGCCCCCTGAGGTTCGGGGATTTGGTTCCTGCTTTTTAGTTTTTTAGCTGTAGTTCCTGCTGATGGATGGCCCTTCCTGCTAGATATGGTGTAGCTGCCTAAAGCCCGTTTGTCTTCACTTTTAATTTGCATTTATTACACAGGTTTAGAAAGTAGATAACTGGGGCCAAGAGATGGCTCAGTATGCAAGTGTTTTTATTTGGAAAGCCCAACAGCTTGAATTTGATCAGATGTGAGGCGGGCGGTGGTGGTGGCACACACCTTTAATCTCAGTTCTTAGTAGGCAGAGGCAGGCAGATCTCTGAGTTTGAGGACTAGCCTGGTCTACAGAGCAAGTTCCAGGACTTCCAAGGATACACAGAGAAACCCAGTCTCGAAAACAACAACGAAAAGGACGTAGTGGTGTGTGCGTGTGATCCCAGCACCCTATGGCAACCGGCAACTGGAGACAGGAAGCTCACGGAGCTCAAAGTATGCAGCATAGAGGCAGAACAGTGAGGCCCTGCCGCTACACGATGGAAGGAGAGACCTGATTCCATCAAACCATCTTCTGACCTTCACACACACACACACACACACACGCGCGCACCAAGCACTCGCTCATGCCCCTAGAAACAAACAAATAATCTAAAAGAGTAAACGGGCAACCAGAAGTTCTTGTGAGTCAGTAGGGCCAACTTCTGTGCTTAGCTTCCCTCTCTTATGCCACAGCCATTCTGAATGCCGTGTGACCTCAGCCTAAGGAGGCGGCCCTGATGGGCTTGAGAGCGGGGCTTGCTCAGAGATGTAATTTCAACTGAAGAGATTGGAGGAGAGGGTTTGGACTGGTTTCCAGGAAAGCTCTTCCTCTCTGGCAGCAGAACCACCGGAAGTCACTCTCCATGTAGACCCAAATCAACCAGGCTGCCCTGATTGCCCCTGGGAATCAAATGATGACCTCGGGAGCTTTAATGGGAAGAGGCTTCCTGGGGACGACAGCAGAGCAGGGTGTGGGATTCTAGCAGCTGGCAGAGGGGAGCGATGGAGAACCCAAACTGCAGGAATTTCTTGAGCCTCTGAACTCTTCACTTGTGAATTACTCTGTTTGCTTTGGCTTAGGGCACTTTGCAGAGAATTGGGCTTTAGGGTGTATGTTTGAAAGTAAATTCAGTGGTGAGTCCCGAGGCTTTGTGGTGTGTGTGTGTGTGTGTGTGTGTGTATGTGTGCCTGTGCACATGTGTGTGAGTTTGGAGGTCAGAGACTGACACTGGGTATCTTTCTCAATTGTTCTCCACCTTATTCTTTATATATAAATAAATAATTTATTATACTATATAAAATAACAATATATTATTTATTGAGACAGTCTATTGCTAGTCCTAGAGATTGCCTGATTCGGCTAGACCAGCTGGCAAGCAAGCCGGGAGGTTTCTCCTGTCTCCACTCCCCAGGACTGGGGTTACAGACTCCATTACCACATTACCACCCCTGGCTTTTACATAGGTGTTAATGGTCCAAACTCCGACCCTGTGCTCACATGGCCAGCACATTACTAATGGAGCCATCTCCCTGGTTCCAGGCTTTACATTTTGATCTTGGAGTGAGGCTTATCTCTTGGTGAAAGTTTCCAGGTGGGAAGTGGCTAGTCCTGCCTCTGGCCCCTTTGGCAGCACCCAGCCCTGTCTGGGCAGCCACTGGACAGATGGATTTGAATTCAGCCATCTGCATTCACCTGCAGTCTGCTTTTTCCTGGGTTGCATTTATGCTGGCTGCTCTTTCCCAAGACAGGTTTATTAGGATGTTAAAGACATGCTACAAGCTATCAGGGCTAGCAGTAATGTCTCGGGGGTTCTGGTGTTCACTGTTCTGTCGCTGTACATTGAGAATGACAATGGCCGGATCCAGCCCTAACTTTCTGTTTGGTTTTATTTTAGACAGTGCTTCCTAACTTTTAGAGTGCCTATCTTCATCATAGGGCTGGGGTTATTACCACTTTACAGATAAAGGGCCAAAGGTCTTCAGATTTACATTTCATAACTGTGTCTTAACACGTTAAATTTTAAACTGACATCCCAAATCCTTTCTTTTGAAATAAATGATCCTGTGTTCAAAAGGGAGCCTTTCTTTTAATACTTCCGAAACAAACGCTCCAATGTTCTCTCAGAGACGTAAATAACTCCTCAGATCACAGGTCAGGGCGGCAGGAGGCCCCTCCCACTGGGGCTGTCTCTATCCGTGTGTGCACCCCCCCTCCCCCATGCTCCCTTCTCCTCCTAGGAACTGCAATTTGCCATCAGGTTAAGGTTCTTCAGGATTCACAGCCAGTGCTTCTCACTTAACTAATTGGTGCTTGTTCTTCCAATCGGGTGGAAGCGGTGTTTGCCTCTGTCTGTCTGCTCAGGCAAGCTTTGCAGCTAAAAATGAACTGTGAAACCAGGGGGGTTCTTACTTCAGACTTGTCCACACGGTGGTTAGCTGCACAGCAGGACTCAGGCAGGTCCGTTTCCGAGGAGCAGACACCTCCTCCTGACTCTGTCAAGAGTGTAAAGAGCTCCTTGGCAATACCGTGTGCCGGATTAATGGGGAAATGAGCTCTTCTTGCATCCTTGTCTTGATAACATGCCTGTGCTCGCTGACTCCGGCGTACAGCTCCAAACCGTACCCTCAGCCTCTTGCCTTGTTCTCTTCCCATTGCTCCGTGGGTGTGATTCACTCACATTTCCTTGCTCTTGGGTGTCCCCATCCCTGTGATCCATGGGTGTCCGGATAGTTGGGCAACTCAGCTACGCACCCCATTCAGCATCCAGAACCTCTGGTTATCAGGCTGATCTTTCTCACTTTAAAACATATGGAAAAATTATTGCATGGAACGTTCTGATGTTGTTCTGAAAAATGGCATTGCGTGTCTCTGTCCCTTGGAGCACAAGCATCATGTTCCGTGGTGCTTTTGTAGGATTCATCCCATCTATCATTCACCTCGAGTAGAATTTGTTTCCCAATAAATACCCAAGGAATGTCTTCACTTTTCTCTGCTTCGTACCTTCTCAACGCTCACTCCTCCGGACAGTAAGTACCTTGCCCGGCTCCTCAGTGTGAAGCTGAGAGCAGCATGTGTCGTTTGAGTAGGGCTTTAAAGGGAAGGAGTGGTGTGGATTCAGCTCATATTGTCTGAATGCATTCTTCAGTGCGTTGAGAGTACACTGTAGTTTTTCGTCTTGAAGGGAGACAAGTGGGAAGGGAGGAGTAGAGGGGAACAGGGTTGGGGTGGTTGAGTATGAAGAGAGGAAGATTTGAAGGCTCCTCCACAGGCCTGCCTACACATCAGATGAGAGATGGATGGGTTTCCCCAGGCAGGGGACAGGGGCTCTCCTAGTCTAGGTGTGGCTTTGCGGCTCTGTGAATTTTCTGCTGCTACCCAAGGTTGGAAAGCATGGTGTGGGTAGTGTCTTCCTCAAAGCCTACAGATCTTGGTTCTCTGGCTTCGTTTTCATCTTTATAAAGTTCTGGATGCTGCCCAGCTTGGCTGGAAAGCCCACACTAGAGATTCTGAGCTGTGGCCAGGCGCTGCTTTCCACTGAGTGAGAGATGCTAAAGTGCGGGGTGGTTGGTAGGAGGGGAACCCCACATTCCCAGTCACCTGGGGTCACCCTTGGGAATCCTGAGTGCTCAAGTTTCTCATTCCTTCCCCTCCTTCCCCTTCCCTTCCATCTCCATCCTGCTGTAGCTCGGCACTCTGGAATTTGAGGGGCTCTTGGACACAGAATATACCTTGCTCCTCCCTGATATACTTTCCAATGTCCAACCTGTTCATTTCCAGCCGTTAGACCCCGGGGACTAGTGCGCCAGCTGGTCCCTTCTTGTCTCTCACCCGAGGCAGTTCTCCATCATCACCTCAGACACTGTATCCAGAAGTTATCAGAATCAAAATGGAGTCACTTTGCCAAGCCCAAACCAAACAATATAATAAAACCAGGAAGTGATGGAGGAGATTTCATACGTGTAAGAGACAATAAGAACTGTTCTTAGAAACTCTGCCAGAGCCACAACCTTGCATAAAGGCCATTGCAAAGTTACACAAGGATGCTCCTGCAAAACTCTGTTCAGTAGCTGTGCAACCTTGGACTGGTGCCATCCTTGCTATTGAACCTGAACAACCTTGATTTTAATCCTGTGGCTGAGGATTATTACAAACTATTTTATGTAATCCTCCTCATTTTACTTAAAAACAAATATGGCAAAACCTCTCCCTTGCATCAAGCTCACCGACTGTGCACACTGCAGTGGTTTTTCACAGAGAAACGCCTTCAGTCTTTTGAGAAACTATTTGTCACTGAGTTTGACAGTGTCAAGGTGACTGGAGAACTCTAGCCATAGTCTGGTGGCCGGGAATACGAAGGTCATCCCTTGGCTGGTGCCTCCCCCTTTACTGTCCAGCAACCCCCTCAGTAGTTCAGGTGAGTGACAGGCTTAGTGTCGGGGAGAGTTGGGGGAAGCTCACAGTAGATCTGAGACTTGGGTTCCTGCTCTGTCACTTACTGGTCCGTGACTTTAGTTTGATGACTTCTGTGTCCTCATTTTTCACATAGCTAGGTTTGTTTGGAGGTGCAAAGCACTTGGGTCGGTGCTGGGTGTGTGCTAAGAGCTCTAAGGCATTTTTATTTTTATTTATTTTTTTCTTTCTTTCTTTATTTATTAAAGATTTCTGCCTTCTCCCTGCCACCGCCTCCAACTTCCCTCCCCCTCCCCCGATCAAGTTCCCCTCCCTCGTCAGCCCTAAGAGCAATCAGGGTTCCCTGCCCTGTGGGAAGTCCAAGGACCACCCACCTCCATCCAGGTCTAGTAATGTGAGCATCCAAACTGCCTAGGCTCCCACAAAGCCAGTACGTGCAGTAGGATCAAAAATCCATTGCCATTGTTCTTGAGTTCTCAGTAGTCCTCATTGTCCGCTATGTTCAGCGAGTTCGGTTTTATCCCATGCTTTTTCAGACCCAGGCCAGCTGGCCTTGGTGAGTTCCCGATAGAACATCCCCATTGTCTCATTGTGGGTGCACCCCTCGCGGTCCTGAGTTCCTTGCTCGTGCTCTCTCTTCTTCTGCTCTTGATTTGGACCTTGAGATTTCAGTCCAGTGCTCCAATGTGGGTCTCTGTCTCTGTCTCCTTTCATCGCCTGATGAAGGTTGATATTCAGGAGGATGTCTATATGTTTTTCTTTGGGTTCACCTTCTTATTTAGCTTCTCTAGGATCATGAATTATAGGCTCAATGTCCTTTATTTGTGGCTAGAAACCAAATATGAGTGAGTACATCCCATGTTCCTCTTTTTGGGTCTGGCTTACCTCACTCGGATAGTGTTTTCTATTTCCATCCATTTGCATGCAAAATTCAAGAAGTCATGTTTTTTACTGCTGAGTAGTACTCTAATATGTATATATTCCATAGTTTCTTCATCCATTCTTCCATTGAAGGGCATCTAGGTTGTTTCCAGGTTCTGGCTATTACAAACAATGCTGCTATGAACATAGTTGATCATATACTT
Source organism: Chionomys nivalis (assembly GCF_950005125.1). Taxonomy (NCBI): domain Eukaryota; kingdom Metazoa; phylum Chordata; class Mammalia; order Rodentia; family Cricetidae; genus Chionomys; species Chionomys nivalis. The sequence goes on along the minus strand of NC_080088.1, from coordinate 58,991,400 downwards.
TTGTTGTATGATAGGGCATCTCTTGGGTATGTTCCCAAGAGTGGTATTGCTGGGTCCAGGGGTAGGTTGATCCCGAATTTCCTGAGAAACCGCCACACTGCTTTCCAAAGTGGTTGCACAAGATTGCATTCCCACCAGCAATGGATGAGGGTACCCCTTTCTCCACAACCTCTCCAGCAAAGGCTATCATTGGTGTTTTTTATTTTAGCCATTCTGACAGGTGTAAGATGGTATCTTAAAGTTGTCTTGATTTGCATTTCCCTGATCGCTAAGGAAGTTGAGCATGACCTTACGTGTCTTTTGGCCATTTGAACTTCTTCTGTTGAGAATTCTCTGTTCCTCTCAGTGCCCCATTTTATAATTGGGTTGATTAGCCTTTTACGGTCTAGTTTCTTGAGTTCTTTATATATTTTGGAGATCAGACCTTTGTCAGTTGCGGGGTTGGTGAAGATCTTCTCCCAGTCAGTGGGTTGCCTTTTTTGTCTTAGTGACAGTGTCCTTTGCTTTACAGAAGCTTCTCAGTCTCAGGAGGTCCCATTTATTCAATGATGCCCTTACTGTCTGTGCTGCTGGGGTTATACATAGGAAGTGGTCTCCTGTGTCTAAGGCATTTTTAAAAATTGATTTTTTTTTTGTTGTTGTTGTTGCTTTTTTCGAGACAGGGTTTCTCTGTAGCTTTGGGGCCTGTCCTGGAACTAGCTCTTGTAGACCAGGCTGGCCTTGAAATCACAGAGATTCACCTGCCTCTGCCTCCTGAATGCTGGGATTAAAGGTATGCACCCCCACTGCCTGTTTAAATTTGATTTTTATTTGTATGTGTGTAGGTGCGCACATGAGCACACACCAGTTGCCCTCAAGGGTCAAAAGAGGACATTAGATCTCCTGGAGCTGGAGTTATAGGCAACTCTGAGCAACCTAACGTGGGGAACCAAACTCAGGCCCTCTGCAAGCAATATCAGTATGTGCTTTTGGCCGCTGGGCCATCTCTCTGGCCCTCCTAAAGCCCTGGATGTTCTAGAACTCGCTTCAGGCTGGCCTCTAACTCACAGAGATCTGCTTTCCTCTTCCTCCGGAGTGCTGGGATTAAAGGCGTGCACCACCGGCCGACTAAGCATTTTCTATTATTTGGTTTTGTAAGGAGTGATTCTGCCCAAGGCTGCCCACTAGCCTCAGCTGAGACTTGGCATGGCAGACACTTGCCTCGTGAGCAAAAGGTCCTTTGCCAAGAGACTGAGAACCTTGATCCCACACCCACACATGCTCCTGCCCATCCTGGCCTCTACCCTCAGCCTAGCTCCTCCCTCCTGCCCTTGCACTGTTGGGTCTTCTGGAAGGCTGCTCATCTGTTCCTTTCATTAGTCCTTTCTTCCTCTGCCCTCCGAGTTAGCGAAGGTGTTTACTGCCTTCTTTCAGATCCATAGTACTTGAAAGCCAGATTCTGGGGGCCATTCCAGAGATCCTGCTCCAGGGTATCCAGGTAGGGACCAAGAGCGTGCGTGCCACCTGATGCTAGTGGCGTAGCCCACTCATTAGCTCCACGGGTTCTATCTGGCTGCTCAGACTCAGGAAGGGAAGGGTAAGGGCTTGCTGACCCAGTCTCAGGGGGCCCGGGGCTCATTAGCTCATTCTGCAGCTGGGCACCATCTGGCTCAGGTACACACATCATCATCCGTGGTGGGTTCTTAGAAATTTGCTTAGCATTTCATTCATGTTTTCTTGCGTGCCTCAGCTTAGAAGGGCTCCTTTGGAGAGTGGTTGGTCATGGAAGCTGAGGGGTGGCATTGCCTTCCTTTGGGAAAGCAGTGAAATGGGAAGGGGCCCTGGGCTCGATCTCCTGGACCTCTGTTGTGAGCTTCAAGCCTAGACGCCACACACAGCCAGCCGCTGTGTGACCTCACTCGAGTCACTCGCCATCTTTTGACTTTACTTCTCTGGTCTGTAACACGGAGGGCTGCCCAGGTTTAAAGCTGTCTTTCTTCTTTAAAGTCTGGAAGTTCATGAGCCTATTTAATTGTGCTGACAGCTTTAGAACAGCTAATTAATGAGAGTTTAGTGGAAACACAATTAAGTGATAATGAAGGCCTTAGAAGTACATCTCTACTTCTTGTAATGAGTTGAGCCGATGAGACTACAGAGTATGTTTTCACTGAGTGAGCCCCCGAGAAGAGAAACAAAGAGCCACAGGCTCCCACCCTCCTACCTGGGGACAGAAGGAGGCCAGGAGCCAGGAACAAAGTCACTTGCTGGAGGAAGTAAAGTGACAGACTGTCCTACATGACAGACAGGAAAGGGCTAGGAACCTTTCCTGCAGGGGTAGATGAGGGTGTCTTCCTCTAAGGTCCCCTAACATCTGCAACACCATGTTCTATGCTCTTCCATCCAGTGAGATCGATAAGCCCAGAAGTGTGTGTGTGTGCGTGTGTGTGTGCATTGCATATGCATGTGTATGTCTCTCTCTCTCTCTGTGTGTGTGCATGTGTGTGTGTGTGTTACTCGCACTGAACCTTAGGCCTTGTTGATACTAGGTGAGCACTCTCCCACTGAGCAGCATCCCCATTCCTCTTTTTACTTTTGTTTTGAGAGAGTACTTCATCAAGTTGCCCAGTTTGGCCTTAAACTTATTGGTGTAGCCTAAAATGGCCCTGACTTTTGCATCGTCAAACCCTAGGCTGCCAATTTTCTGGGATTATAGGCCTGTACCACTGGTCTGAATTTAGAACTTTCTGATCAGTCTGATGCTGAGAAATGGAGGCTTGAAGCAGTGTCTATCTCGAGTCAACAATAATAAGAGACTGGGATTCTCCTGGGCTTCTGAGTTCTGCATGGCATCAGGGAAGGTCAGGGTCCCCTGCTCCTGAAAACTCTGATCCCATGAACTTCCCAAAGATTCTCAAAGACAGCTTGTAACTTTGGCTGCAGAGACCTTCTCTGGGAAATGGGGCATAAGCATTATGCAGAAATGCAGTCTCTTTGCTGCAGAGGGAGGGAGGAGGAGAGAGCATTTGTCTGGGTCCTGCCCTAGAAATGCTTCAAGTAATAAAATCAGGATGGCTTAAGAATCCATTACCCCTCTGGGCCTCCCACAGCCACGCTGGAAGCAGAGGGGGAAGAGGCCTGGGGACTGGCCAGATCACGAGGCTCCAGACTCCTCACCTTTCCTGCAGAGAGTGAGGTGAGGCGATCCGAGGCTCCACCAGCTCTGACCTCAAGTGGGTCTGGAGGACATCATTGGTGGAAGTGGGGACAGAGCCGTGGCTGAGAAGAGATGCCAGAAAGTCAGTGGGGGAAGGATGTAGACAGAGAAGAGCTAGGAGATAAAGGGAAGAGCCCAGCAGGAAGTGAGAAGCCATGATGCCCCTGGTCTTACCCTGTCAGTCGCCTGGCTGTGACCTTCGGCCACTTAGGACCTAGGGACCCTGGCTCCTACACCTGAAAATGGAGGTGCTGACCTCCCTGTGGTGAAGCTGGGATCAATAGGATGCCATACAGGTATATAGGGACTTTAAAAGGGGCTGGGACTTGTTAGAGGGGAAATGCTACTTTTCCTGCCAGTGCAAACAAAGGAAGAGTTTGGAGTAAGGAATGAATGACCCGAGGAAAGAAACAAAACCCTTCCTTGGTGAGGCGTTTGCCTGCCCTCCAAGAGTCAATGATTCAGGCCGCCTCTGTAGCCCACTTTTACAACTCTGGCTGAGGAGTCTTTACCAGGCAAGCATGGAGCTAGGAAGGCCAGATGCCACTCAGAGCCCCTCCTATAGGCACACATCAGGCAAAGAGGAGCCTTGGTGTATTGAAGGCCTCTAGAAGAACAGACACATAGAATGAAAATGTATCTTAAAAGAATTTCTTAAATCAGCTGATATCAAAATAGTATTAACAGTTGCCTCATGCCTGAATGGCTGAGAACCCCATGGTTGCTGCTGCTTCATCCACAAGGTTGATGTCTCAGGGGTCCCAGTCTGGTGCTGGAAGCCTAGAGGCTCCTGGAGAGCGGCTGGTCCTTAGTCTACACTGGAAAGTGGAAATGCTGCCTCCGAAGTGACTGCAGGAGTCAGCAGCAGCAGGGAATATCCAGAGGGAAGGGCAAGCAAGCACATCTTCCTTCTGTTACACCCAGTCCAAGTCTGAACTGCTACAGAAGGAGCTGCCCATGTTTGGGGTGGGTCTCCCCACATCACTTAAGGCAACGGGGACAATGAGGCAGGCGAGGCTTCCTACTCAGGCAATTCTAAGTCGCTTGACAGTAAAACCAACCATCATTACATTTAGGATTTTGGTTCCTGGAGAATTTCTCAGTGCCTGTCAGACCTAAAACACTTGAATGATTGAGAAAGCTGGTGTAAGAGGCTGGGGGAGGGAGGGTGTTAGCCATGTTCTCGTACTGCGACAAAACACCTGATGGACATACTCAAGGAAGGAAGGGTTTGTTTGGCTCCCAGTTTGAGGGTACAGACCATCACAGTGGGGGACATCATGGCAGCTGCAGTCAGCATCCAGAGAGAGAGAGAGGAATGCTGGTGCCTACTCACTCACTCTCTCTCCTTTTTGTTCAGTGCAGGTCATGGGACGATGGCATCCACATCCAGGGTTAGTCTACCCTGGTCCGTGGAACCTTTCTAGAAACACGCCGACAGACACACAAGAAGTGTTTTCCATGGTGATACTGAGTCCCATCAAAGTCCCACCGAGGCTGTGGTAAAACCCATAACAGAATCTCAGACCAAGGGAAGAAGGGATGGGAAAGTAAAAGGAGAGAAATCTGGGTGAAGAACATTCTGGAAAGCCTAGACAGGCCCCTAGTTCAGACAGGTCTGGCCTTCCAGTCCTTCCATGGGCTGTTCGCGCCTACATCCCATCTTGGCATGAGGCAAGGCCAAGGTGGGGAGGCACAGGGCTGGGGTCAGGGCAGCCGACTCCCCTGGCAGACTAGATTTATGATTTGGCTGAGCTGGGGAGAGACGGAGCCTGCAGCCATCCGGGCCATGAAAAGCAGCCCAGTGTTTCTTGGAGGAGCCTCGGTGCCAAAGGCGGGGGCATCCATCTGGCCTCTCTGTGTAGTACATTTGTCACCCTGGAGCTCAGGGCCTGGCTGGCCTCCCTCCGGCCCGCTAAACCCATTGAGGCCAGCTCCCTCCTTCAGCGGCCCTTGCTGCGGGTCCCAGGAGGAGCTGCAAATAGACATGGAGCTAATGCCTACCTGGAGACCCTTTGTGATCCCCATGGAAGCCTGTGTCTGACTGTCACCCCTGGAGTTTGAAAGCCTGGCGTGAGAGAGGTGCAAGGCCTTCAGGGACAGCCAGGACCGCGATCTCTCACTGCATTCCACTGCTGCTGGGAAAAAGAATTGAAGTCTATACATCTGATCACCTCAATTCAAAGAGCGAGAAAGACAGGGTCTGAGAAGACCGGTAAGTCATTGGTAGCGTGGGAACTAGAAGCCTGGCTTCCTGGCTCCCCAGCATGATCTCCCCATGACTTGCTCATGGTCTACCCCTCTTCCCCGTCTCAGGCCTGCTGCTACCCTGTTTCAGCCTTATCTCTTTGGGAGAACTTCAGGATGGGTCACGTGTAACCCAGGCTTGACGTAAGCTTCTATGGTCGCCTGCCGGGGGCCCACCTCTATGCCCAGGTGCTCAGGCTGCGGCTGCTCTTCTCTCTCAGGACCTTTGGGGTTCCAGAGAGTTCCTTGTGGGATACAAGCTCTTTCCTTTCCTCCACTTCGGTCTCAAAAGCCCTGGTCTCTTGAAGCCACGGTCTGTGTTGGTTCTGGTTGTATATACTGCTTCAGCTGCCCTCTTGACACCTGGTCTGTTCCAGAAAAATCCAGACTAATGCATCTTAGGGTAAGGGTCTCCCTCCACCTCAGAACTCCATTCCCTTGCTCACAGAACCCCCAAGTCTCCCGGTTCTCTTTCCCAGCTTCATCTGCCCAGTTTTATCTTCTGCTTGGTCTCTTCTCTCACTGGATATATAAAAGTGACTTTGCATTTTTTAACTACTTGGACTTCCTAGAGCTGGATCTTTACACATTTGTTTGTTTAAGAGAGTCGTACGTAGCCCAGGCTGGCCTGGAGCTCCCTATGTAGCTAAGGATGATTTTGAACTCCCTGATCCTCCTACCTCCAGTTACTGTCAGGTATCACCGTTCCTGGTCTCATGTGGTGCTGGGGAATTAAGCCCAGGGCTTCGTGTGTTCTAGGCAACGTCTCTACCATCCAAGCTGCATCTACAGCCTCACTACTCTGCTTGCAGCCTCCTTGGAGGCCTCCTTCCCACATCAGCATTTTCTGAGGCCAGATCTGCTGGGTAGGTGGCACCTTGACTCTTGCATCCCATTAGCTCATCAGACAAACTAGATACTTAAGAATCTATGCAGTTAGCTTTCTGTTTACTTGACACAAACTGGGTTATCTGGAAAGAGAGAACCTTAATTAAAAAAAAATGCCTTCACCAGATTGGCCAGTAGTCAAAACATCGGAGCATTTTCTTGATTAATGATTGATGTGGGAGGGCCCAGTCCACTGTGGGTGGTGCCATCCCTAGGCAAGTAGTTTTGAGTTGTATAAAAAAAGCATACTGAGAGCAAGCCATAGGGAGCAAGGCAGTAAGCAATGCTCCTCCATGGCCTCTGCATCAGCGCCTGCCTCCAGGTTCAAGTCCCTTCATGACGAAGCCCTTCCCCTCTTCCCTCTGACCCCCCACCCCCACCCAAAGTTGCTTTTGGTCTTGGTCTTTACCATGGCAACAAGCAAACTAGGAGGGTTCCCAGTCTCCATACAGCAAAACTAACAGAGACTCAGCACCTCATTCAAGGACATGCGGAGTGCATATACAGTGCTAGCTCTGCCTAGCTGGTGAGCTTAGGCAATTCCCTGTGAGGAGCTGTCTGGTCTAGCTCGTGACCTTTAGACCCTGGCTGACACTGATGATGCTGGTGATCTGTCCTAGGACACTCATGCCAAAATCGAAGATGTCACCCCATTGCTGCCTCCTTGTCCATTGCTCCCTACAAATCCAGAAACACAAACCAAGGATGGGGTGTGGGAGGGGGTGGGGAGATAGATGGAAGATAGGCAGGAGCCTGCTGCTGGTTTCCGGGCCATGCGGGACTAAGTACGGAGGCAAGCCATGGTCATTTTCCAAGGATGTTAGAGCCACAGATGGAATTCTGAGCTTTTATATGCTAGGCAAGATAAGAAGGTGGCCATCCTCACAGGAGAGGGTGAAAGTAAGGGCTGCATAGTATTTTCCCCGTTGGCTTTCCCCAGGCCTGCCTCTTTCAGCAGGCATTGTGTGCACAGCTGAAGTCCCATTCACTTTTTCCTAGGCTTACTAGGGCCTGGGGCCAGGTAAGGTAGGAAGCCCCAGGCTCTGCTCCTCCCCTGACTCAGGACTCTTAGCAGCTAGAGAAGAGGCTGATGGCTGTGGGTGGGAGCAGGTACTGAGACGTTCTGGATTGCCCCAGAATGGGCACGGGGCGAGGGGCAGCGTGTGTAAAGTGCAAACAGAAAAGCACTGGACTGGAGCAAGGAGGGTCCAAGCTTCTAGTTTCCCAGAAATGTGGATTCTTCCAAAGTTGTTCCCTGAGAATATTTGGCAGCATCCGCTGTGGGGGAGACAGGAGCAGACCAGTGGCTTTGTCACCCACCCTTCTCAGCAGGCAGAGGAGGCATAGCATTTTCTGCTCGTTCTGGAACCTGGCATCTAGGGGAGCTGTTTGCTAGGCTCAAAACCAGGAGAGAAGTCTGGGGAGATTAGAAAGGGGCCACAGACTCACTCTGCTTCTCATCCTCTTATCTAGCATACACACAGACATACAGACACAGACACATACAGATGCACACACATACACACACACTCACACATACAGACATATACAGATAACAGATACCCACATACAAATTCACACACAGACATACACACAGATTCAGACACACACACACAGGCATACACACAGACAGACACATACAGAGTGACACATAGAAACACATACACACAGACACACACACTCAAACTCACACACAGACATACACATAAACTCACAGATGCACACAGATACACACAGAGAGACACACATAGATGCATACACATATATACACAGATACACACAGACACACAAAGACAAACACAGACACACAGAGACAGACACACACACACATAGACACACAAACTAACACACACGGATGCAGACATACATACATACATACATACATACATACAAGTAGACATAGATAAACAGACTCACACACATAGGCAGACAGACCCTTACACACACTAATACACAAACTCAAACACACAGACACATATACAGAGACAAACTCTCTCTCTCTCTCTCTCTCTCTCTCTCTCTCTCTCTCTCTCTCTCTCTCACACACACACACACACACACACACACACACACACACACACAGACAAACTCAGGTCACACTCTCTCTACCTGTGTATCCTACCACTGCTTCCTTGTGCAGGGAAAATTGTAATCTTTTCTGGAATGAACTAACCAATCTGAGAGAATAAATCATCTTTAATCACCCCTGAGCTGCCTTTGAGGAAACTCCAGAGAGGAGGCCAGCCCTTGGTGCGATGGCCCTGGGCCCAGCCAGCCGTTGAGGACAGTCCAGGAGCTGGTGATTGGTGTCCCACCATTGAGATTTGAGAGCTGCTTGCAGCACTTTTGTCTAGTGCTGGGAGCAAGGCGGGGCGGTGTGAGAGACAATTGGAGCTGTTTAGGCCTGGCTCCAGAGCTGTGCCTTGCTTTCCCTGGGGCTGGACTCATCCACCCAGAGCTGCCAGGCAGGATGGAGATGTTGTTTTCTTGCTGATCCCACTAGAGTACAGCAACCAGGATCAATTTTTACAGGCAAATGTTTTCCCTCTGATCAGCAGACCCATCCTAGCTCCCCTGGGTTGAGGCACGTTGGCAGGCCCTGAAGCTCTGGTCCCTCATCTGCTGCTCTCTGGGACCTGGAGGCCTCTGTGGTCACAGCCCTGCTCTGCCTCTAGGCTTGAGCTGGATTCTGAGCTCTGCTTCTGGGGGTGAGTGGGTGACCATCCAGGCTGTTGTGCCAGGAGATCATCTCCTGCCTGCCGTCTCTGTCCCCCACACCACGTCTAAGCTGCTCATGGTGAGTACTGGCATGGATGTCCCTTTCTACCTTTGTTGGCTGTGCCTATCTGAATCACACTTCTGAGAAGTTCTGAGGCATTGGAGACTGCATTGTGCCTTGGCTTTGTGCTGTCTGCAGGGGGGAATCCTAGGGAGGGGCGTCTGGATGGGGTGAGGAGGTAGGATGCTGGGGGTGGGGTCTGCAACTAGTTATCTCAGGAGTAAGGACCCAGAAGTTTCTTACACTTCTCTCTCTCCTGGTTGTATAAAAACACATCTTAAGAGTGTGTGGAAGGGGCTGGGAAGATGGCTCAGTGGTTAAGGGCGCTTGACTGCTTTCCTAGAGGACCTGGGTCCACATCTCAGCACCTACATGGAAACTCATAACTGTCGGTAGCTCCAATTGCACATGGACCAGGAAGGCATGTGATACACATACATACATGAAGGCTGAACACTCGTACACATAGATAACTACATGTAAATAAAATGACTACATGCTAATAAAAGTGCATGGAGGGATGGCCGTGCCAACGTGCCTGCTCTCACAGGGGCTTCAGGTCTCAGAGCCAATGGGTTTTTCCCAACAAAATGATGCTGGCTGAAAGTCTGGAGGGCCACATGAGATTTAGCACTTTTTCAGGCTGTGGCTCTCTACCCTCCACTGTGACGTCACCACCAAGGTTTCTGCCTCCTGGTTACTTCCTTAGGGGTCCCTCTCCCTCAGGCTGCAAGGACAGCCATCAAAATCATCATTTTTTTTTCTAACAATGACAAATCTCATCTGGAATGTATATAAAATAAGACAAAATATGGCTGGGAGTGCTACAGCTTTGGGACTTGGGGACCCTTTTACAGCTGTGCCTTTTGGTGGGATTGCTGTTTCCAGGTTGGGTTTCCTCTAGATGGAGGTCGCAAGGTTGCTTTGCTGAGTGAGTTTAGCTTCCTGTATCCTTCCGTGGGCTCTTCTGTCTCTCGCCTTCACGGCGCTAGAAGGGCAGGCTGTCTAGCTTTCTGTGTGTACCTCTGACCCTGTCTTGTCTGGTGACTGTGAGGGCTTTGCGCATCTCGCTGGCAGTTTCATATGATGAGTGCTTTGGACAAGATAACCTCGAGGTCCTGTCGGGAACATCTCCAACTTTCCAGAGTGTTGTTGAGGGGTCAAAGCTGAAGGATACCTTGACCCCGTTCTCAATAAATCTCAATCACCCTGTCTGAAAATATGAGGCAAGACTGGAGGACCACAATTCTGACTCCTTGGAGGACCCTTTCCTTGCCGCTCAACACTGATGGCAGGGACACTATTTTGTGGGAAGGGTTTCTCAGAACCACTACTGTAATTGGGGATGGGTGGTTCTCAATGGAAAGAGGAGCCGGGCGGTGGTGGCGCACGCCTTTAATCCCAGCACTCGGGAGGCAGAGGCAGGCGGATCTCTGTGAGTTCGAGACCAGCCTGGTCTACAAGAGCTAGTTCCAGGACAGGCTCCAAAACCACAGAGAAACCCTGTCTCGAAAAACCAAAAAAAAAAAAAAAAAAACTCAATGGAAAGAGGACATCCTGTGCCTTGTAGGAGATCCAGCAGCATCCCCTGCCTCTGTCTGCTAGATACCAGTAGCATCTTGATTTGTGGCAACCAAACTGACTCTAGACATTGCCAGAGGACCTCCTAAGGCAAAAGTACCCCTAGAGGAGAATAGTGGGTCTACTCAGGGTTGCTGCTGGACATCTATTCTCCCTGGATCTTTGTATGTCCTTGGCCCTCATGACACTGGGTCTGTCATGGTTTCTGTGACACCTGTGCTCTGGGCTTTGGGGAATCTTGTTCATGATCTTACCCATTCTAGGCTGAAGAGTTATTTCTGGTCTTCCCCGTGGTCACTAGACTTCCCAGTGGAAATGTGGAGGAGTGGCTTCGGGTGCTGGCTGGGCGTCTCCTCCTAGGAAGTGTGAAGTCTGGCAGGACAGCCCATCTCAAGGCTACCTCTATCCCTGCCTGTCACTTCCGGAAGCCAAAGTGTCACCAAGGCCAGGACAGGTACAGAGCTGTGTAAATGGTGTGGAGCTCTGTCTGCACAGCTGGCTGAATGAGCCAAACATCCTCTTACGCACAGTGAAGAAGTACCAGTTGAACCAGGGGTGGAGGCGCATGCCTGTAATACCAGCATGTGGGAGGTAGAGGCCGTAGAGTTGGGAGTTCAAAGCTAGCATTGGCTACATAGAAAGTTCAAGATGAGCACTGGTTACATAAGACCCTGTCTCAAAAAACAGCAAAGAGCTAAAAAGAAGAAGAGGAATAAGAAGGAGAAAAGAGAAGGAGGCTGAGACAATGACAGTCACCAATCGAGGGGTTTATGTGCCTTCCTCGGATTGTGTTACCCTTTCATACAAAATACTTCTGAGGAAGCATAAGCAAGGACCAAGCAACCTTTTGACTCTCCAGGAGGACTCCATGGAGGAGATGTTCAGATGCTGTAATCCAAGGCACAGGGAGCAGTGTGGCACATGTACATGCATGTGCATGCACAACTCCAACTCACTGTGAAGAACTTGGATCTTTTTTTTTTCTTATTTGGTAGTGCATTTGAGAGGCAGGAAGGATAGGTGGCTCACGGGTCCCTTTTTCCTGCCTTCCATCCACTGCACTCAAATGTGTCTCCAGAGCTGACACATTGGCACCGAGTAAGGACTTACAGACAGCCCCCGATTTCAGGCAACTTACAGCCAGGCTCTGATTTGTGGAATGAGGCTGAGAGGTGCTTCAGGTGCCACAGAGGAGCAAATCATCTGCTAATCAGCCCGCTGGGCTTCTCGGTGCCCATGGGATCCACTTGGGCACAGTTGATTGCGAGGATGCCTGATTCTGGCAGGTGAGAATCCTAAACAAACAGCTGCTAAAGAACTGGGACCGGAAGTGATGGGACAGTGCTTCTGGAGGCTAGGTAACCCTGACGAGCATGGCATACTGTCCAGACAGCTCAGGTCCGCATGGCCTGTGCCCAACTTCATGGGGTCTGTCCCACGCAGCAGTTACTTCAGGGCCTCTTCCCTTTCTATGGCTTTCTTTCTCCCTCAGTGAGCTGATTTTCTCCAGACAGCTTGAGGGGAAAGGGAACAAGGAGAGAAATCTCACCAGATGGGCAGCTTCAGGGCCATATACAGCTCAACTTTCAGCTTGTAGGGTGAGGGTCTGCTGAGGTGAGGGTTTACAAACCCCTGTCCCAGGGACAGAGCTGACCTCCACTGGGGCTTTGAGTGCTTTGGATCTGCTCTTGGTAACTTCTTGGACTGGTGTAAGACTTGCTCAAAGTGATCCAAAGATCAAAAGGTTTTCTTGAGGTCCAGAGGCCCAGAGTGCTCCCACAGAGGATAGGCACAGGAAGTGCGCTCAGAACTCCTGATAGGCTGGTGTAGAGTCTGCCCAGGTTCCAAGTGAGGACGATGCCTCTGCAGGCACAGTGCAGCCCTGTGTGGTCCTTCTACACTGAGTTTAGATGACACCAGTAACAGATTCCAAACTCCAAGTCCTTCCTGGTCTGCGTGGCTTCTGGGAAGCAGCAGAGAAATGAACCCTTTCATCCGAAACTAGATGGGACTGAGGAACCATGAAGCAGGCAGTCAGCAGGTGTTCTGGTCAGATGCCAAAGGGTTTCTTCCTTGATTGGAACAGGGAGAGAGATGTGCCAGAGTGAGGGCAACATGGGGCCCGAGGGATTTGGGCCCATGCTGTGCCACTCAGTAGAGGCCTGCTGTCTTTCCCAGCCACGAGGTCTTAGGCAGAAAGCTTTCCCAGGTGCAGTTCCTCATAGGAGGTACTAGTAGGAAGGTCTGTTACCTGGGGGACAGAATGCTATGTTCATTGCTGAATTAATTTCTTTCTCCAATTCGCAGTGAGTGCTTACTAGTCCTATGTGGGGTGATGTCCAACTTCCTGTAGCTCATGGGCACTGAAGACAAAGACAGAGCCGTGCAGCGGGCAGGGTGGGGGATATGTGGGCACACACCCTTACATCACAAATCCAGATATGAGATAAACTGGTTTTCTGGCTTTCCTCCAAACAGAGCTCTCTGAGCCCTACCCCCAAGGCCTTCAGCAGATAACAGATGTAGGGGGTCAAATCACAGCTGGAAGCAACATTGCCCCTGGCTCCCAAGTCCTATGGAGCCTTGCTAATCTCTGCCCCACTGCCCTGATTGTTTACTCTGGGTTAATTGCTTTCCATAATCCGTTAACTCCCCCATCTTCTACTCTCTTCTACTGCTTCACTTGGGGGCAGACATCTCCTTGGTGTCCTCAGGGACACTCCAGTGAGACTCCCGTGGGTCCTTGCCTCTTAGTTCACCCTACACTGGGGTTTCATGCTAGAGCTGGGACCAGGCAGTCCTGTGTCCCTGGGAAGGAGGCTACAGGGGCCTGGGTCTGCCATCAGATCCCCATCGCTTCAGCTTCTTTGTATAGAAAATGAGGAGTTTTCTAGAGTGGCTGATCCCACAGCGAGGACCCTGGAACTGCAGGAGCAGCATGGGGGGATTTGTTAGAGAGTTCAGAGGTCAAAGTAGGGGTGGGAGTACCTACCTGTACTCTTAGCCCTAGGGAGGCTGAGACGGGAGGATTGCCCCAAGTTAGATGCTACTCTAGAGCTACATAGTAAATCCTAGCTCATAAAGATAGATAGGTAGACAGAGAGAGAGAGAGAGAGAGAGAGAGAGAGAGAGAGAGAGAGAGAGAGAGGCAGACAGATATCTGGGCTCAGGTCCAGCAAACAGGTTGTCATGTCCCTCTGGTGATGCAGAGACAGCGGGGGTTGGACTGCTTGGTCCCCTCTGGGGGTCCCCATGATCTTAGTTCCACTATCCATTCTCTCATCCTCTCCCAGCTTGCAACTCTGATGACTTGCAGAAGTCCTGTGACTATATCCTAGACCTCTGACAGTTATCTTAAGGGAGCCATTAAATTCTCATATGCTCTCAAAAACCCCACCATGCTCTTGCTCATGTCTCTCAACCACTCAGCTCCTCGAGGCCTGGCCTGCTCCCTAGATGGCCTCCCAACCTCTTGTTTTATATAGGACCTTTCCCATTCTCACGGACAGTGCCGCCAAGTTTGGGAAAGAACGTCACAGGGCTTTTGAAGAGGATGGAGCAGATACAGGGGTTAATTTTGGCTGGGAGTTTTTCCAGGGCTAGTTTATGTCCCTCTCAGTCTTTTTCTAGAGGAGGCTGCTGAGGTGCCCTCCCTCCCCACCCCCTGCACGTGCAACCAAATGAGCAATTGGGAGTATCCGGCGCTTGCAGCCCCCTGAGAAGTGTGTAGCCTCCCAGGATGCTATAGCATAAACACTCCTGCCCTTTCAGTGCCTGTGGTAAAAGCTGGGCAGGGATTTTCGTGCTGCCTCACCTGGGTCCCCAGAGGGACAGAATGCCCTAACATCTTTCTCCTGCTGCTGGCATTTAGCCCATTGCTGAGTTAATCCAAGCAATCCGAATAACAGGTTTGCAGGGAGAAGACCTCTTGAGACCCTCAAATCCTACTCTCTGGGGTGCTGATAACAAACTAAGAATCCCGTCTGGCCCCCTGCAACCATTCAAACACGGTACGTTCAAGCCAGTGTGGCTGAATTCTGCAAAGACACCAAAAGAAACAGAACATTCGTGTGTATCCCCTGAGAACAGGCATCCAGGAGGAGGAACTGGTCTGTGGTTTCAGGTTTAGAAGGGATCCTTTCTCCTACTGCCCACCCCCAAGGCTTCCCCTTCCTGAGTCTTCAGTCTCTTTTTTCCCCTGTTGTTAGGTGGAGGGGCCACAGTCTCCCGCAGGTCGTGAAATGCCAACCCCAGCTGGCTCTATAAGATCAGGCTCCCTATTCCTTTTCTGCCGCTTCTGCGAGGGCCTGGGCCCCAATGTAGACCTCTCCGGGCCTCTGTGCGGTCTCCAAGGAGCCTGGAAGAAATGCAGTGTGAGAAAACAGCCTCCCTGCCCTTCCCCCACCGTGCTCTTCTTGTCCGTGTCTCCCACCCACTCAGCTCCTTGAGGCCTGGCCTGCTCCCTCGCTGCCGTCCCAGACTCATGTTTATGCAGGAACGCTCCCATTCTCATGGGAAGTGCATCAAAGTTTGGGAAAGAATGTCAAACCGCTTTTGAAGAGGGTGGAGCGAATGCAGGGTTATAGGGTTAACTTCAGCTGAGAGATTTTCCTGGCTGAGTGGATGCCCCTCGTGTGTGTGTGTGTGTGTGTGTGTGTGTGTGTGTGTGTGTGTATGCTCGCGCATGTCTTCAACACGGGGAGAGAGTGAAGGGCAAACACTCAAGACTCACTCCCACTCTCTATATACCCCTCTGGAGCTCACCTCAGCTCCAGTGACCTTTATACCTTGTTTGGGGGACACCAGCAGGGGCTTACATTGGATTTAAACATTCTCTGGTTCATGGGTGAAATGAAGCATATTTTTTTTGTTTATATATATTAGAAAAAAATGAAAATATGTGTGAGATTCTGGCCTGGGCAACTTTCACAAGCGCGGGGATCCCTATGCTTTTGAAACATGAAAGTGGGTGAATATCATTGATTTAAATAAAATCTGGAATCATAGTTGGTGGATGTGCCAAACTGCACGCTACAGGTTGCTCTGTTAGTAATTCCGAGAGCACCTGTCCCTTCCGAAGTGTGGTGGGTCCCTCCCTCCCTTCTGACAGTTTGTGAGTAGTGGCCAAAACCTTGAAGAGAAAAATCCGTCAGCAGCACGTTCTGGTGTAGGACAAAAGACAGCCTTATGTTTTCTGATGAAGACAGACAAGTCCTTGTTGCCAGCCCAGGAATTGTGGGAAGTTGGGGAAACCTTCAGACTGCAGTGCACACAATTTGCTCACTAGAACGTCAGCTAATCACATTCACTCCCTTAGCCCTCACCTGGACTCCTTGCTGATTCTTCTTCTTTTTATTGTCCTGAAGACTGAAGAGTTGCCTACCCCAAGACAAGCTTCCCTTTCTTTTCACATGTTAATTTATTCCTTGATTTGTAGCATGTTTTTCCAAATGTGAGCCGGTGTCTTTCACATGTAGCAGGGGTCTGAGGAGACAAAATGGAACTCTAGTGTCATGTGACCACCTCGGGAGGGGATCGGCTTGACAGACACCCTGGCCTTCTGGGGGGGGGGGCAAACCACTGTCTGCAGCTTTGCAATGATGGGCACCTGCGGACTTGGAGGGTGATTTCCCAAATGTCACGGGCACCCCCCTGCTCCCTCTCCAGTGATCTTCATTCCCCCGTCCAGTACTTTCACAATGATTTCAATGGCTGAGGACAAGACTTTCCCATTTTTTTCATTGAAGTAATCACTTTATTTTCTTCTATACTTATGAGTGGAAATGTACTATGATTCCCGGGAACAATCGATTTTGTTCTGTAGGTCGTTTAGAAAGGAATGTCAAACAAGTTGCATCCTCACGCACACACAGGAAGATTGATGGAGCCTGTCTGCTTTTAAATCCTATGGCATGTTTTTTAGAAAGAGTTTGGACTCATTAAAACACCCTATTCTAAGCACTGCGTTCATTCTAAAACAGTTTAGGATCCAGAATTGTAACTGAAATCATATATTTTTCCCCCTTCTGTATTTTTCTCCTTCACATTTTCATCCACATCCCTGGGGGATTCCCATGCTGGGCAAATTTAGAATAAAATCTACTTTGCGCTCTCCTACTCAGTGGCTTCCCTTGTTGTTATTCTTTTTTTTTTTTTTCCTTTGGTTTTTTGAGACAGGGTTTCTCTGTGGTTTTGGAGCTTGTCCTGGAACTAGCTCTTGTAGACCAGGCTGGTCTCGAACTCACAGAGATCCGCCTGCCTCTGCCTCCCAAGTGCTGGTATTAAAGGCATGTGCCACCACCGCCCCACTTCCTTGTTGTTATTCTTGAAGAAAAACATGTGCATGTGCCTGGAATCCCACCATGGGTCTCTGCTGCAGGAGAGATGCCCGAGAGCTCCAGAGGCCCAGCTATGGGCCCAAACCAACCCTGGACAGACACCAATCCTTAGGTCAGCAGCTTCTGATTGACAAAGGGGAGGGAATAATGGCTTGGGAGACCCTTCTCACAATGACTCCACCCCTCCCAGTCATACTGGGAGTTCTGGGGGCTCCCAAGCGCTTTGCCTACAGTAGCTACCAGGGTGGGGAGGTTGAGCACATGGGGATGGTGTGGGGGTTTAGAGCCTTTAGAACATATCTGCAGCCCTCAAAGGGTCCCTCCCTGAGCCTTTAGACCATGCCTGCAGCCCCAAACCCTGGGGACTGGCCCAGGGTTTGGAATGGGTTTACAGGACCGCTTGGGAGAGTCAGTAGCAGAGAAAATCCCTTTAGTGGTTCCTGTAGGAGGGAGAGGGTGGCCTCCTTCAGCCCTGCCTGCTGCTATTTGCTGCTCTACACAGCAAACCAGAGTGTGAGGCTGATGAGTTAATTTCCTACCAAAGCCAAACTGGGGGCGACCTTCCCTCCTTCTCTGTCCTTCCCCCTCTCCCTGCCGCTTCCCTTCCTTGCCTCCACAGCAGGCAAGGAAGCCAAGGGAGCAGTCTGTTGTGCAGTTACTAGTGTTAGGCTGAGGGAACGGCTGGCAACAGCTCCTGTCTGACTCCATTGTTGTCTGGGTAACTTCAGGAGCCTCAGCCTCCTGATTTTGCTGACATTGCCGTGACAGCCCACATCATTAAGCCGAACCCCACAACTCTCCACACCCAGCACAACACAAACGTGTGAGCTGTTGTTCTGAAAGCTCACGGAAGCCCCAGCTCCCTGTCCTTCCATGTGCTCCCATTGTACCTAAAAAGTAGTCTAAAAAGTTACCGCGAGCAGGGACCATGACAACAGGCTTTGGCCAGCCAGACATGGCAGAGTTCAGAGCCTTACAAGGGACACTAAAGGAGTGGGGTTGTTCACCCCAAAGAACAGCCCCAAGGAGAAGGGACCACAGAGACAACATGAGTGAGTGGATCCTGTTAAAGCTTGGCTTTAATTTTCTTTTCATTTTTAAGCTTTGAAATATTGTTAAGAGCAAATCAGAAAGGCATTCAAAGTAGGCATCTTGGTAATGGAGTATGCACAAACTTAGCCTCTTTTCACCCATATCCAGGTCAAGTCAAGAGAGAATCCTGGCAGCTAGTTCTAGAAGTTTCTCTGGGCTCCTATCTCTACCTTCTCTCGCCCCAAGGTTGTTAGACCTCCATGTGTGTCTTTCCAAGTTGGTTTGTTCATCTTAACCCTGTATTACATAGAGAAGGCAAAACTTCATGTCCACAGCTCAGAATAACACACGTCACAGCACACCTACAACAGAAAAGATTCAAGTTAGACCATTAAAGGAATTTCTAGCATTTAAAAGGACTAGAAATTGGTGACCTAGTGACAGAAAGAAAAAAAAAATGAAGGGAAACCTCCATATCCTTGAGATGACACAGGTGTGGTTTTACCAGGGGTCAGAGATGAAGGAAGAGGTCATCCAGGGGCTGTCTTCCAAGAATGAGGCTGGCTATGCAGCTGAGGGGTCTGTAATTGAGTGGGGGATGGAGACCCATGGTCACTTCATCCTGCAGTAGCTCTGTCTGGCCAGCCTGAGGCTGCCTGGGTCTGGATCCCCTCCTTCTGTGGTTGGAGGCATGCTCTCACTCCCGAAGCCTTTAATCCTGCCTGAGACTCTCAGAGAGAGTGATTCTCCAGAGAGAATGACCGGCTGGTGGACAGGCCTGGGATCCGAGCCCACCCCATTCCCGGGTGACCAGGGCAGCCGAACAAACACAGTCTGGCCTCAGGCCCAAGAGACACCAGGCAAGGTGCCTGGAGGAAATGGGGCAGTGGAATACGAAGAAAGTGAATGGTCTCCCCGCTTTCTTTCCATTCAGTGTGTGGTTTCCATGGGGCCCCAAGTGTGTTTATAGGCAGGAGACCCGGGGGTGGAGGACTCTGGGGGATCTGGGCTGCAAGGGAACAAGAAAGGGGAGGCTGGGAGGGGAGGGAGAAGCCTGAGGCACTTAAAAAAAAAAACAAGCAAAAAGTTGGCTGTTGAATGCTTTTTGCTAACCATAGTCAATTCTTAATCACCCCCGTAATGGGAGGCAGCAGTGGCAAGAATGATTCAAAGCACCAAATAATCCCAAACCATTTAAAGGACATGATTTTTAAGAGAGAGAGAAGGAGGTTTTCCTTCCTAATGATGTCTGGCTCAGGCTCATGTTCAATGAGGGAAGTATTAACTGTGAGCTCCCCAGGGGCCAGGGCTTATTTAACATGTTTATACATTATTTAGGGTTCACGTTTTCTGATTTTATGAACTGGTGCTGGAACGGAGGCTGTCAGGCCTCTCAAGGACTGGGTACTCCTTAGAGGAAGTCCCTGAGAAAGAGATAAAGGCAACATAGAGATGTGAGATTAACTAGTATTGGCACTGGGGTGGGGGAAGGGGTCCCCACCTGTGTCCCCAAACCTGTGGCTCAAAGGAACTGTGATGTCCGTGCTAAGGTGGGTGTCTTGTGGGTGTCTTGTGGCTCCCAGCATCTTCCGGAATTAAGTGCGCTCCAGGCCCCAGCAGGAGGGTCCCTGCCTGCACACCTGTCGCTCCTGCCATGCTCCTGAAGTGACCTGTCACACTCTCCAGCTAAGACAAAGCCTGAGACCAGGCTTCTGGCTTGAGTTTCTCCATCTGTTTATGCCACACTGAATCCTGGCTGCCACCCAAACTTGCCTCTTGCCTCCTTCTGCAATGTGACTTCTAGCTATGGCCAGGGTTCTGTGATTTCCGGTGTGTTCTCTCCTCTTTTCCCGGGAGCCTTCCCTACGCACTGCTAGAGCATCCTGGCTGTGAGCCTCTCCCTGTTTGGATCAAGCTCTGCTGAGCAACAGCCAAGGTGTTCCTGTCTCCCTCTGGCTCAGATGCCTCCGGAGCCTCCAGAGCCTCCAGACACAGCCTGTCTGTGGTGTGGGCTGTCCAGGTGTTAGCTGAGATGAGTGGGAACTTCCTCTGGAGGAGGTAGCTCCGCTTGGATCTAACACTCAGGGTCAGTCAGGTCTGGTGGCTCACACCTGCAGATTCCAACTGCAGATTCAAGGTCAGCCTTGCCTTAAAGACATGATGGTAACAATCACAGTAGCAACAATTCTGTGACTCTACTACGTGGGTGAAACGCTCAAAATGGCATTTATTCATTTCTTTTAAATTTTACGAGTGTAGGTGTGCATATTTATGTGAGTATTTGCCACATATGTGTGGTTGCCCACAGAAGTCAGAGGAGGGTGTTGGAGCTCCTGAAACCAGGGTTCCTGACGTGGATGGTGGGAACTGAACTTGGGTCCTCTAGGAGAGCAGTGAGTGCCCTTAACCACTGGGTCGTCTCTCCAGCTCCAATCTTCATTTTTAGTTTTTAATGTATGTGTTTTTGCCTGGATATTATGTATGTGCACCAAGTGCATGCAATGCCCACAGAGTCCAGAAGGGGGCATGGGATCCCCTGGAACTGGAGTTACAGGTGATTGTGAGCTTCCAGGTGCTGGTGGGACCCAAACTTGGGTTCTCTACAAAAGCAGTAAGTGCTCTTAGCTCTGAGCCATCTCCCCAGCTCCAACATGAGGACCTTATGCCGAGAGAGATAGTACAGACACAAAAGGACACATACTGCAGATCCCGCTGGAATGCAGTACTCGGAAGACACAATCAACGACAGAAATAGAACGGCGTGAAGCGGGGGCGGTGGAGTGCGGAGTTGCAGTTTCACAGGCATAGGGATTCAGCTCGAGAAAAACGAAAGGCTTCAGAGAAGGACAGTAACACAGCTTTGTGAGTGCGCTCAGTGCCACCGAACTGTGCATGAAAAAGAGTGAAATGGTTGCTTTTGTGTTCTTTATATTTTGCCACAATGAAAACAATAACAGTGATTTGACCCATTGCCCTGCCTCTGGGAGGAACACTGCTTGTGGGAATGATGGGCATTGACCTTGCAGCCATGCAGAGAAGGTGGATTACTCTGTTTAGCCCATAATCCCGCACACTCAAAATCAGAGAAAGCATCCATAGGCCTTGAGGCCCACACCATAGTGAGTCTCTTTGGACTTGAGATGGCTTTTAAAATGTCATGAGTCATGTGCCATGGTTTAAGGAGGAAATGGGCTGGGAACCCATAACACATTGGATAAACATGAGGGCCTGAGTTGAGATTCCAGAACCCATGTAAAACTGAGTACCGTAGCGAGTACCCGTAATTCCAGTGTGGAGGGGAGGCAGAGGCAGGAGAATCCCTAGAAAGTCACAAGCCCCCTAGTCTGGTATAGACAGCTGTAAACAGCAAGAGGATCTCTCTCAAATAAGGTCGGAGGTTGGGATCGATCCAAGGCTTTCCTCCAACCTCCTCACTCGTGAATACTGCAAATATAAAAGAAGAAAATCAGAGCAATAGGGCAGAGCTGGCCCCCATCCACCCGACAGGCTCCATCTAATGGGGCTACAGACACCCATCACACAGCCCAGCATCCCTGACCGCCCACCATGGCCTCCATTCCTGGCTGCTTCCACAGCATCCCTGAACCTAGTCCTATATTTAGCTTATACCAGCTCTGGGGGTTACAAGCTCCATATAAGTTAACTACCTGCTGTGTAAATAGCACTTGCTTTCATTTGTGCTAATGCTGCCTTTTGTCTACTTCTGGGGCCGCCCTTCCCCCTCGCTCTGATTGCAAGCAGGCACTGGGAGGCCAAAGCCACATGTCTCTCAGCCACAGCTTCAAGAGCAGAATTCACAGTTGGGACATCCCCCTCCTGTGTACTTCCTGAATGGAGTCAAAGTGTTCACTCTTGCCCCAGAGAGGCAATCCCTTGCAGGAAGGACAGGCTGTACACACAACCTGGAGAGAACCATGTTTCACAGAGTCCGGCTACCTGACTGGTCAGTTTGACAAACCCAGGGAGTGAAGCCAGGGCTTTCGGGGGAACATTCTGGACTCCTCTCCATGATTATGACTTCACTTATTTTTTGCCAAATGTGTGCCCTCACATATGCAGGGTACTGCAAAGCTGGCCCTGTTATGTGGGGGGTATTTGTCTACCACATACACAGCTGACTGACATTTTGTCATTTGGGAGGTTTTGATGTCATCCCCATAGCCTGCTAGACCCTGCTAGTCCCTTTCACCGTTCACAAAAGACTAGCTCATTATTTCCTTCTTCTTTGAGGTGGGAGCAGGGGTGCGTGTCAAGACAGGATTTCTCTGTGTAGCCTGGCTGTCCTGGAACTCACTCTGTAGACCAGGCTGGCCTTGAAATCACAGAGATCCATACTGCTTCCTTCTTTAGAGAAAAAAACAAAACAAGCAAAAAGCAATAGGAGGGGACACTCTTGCCACAAAATACTTGTGGAGTCAAAGAACAATTAGAAGAAACTGGTTGGTTGGGGTATTTCTTCTTGGTGGGCTTGCCTTACTTTGCCATTAGAGTGATAAGGAGTCTCTGCTCGTGTCCTCGATTTATAACTCTTCAAAGACCTGGGGACATGAGTTTTTCCTATTCTAACGTCTAACCTGTTTTATCTCATTGTCTGTCCTTCAGGCTGTGGAGCCTAGTCCATTATGATTTCTTTTCTTTCCTTTTTTTTTCTATCTTTTTTCCTTTTTCCTTTATTACTTTATTGTTTTGCAAGGTTGGGGGTTGTCTGCATGTACTGTATACCATGTGTGTGTAGTGCACTTGGAAATCGGAAGATGGCATCAGATCCCCTGGAACTGAAGTTAAAGTCCTGAGAGACCATGTGGGTGCTAGGGATTGAACTCATGACCTCTGGAAGAGTAACCAGCACTCTGACCACTGGGCCACAGCTCCAGCCCCTCTATCCTTTGTTTGCAGAGAGTTCTTTACCTCTGACCACCTGCTCTCTGGAGCCCCTCCCTTGCTGCTGTGTAAGAGGATGAAGGCTGGGCAAGAGCTGGGCAGGCCTAGGTGAAGAAAGGCCAAGGAGTGTTTGAGGTCACGTGGGAGGGTGGCTACAGAGCATCTCAGAGCTGGGGGTCCATCAGCAAGTGACTGGAGCTGCCATAAGGAGCCACCTGCCGCCATTTCTTACTTGACTGTCCCCCTTCACTGGGGTAAACAGAGCACACATTTTTGAGCACCTTCACCTTGCATCAGGTGCTAAAGGTGACATGTCCCTGGAGGGAGCTTGCTCTGCCCTCTGCCCTCTAGAGGGCTTGGCAGGGATCTCACCATCCCTGGCCGATACCTCTGTCCGCTGCTGCCCTTGGTCTTTCCAGGTGATTCACAGTGCTGGTGCTGGGACCTAAGCCACAGCCCAGTTTCTGGTTGAGTCATCCCCTTTCCTTTCCCATTTGGTACCCAAGCGGCCGTTAGATTTTTGTTGTCGTTGTTTTTTCACGGGGTGACATAACTGACCCATGGACCACAGCCATATATTAAAAATCAAGCAGTGTCATAACAGGCTTCTACTGCCTAGGATCGATTTTTCTTCCTTTCTGAAGGTGCTTGGGATGCGGTGCAGGTCCCCTACAGCCCTGTGCCCTGCCTCCCCAGCTGGCCTGTGTGCATTCAGCTGCTGGCTTCCCTTCCCCAGCTGAGTGAGCGCTTCTTTTCAGGAGCAGCCTAGTGCAAGCGGCTTCCCAAGCCATGATCTCATCGGTGTGTGAGGCCAAGCACGTCCACGCTACCACCCCACCGCTACCACCCCACCGACACACACGGAAGACTGCCCGAGGGCTGGTTTGGGGTGGTTTCAGGGACACCTGTAGCTCTGGTTGCTGTTTGTCTGCAACCTACCTGCCGATCCTTACCTGGGACCAGACTGTGGGCTAGCTCCCCATTATCGGAGCCCCAGGGACACAGTCTGGCTGGAGATGCCTTCCTGCCTACGCTCTTACCTCCAGCGTTCCTTTAGTGAGTGCCAACGCACAACCTCCCAAAGAGGGTCCATGGGGCCCTCGGATGGGGACCATCTTGAGTGATGCTGAGAGTGTTGGCTGCTGGGCTCTTTGCCAGACCTGAGGCTTCAGAATCGGGGTGGGGGATGGGGAAGGGATCTGTATTTTAAGGAGTTCTCCCAAGTGATAACCCTGGGGTCTTAATGTTGAGATCCGATGATTGTCATTGTTAGTTTTATATGTATATTAGGCTGAGCCACGGTTAAGCCTGGGTGTTTGGGTATTTCTGTGAAGGTATTTTGTTTAGATGAGATTTAACATTTAAATCATTGGAACATGAGAGGCTACTTGACCCAGGCAGTGGTCCCTGTTTCCTAGCCCTGGCTTTTCTCTGGGTAGAGGGTTTCATACCTACTGCCTATCACAGAATAACACTTAATTTTAGCATCACTAGACTTTGCAAGCACAAATATAGAATTAGCTGGATGTGGTGGTACATGCTTTGAACCCCAGCCCTTGGGAGGCAGAGATAGAAGGATCACTGTGAGTACCAGGCCAGTCAAGGATACAAAATTAAAAAAGTAAAATTAAAAAAAGAAAGAGAAGAAAAAGAGGAACGAATGGATTCCAGAAAGCAATAATATTTTAGTTAAGTGTGTTTCATTCAATACTTGGAATATACTCACCACTGAAAACTTGTCATTTAGCTATTATTTAAATTTTATCTGGAAGTTACAGCTCTGGCCACTTGCTCTGTAGCCTGGAATCAGAGCTTGCTTCCTGACTCATGGCCTTTTTCAAAAGGTTTTCTCCCGTGCGGTTTCCTTGCATCCTTTTGTGGAAGGGATGGGGAGGCAGAGCATCACCACCGTCACCATCACCTTCATCCCCATCCCCATCCCCAGTGCACAGCGGGAGCTGAGGCTTGGAGGCTGTCAGAGCTTCCCAGCTGGGATCAGAGCAGCCCTGGCTGCACAGTGCAACCACCTGGAGGGCTTTTAAATCACTCACATGTTTGTGCGATGTGTATGATGTCTGCAACCTACTTTGAAATGCATCAAAAAATGAAATGGTTGAATGCACGGTAGAGGGATGATGGATAGATATGATAGAGAAGACATAGCAAAATGTTGATGATAGAATCTGGGTGGTGACGGTACAGGACTCACTCTGCTATCTTTTAACTGCTTTGTGGGCTTAGAAATATTTCTAATATAATGTTAGAAGGAAGAAAGGGAGGGGGAGGAAGCACCAAAAAGCAAATGAATTTGTATGCATGACTCCCTTCCCATGCCAATTAAATCCAAATCTCTGCAGGTCAGGTTGGAGCAGCTTTATTTTATTTTATTTTTTTTCAGCTGCCCAGGTGATCTGATTGAGCTCCGTATACTCAGTGCCACTTGTGGGGTATAAGTAAGTTCCTTTCATCAGTGATCCCCCAAATGAGGGTGAGGTTGGTTGAGGCAGATTCTACTAGCCTGTCTCCAGAGTTCGGATGCAGTAGGTCTGTGTCTGGGACTAATTTGCATTTTAAACAGTTGCCAGGAAATGCAAATGTTGCTGGTGCTGGTACCACGCTTTGAGAAGAGCTGCCCACTTGTGCTGGGAGCAGGTAAGCCACATGCTGCACCTGTTGGCAGAGGGAGCTAGATTCCGAGAGAGGCTGGCATCTGTCAGAGCCTTGGAGGGCAGGGGTTCTCATTGGAGGAGGGCCATTCTAGTCAGACAGCTAGGTCTGTTTGTGATGAGGAGGTAAGGACAGAGGGAGATGAGGAGACAGGTTTGTGCCAGATGGAAAGGGCCTTGCTATTCAGGGCATTTGGATTTGATGGTGTCAGCAGTAGGGAGCTGGTGGGGGTTTTTCAGCAGCCGAGTAATGTGCCCGAATTGTCACTGGCTCGTTGTCCTGGCAGCTCTGTGTACAATGGGATGGAGAAGAGAGAGGAAAGATAGAAAGTAGACCGAGGAGGCTATTGTGAACGCCTGGAGTGAGAGATGGAGGACCCACGTTGTCACAGCACTAATAAGGATGATAAAATAATAGCTGACATTTATCGAGTGCTCTCTAGATGCCAGACAGTGCTGTGTGCTTTTGCAAACATTATCCTTGCATCTTCGAAACTGCTCAGTGTTCTCTTCCAGATGAGGAAACTAACTCAGAGAAGTAAAAACAGATAGCTGGGCTAGGATTTGAGTCTTCAGCGATGACCCAAGCTGAACCTGGGAAGAAAGAGGGTGGTGAGAACGAGGTCTCAGCATCCTTTTGTTGTTGTTGTTTGGTTTTTCGAGACAGGGTTTTTCTGTGTATCTCTGGCTGTCCTGGAATTCACTCTGCAGACCAAGCTGGCCTCGAATTCAGAGAAATCCACCTGCTTCTGCCTCCCAAGTGCTGGGATTAAAAGGCATGCCCTACCATGCCCAGTGGTCTTTGCATCCTTAGAGAAGCATGGCTCAGAGTTTGTGTCCTTCCTTTCTCTGTCCAGGCTGAGGCTTGATCCGAGAGAGGTACAACTAACAGTGAGCATCTTCTGCCTTTTCCATTCACGCACAGCGGCACTGGCTCCAGTCACACAGGCAGGAACCAGCAAGGCTGCCTTCCACCCTGCCTCAGCCCAGCGGGAGCCCTCCTCTTCACCTCTCCTCCTGTCCAGCCCTTCCCAGGGCTGCCCAAACGCCACACCTGCAGCCACTCACGTGAAGCTTCCAGGAGGATGTGGCATGGCTTCTCTTCTAGCTTCCAGGCCCCTGCTTTCCTGGGGACCAAGCAGAGGCCATTTGTAGGCACTATGGACTTTCTTCTAGCAGATCTCTCTAAAGGCTGTTCTGTCCCCAGGCTGTCCCAGCAAGGCAAAGGGGAGTAGAGTGAGCCTAGATGCAGGTCTGCACATAGAGAGCCTGTTGGCTTTCTTACAACTGAGCTTCATGGATGTGGTGCCAGATTGGAAGAGAGGCATTCAGTAAGTACTGGGGGAGGGAGGGATTTGTCAGCCCTTGCCCGTCTTTCTGTCTCAAAGAAGGGCTGCTTTGACACCCAGTCAGAAAGTGTCTCACTGTACTTCTCATCAATCCCCTTTTGCTACTTCTAGTCCCGTTATCTGGGCTTAGGGCTCCCTGCTCTGCCCTTACCGAGCCTTATAACCTGCTGGCCTTCTAGGCACTTTCACTTGAAGGGTCTGTGGGCTGGAGCTCTGTCAAGTGCACATCTCTGTGTTTAGGGATGTGTTTGGGACAGGAGTGGGGTGCAGTCCCAGACCTAGCCTTCCTTCAAACCTGTCTCTTACCTCTCCATGCAGGATGTAAGGGGTCCCTTGGGTCAGAGGCCTGGGATGGGAGCCATTCCGAGAAAGACTGCTGAACAATGGGCTGGACTAGGCTCTGTTCTCCTTCCCAGCCTGTCCTCATCAACCGGCCACCTGCAGCCTCCCCACTCCCAGGCTGTGGCACGTGGCATGTGTTGGGAACAGATGGGGAGGGGTGCATGGGCTCCTTCTCCCAGCTGCCCTCAGCCAACCATTTGCTCTCCAGATGGACCTGGGCACTGTGGGGGTGGAAACCCATCACCAGCCAGCCCAAAGCAGTGCCCTGATGAGCTGGGACACAATTATGCTTTAGGAGTTCAGGAATCTAAGTTTACAGCTTCATTCCTACCCCAGACCAGGAATTCTGCTTTGTAAAGAAAGTCACCTGGCCTCCAGGAGAAGATTTCTACAGCGTTTGTTTTCTCTTCCCCTCCCACACCTCTCCACCTGGGCTCCATACGGTCTCCCTTCCCAGGAGCCTGCTGCCCACGATGTTCAAGCATCACCCAGCTCCATCGCAGGCTGAAGACCCCCAGACACATCTCTGTCATTTTATCGATTGCAGCCAAGGTCACCCTAACAGCGATAACATAAAGTCCAAAGGAAGAAGCTCCGTTTCACACCCTTTGCAGATGACCTGGTTTCAGTTCATCTTGCTTTCTGGTCCCCGTCCATATTCCACCCACGTCCATGTCCCTACAGATATCCATGTCCCCACCCATGTCTGTGTCCATGCCCTTAGCCCCAAGTAACTCACAAATAATCCAAGTTGCACCCTCAGGGTGGGACTTGGGGCACAGGAAGGAGACAGGGGCCAAGGACAGACCAGAGGATCTGGATCTGTGGTCTCCAACTTCTCATCTGTCAAATGGGAGTCATGGAAACCTGCCTGCAGCTTTCACAGGACCCTGATGGCCTCATGACTATGAAGAGGTGTGACAACACGGGCAAATGAGGGACACAAAGATTCTTCATGAGAGCACACTGCAGGGTCACCTATGTGCCAGTCACCCTTAACATTCAGATGAGGCCCTCCCCTCAATAAATCTGTGGGATTCGTTGGAACTGTGGGTTAATAAAGATCCCAATAGTTCAATCAGTAATAGAGAAAAAAGAAAACCAGGTGTCCTCCAAAGATAAGTTTTACTTGGCTCAAACTCTGGGGGGTGAGTGACCCAGGCTGTTGGTGTAGGGCCAGAATTTGAGTGTGATGGATGCCAGGGGAAAGAGCGGGTGTGCATCATGTGGGACAGCAGAACGACTCATGTTACCCTTGTGTGGTGGTTTGAAGAAGAGTGGCCCTCACAGACTCAGGTTTGAATGCTTGGTCATTAGGGACTGGTGCTACTGGACCAGTATTAGGAGGTGTGGCCTTGTAGGAAGTGTGTCATTAGGGGTGGACTTTGGGATTTTAGATGCTTAAGCCAAGCCTAGTGTCGCTCTCTGTCTTGGTGTAGAACTTGTAAGTTCCTCTAGCACCGTGTCTGCCTGCATGCCGCCATGCTTCCCACCATGATGATAATAGACTAAACCTTTAAACTGTAAGCCGGTCCCAATTAAACGCTTTTCTTGGAAAGAGTTGCTGTGGTCATGGATTCTCTTTACAGCAAAAGAACACTGACTAAGATACCATGGCTATAATCTGCACTGGTTTGGAGATACCAAAATCAGAGCGTGTTCCTAAGCATTAGTGTGGGACCTCAGGGAGTATATTGCTGGGCTCCTGGAAAGGCAGAAGAAACAAGAGTAAGTCCACTCCATACTTAGAGAAGCACCATCACTGGCTGGCCTATCTGTGGGCACCATGGGCAGTGGGATCAAAGAACTTATGCTGTAGTAGGAGAAAAGCAGGTGGTGGAAGACCTTCCTGCTAGAGAGGATAAGAATTCTCCATCCAGGCCGGGCGGTGGTGGCGCACGCCTTTAATCCCAGCACTCGGGAGGCAGAGACAGGCGGATCTCTGTGAGTTCGAGACCAGCCTGGTCTACAAGAGCTAGTTCCAGGACAGGCTCCAAAACCACAGAGAAACCCTGTCTCAAAAAACCAAAAAAAAAAAAAAAAAAAAAAAAAAAGAATTCTCCATCCAATCCAGCTATAAGCGGCTGGGCCATGGAGGAGCTATTGAGAAGCACCTGCTGAGTGTAGCTTCTGTTCACAAGTACTTCATCTTTTCGCTGCCAGTGTGTGAGGTCTTCACCCTGACTACATGATGCTGTCACAAAGAGAAGTGAGGCACTCAGCCCAGCTAACTAAGAGTATCACGTGAGACTGGAGAGATGGCTCAATGGTTAAGAGCACTTACTGCTCTTTCAGAGACCCTAGTTCAATTCCCAGAACCCATGTTGGGCAGCTCACCCCTGTCTGTAACTCCAGCGCCAGGGTATCTGACACCCTCTGGTAGTCTCCAGGGGCACTTACATATACCTGGCATACATACCCATGGGAATTCACACATATACATAAATGAAAAAAATTTAAATGCATGAAAGAGCACCATGGCCAGCATGGGTCTCGTCAGGGCAGTGTCTTTTGACTGGTTTAGGGTGGCTTGCCTCAGGGCTTCTCGCTCACAGTCATGCTGTTCCTCTCACACCCCATCTTCCTTCTTGAAAGTTCCTTGGACGGCTTCCTGTGTAGAGGCGCACCACCACCCACACAGCAGCATGTGACACCTTTTGCATTGGGCATTCAGAGTGAGAGACACATTCATTCATTCAACAGACATGGAGCTGGGGATCCCAAGATGAATAAGACGAAATTCTTGCCAGCTTTCTGCAGACCTATTAATAGCTTGGCTTCTCGGTCCATGATGGATTTGCAAAACATTCCTGATCAATTACCTTGAACAGAATATCACCTGCCACATCTCCCTTCTCGAGGCCGACTGCTTTATGGATGTCTATACTTTCAGTCATGAGTGGCCGCGTTTTCCAGAGTCCCTTTGGCTGACAGCAAATTCCTTACTCTTTGTTCTGGCTTCTTCTAATCTCTCATTCAACAAATAAATCTCAGGGTGAGTGACACCTTGGGTGCTGGCTTAGCAGCCATCCAGGCAGCTCTCCTGCCCACGCAGACCCCACCAGACTGTTCTCTCTCTTGCTCTGATGCAGGCCCTGGGATTCAGGGGTTGTCTTCGGACATAGTATTTTGTGTGGCGATGTTGCTCCAAGGTTAGGCAACCTGTTTTCTGAGAATCACAGGCCAAAAGATTAGCACCCAGGGATCACATCTTGGCTGAGCCTTCTCTTTAGAAGGAGGCAAAGGACTCTCCCCTAATTCTCGCCTGGCCATCTACCCTTCCTGTGAGAGTGGCTGCTAATGACTGTAATCTAGAAAGGCCCCTAAATAGGAAGCCATTCTGCTTAGCACCATGATTGGGCATTGCTTCTCTGTTGAATGTGGTAGCTGAAGAAGCCAAACCAGCGGAGTCGCACTAGTCATGATCTTAGTTCCACAGCTGGTGAGCTCTTTGCCCTACGACTTCAGCTGGACAAGTCCTGAATGTATCTGGGCCTTGGATCCTCTGGAGTAAAAATAGGGCAATGGTACCACCTTGCAGCAGTGATTTAATAGTTAGATAAGATGTTGTGATATTCCTTTATCCTGCAGCCAGCTTCCACCCTGAGAAGCATCCCTTGGGAGCTTACTAGAAATGTACATTTCGGCTCCTATCCTAGTCCTGCCCAGTGAGAAAACAGAAAGGAACCCGGTGATGTGTTAGCAAGCATGGCTGTAGATTCTGATGTCCACAGCAGGCAGGAACCACCAGGCCGGAGACAGCAGAGCAGTTGACAGTGGGCCAAATCCTCCACAGATGTGTTTTGTTGGCTTCTGTCATCAGCTGGAGCAGAGGAGCAGCTGTCCCAGGGGCTGCC